>NW_020955356.1:1071581-1111873 GCF_003031625.1 Empidonax traillii | reverse complement strand
AAAGAAAGAAAGAAAGAAAGAAAGAAAGAAAGAAAGAAAGAAAGAAAGAAAGAAAGAAAGAAAGAAAGAAAGAAAGAAAGAAAGAAAGAAAGAAAGAAAGAAAGAAAGAAAGAAAGAAAGAAAGAAAGAAAGAAAGAAAGAAAGAAAGAAAGAAAGAAAGAAAGAAAGAAAGAAAGAAAGAGAAAGAAAGGAAGAAAGAAAGAAAGAGAAAGAAAGAAAGGAAGAAAGAAAGAAGCCTGCTTAAACAGAGGCTAGATTTTGCTTTGATGAAACCACAAAGAACTTGGGCGCATATGAGGAACGTCTTATGACAGTTTTTAGAATCCAGATAAGATATAATTCACCCCCTAAAGCATTAACATAGAGCAAGGCCTCATGTCCCATTTAGTACACTAGCCACAGCACATCAACCTAGGCAGTTTTTATTCTAGCACACCTTTAAGTGCAGGAAGTTGGAGAAGGCAGACGAAGGACAAAAAACACGGCAGCTTATATCATGCTACTGACAATTATTTTAAAGTGATAGAAAATGAAGAAGGAAGCAGGAGGCTGAGTGAAAGCAAATGTAGAGCCCGTCATCAAAAAAGGGAGCAAGATTGATGCTAGTGAATGCTGTGGCTGTCTCAGATGGCATGCAGGCTACCAGCTGGACTGTTAGCTATGATATAAATACTTTGTTGGGTTTTTTAAAAATATTCATGGTAACTTTTTGAAAACATTTTTCTCATTTCTGGAGTCACACTCTATGAACTGTAAAGTCACATTAATGTGCTCCTAGGCCAGGAATTGTTTAGAGTCAAGAGCAGAGCTGGTAGATATTTTTCACTTGAAAACAATTTTTTGATGAAAAATGGCCTCTTTTGTGAAACCCTCTGTATTTAATGAAAAACAGAAAGCAAATATGTTCTTTGACTCTACGTTAAGAGTAAATATCATCCCAAGGCAGTGTGAGCTCCACATGAAGGGAAAAATCAAAGAGTGGGAAAGCACACACACTCCCCAGAGCTTCTTTCACTCAAAACCTGTCATTTCCTCCATAGGGGTGCTTAATTTAAACTAGTGCAGGATACAAATCTGGAATACAGAGGAAAACTGCAGTTATAGGAGGAAGACTACAGCTGTTGTGTGCCTTATCAGAGAACAGCAGCTAAGGGCTGAGTGTAGCTGTCTTCAAATCCAGAGTACATGGTCTACCTGTTTGAAATACTTACCCATGCAATGATACCATCCAGGTACATTTCATCTCAGTGTTATTAATAATCTTCCTGATTCTGGAATATTTATGGTCTGACGGGGGCTCACAGAGTGAGCTGTGGCTGAGGCATTTTTTAGCCTAAACATAATTACCTTCAAGTTGTCATCGTTCCTGATGTGCTTAATCTCTATTTAGACCTAGTAATAAGCTGGATTCATCTCCATCATTTAAGCAGTGAATGATTTTGGAGTCATATGTCATTGAGCATCTCTGTGCTTAAACATATGTGAACTCTCAAGGACTAAATTTAATCCCCAGCATCTTGCTTTGTAGGGAGTGTTGGCCTTGCATTGTGCAAGGGAGCTTGTTTATTGATGAACTTGGTGCTTCATTCCTTAGGCACATAGCATAAGAGAGACTATGGCTGTGACTGATTGCGTTCCACTGATGTACTTTTACAAGCTGGTGTCTTAACTACATTTCTTGTCAAAGTGAAGGGTTACAGACAGTCCCCAGAGGCCAATATATTGAAATGGACCTCTGTGACTTAGAGTTTTCTTGTGGGAAGCTTATTCCAGATAAAGGTACCTCTTTAAATGAGCAACAGAGGCCATGGATCACCTCGGAATTTAGCTGGCAGCTCTGACAGCTGTGAAATTGTCCTATCAGCAGTGTCATTGAAAGGAGCGCCACACAGATCTCAAAACAGAGCTGAATGACTAGGTATCACCTGTTGGACTTAACTTTCTCATGGTGCATCACATTGAAATAAACTTCATACTTTTCCCCTAAATCTGATCTGGTCAGACAGCGCTAAGAACCCTTCACATGAAGAGGAAGTGAACATACAGAGAGTGTGATCCCTTAGAGGCCATCCTGCACCCCCTGCAGGTGTACAAGTCCTCACTATCCTGCAGGATGGCCTCCACTGAGACAAACACACTGTGGTTGGGAAGGGAAGTCTTCCTTGCCGTGCAGTATTCACAGCTCATTGGCAAGCAATAGCAATCCTAGAAGAGAGTTAGTAACTTGCCATTGTATCAGGTTTTTTCTTGATTCCGTGCCTAATAGCAATTTCAATATCCCAGGCTGTTTCTTCTGCCCCAAGATGAGTGTTAGACTGCCAGTGGAGTCATAGGACCTTATAATGGATGTGCTAATACCCATCTCTGCTAGTGATACCTGATGATTTTAGTTCAACATGGCTTGAGGGTCATGTGTTTGGGGTTTTTTTATTCCTTTTATTTATGCTGACATTCTGAAAAAAAAATGGATGTTGTTGATTTCTAAAGAAGGAACAGTTGCAACTAAACAACAAAGCTTATCCATATCAGTCGAGTGGGGATGATTGCTAAAGTTAAACCTGCAGAATTTTTTTTAGTTCAAAGACCCACTTTGATTTGCTGATTACCATCTGAAATTTTTACCTATGGGGCTCACATTTTCAAGTCTGACCACTGGTCAGATTTTTTAGAAAGTGTGGCAAACAGTGATTTAGCAATTGCTACATATGAGAAAAGTACAAACCCCATGCTTTCTGACTCTATAAAGAGGGATGGAAACGCTCTAGTGATAATATAGCTGCAGACAAAAACTTCAAAATAGGCAGAAAAAGCATCTTCACCAGAGACAAAAGTTTGTGAATGTCCTGGTGAAAATTGATTTGCTTTTGTCTGAATAACAAGAACTCAGGGATCACACTCAGTTTAGGCTCAGTTAATTTTAAAGTGCTCTTGTGGTACTCTTAACAACAAACACCCACTGGAGCATTTACTTTGTTCACTGTTTCCTGCATATAAATTATTTTCATGAACCGTTTGTCTGGCATATGCAGTAGTGGAGGGCACTGCACATATGTATTTGAAGTAGGGAAAATGGTATGGCAGAAGTAGGCAGATTTTATTGGTGCCGTAGCATTATGATCACTGTTTTAATAATTGCCTTGGCATTCTGAAGGATCAAAATGCTACAGAAATACAAGTTATGATGTAGTTATATAAAATTAGAGCGGTAGTAAAAATGAGAGTGGGCGAGTGACAGGAGAGGATACATGAGAAAAGAGTTCCTCGACTGAAACCTGGATTAAAGGTTCATTTAAGCAGGTTGCTATGTAACTCTGGACTGACCACAAGCATGTTAAGGCAGCATTCAGCTCCTCTGTAAAACATTTGCTGGTCCACAGGAAGAGTTTGTTGCATTAAGTAATTTATGGGGTGCTAAGAAGTTCCTTAAGCTATTATTAAAAACATACAAAATCTTCCCTGGTTAGGACTCTAGTAACTCAGACTTCTAACTAAGCAGAACTGATAGGGCAGGCCTTTTGATGTTTAATGAGTTCTGAAGCAGATGTGAGATGTGATAGACAGGGGAGCTGGGGTGATTTAGTGCTCATGGAACAAAATGATGAGATCTCCTCCTGAAAAAGAAAATGTAGCTAAAAAGGACAGGGGTTTGGTTTTTTTTTTCCTTCTTCTTCCCCCACTTCTTCCTTCTTGGTGCATGTGTTTTTGATTTCCTCACCCCGTGCCTCTCAGTGCTGGCTCGTTTCCATTCAAACACACACAGAACACTGAAAACTAATTAGCCCTGGATGCAGCCACAGGAAGTTAGCCTGCCAAGTCCCCTTTCCCCCACAATTCCTCAACTTTCTCAGCTTGCCTCAGGCCAAGGGCCTTGCACTGGGCCTCTCTGTGTAGGTTGCCAGGTCTAATTTTACAATTTCCCTTCACCTTATCAAGTGTGCCCCAGGCCCAACAAGGGGGAAAGGATCAGAGCCAGTGTTGTGTTGTGGGCCTTTCTGCCCCACACCCAGTCCCCACCCACCTCTTTTCTTTTCTGCATCATTTTTGGGAGTCTTGGTCGTATCTAGTTTCAGTGTTGACTTGTTAATCTGACCTTTGTTAATGCTTTTTAAAGGAACTAAAGAGAACTTCACCATCTTGTAAAACTTGAAAGTCCCTCCTCTCCAAGAACTTTTCTTGAAGGTTAACAAATTTTCCCGAGAGCCAGAGGAGTACAGGTGTCAACCATTTTCAGGCATCTCATTTCAAAGCAGAGCCCACCACAATCCCAATGCGAGAAACCAGAGTCTGATTAGAAGAAAGCAGCAGGCTGGATGCCAACCTACAGTGGGCAGAGTCATGACATGTGCAACTCAACTAGAAAATACCAGCATGGCTGCAAAGTTATGACTGTCTGGAAGCATACTGGAGTTTTCTTCTTGATTCTTATGCTTGGTTGCAGTGAGATACTTTGCAAAGTCACTTCAACTCTGCTGACATCCCTTTCTAAGCTGGTGATAACTCTACAGAGATTACTTTGAGCTTTGTGGATGAAAGGCACTAAAATACATGACACCTATTATCAAATCTCAGTGGAGAGAGGTGGAGAAGGAAAAAGATCGAGCAACTGAAGTCCTCTCTTCCTTCTTCTGTGGCATAGACAAGTGGGAATTGATGGTCTTGTCAGACTGTTGCCCATCCAGTCCGGTGTCTAGAACCCACAGGATACAGAACAAAGATTTCAGAGGAAGACTTGAGGATCCTGTGGTACAATAGATGAGAAGACACTAGTTTGCCATTCAGGTCTCCAGGAGTTAGGAAGTGGCAGAAGCCCTCAAGTACAAAATGTTTTCTATTGTCGTCTGTGGCAACTGTGGATGTTCTTGAGAGCCACATAAATATCTGGTTCTTTTTTATTGTTGTTAGGTTTTGAGCTGTGCCAGTTTCCTGGAGTAATGAGTTCCACAGTGTAATTGTGTGTTGTGTGAACATCCTTTTTCCATCTATGTGCTCTGTGGATATCTGGAGGAACTCATGCTACATCTGCTGGTGCTGCACCTGCCTTGTAGATAGAGAATTCTAGAAGGCATGGCTGAGAGAGGGATATCATCTGGGAACCAGCTCTAAATGAATGCAGAGTTTGAAAATAACCTGAAGGAAAATATTAAGTACACTGCTAGGAAGGGCTGCTGTAGGAAAGGAATAATATCCTATTCTTGATTAATTCTTCCTTGATGCAAGACTTTGGAAGAGTTTTGTAGTGAGGTTACATTTTAAACACATTTACCATCTTGCCTTTGATTTCCATGAATGTTCTTCCTGCAGAGCAGGTGGTGGCACCTGATGTGGAACCACGTGTGGAAACATGCCTGCTGCCAGCCTCTTTTCACAGCCTGCAAAATGCCTGTTGTGCTGTTTTATTTAACGTTCCATACATTTTGTATGTGTAGGTCAGAGACAACTTGATTACAGAGAAGTGACTTCACTGCACAGGCACACTGCTCTGGAAGGGAGATCAAACAGGAGCACAGAAATGTGATGTTCTAGACTCCAGTTTTGGGTGTTCTTAAATCAGCGGTGTGTTGCATGTGAGTAGTCCCTTAAAAATGAAAGGGACTACTCTAGTGACTGCTGTAATGCTATGTGAGCTCAGGCAACCTAGATAATCTTTAGGGAAAAAAGCAATTGTCTTCTCTGGGTACAGGCAATCCTGTTCATCTGATGTCAGAGACGTCACTGTGGCATAAGCACTGTTGGGCAGAGCCTGGTTTTTTCCTCTGCATCAGGACCTGGCACAAGTGACCTCCAGTCTGTTTGGCCTGTCCCTGTTATAACACTAACAAATGTGAATTTGGCTGGGTGACTGAACTAGCAGCTCACTAGTTGACCTGTATGCTCTGCCTCTGGCTCCAAGTTTTAACACTTCTCAGAGTACTTGCACGAAAACAGCCTCTCGGGTTTTTGATCTTTGCCTGAGCCTCAGGACTCTTGTCCAAGATTATCACATCGCTATTGATTGTTCTGAAGAAACCTGTAAATCCCAGTGAGAACTACACAGCAGGACACATGGTTTTTAAAAGAATGAAGCAAAGACCAAAGCAGCTTTTATGCAAACATCCGTATTTCTTTTAGCAGGAGCAGAGCAGTGCAGAAAATGGATCATTTGATGAAAATTATTTCTGATTTTTGTTTTGAAGTTTTCTGAGAGGTATTGCCAGATATAATAACCAACAATTCTGGAACCACAGCATACCTGTGTTGTGTGTATTTTCCAAAATTGTATGCTTCTAGTTCAGCTCATTTTTCAGAATTCTTCACTTGTCCTGAAGGGAAAAAGAAAGAAAGCAAAAGTCTAATATAAGAAGTTTTTGTCCTTTCATATCTGCGAAGTCAAAGAAGAGCTTATACTCTATCAGAGTCCTAGCAAAATAAACCCATGTGGCTGGTCCTAGAGCTTTGATGTGTACCTCATTGCAAGTAGAGCAAGCTAAAAAATTTCTATCAAAAATTCATTTTGAAAAAAAAAAAAGAAAAAAGAAGAGAGTTTTTTACTAAAAATAGAAGATTCCTTAACACAGTCTTCTTTATGTTATTCACTTATTTTTCTTAAAACCTAAACCAAAATTTTAGAGTGCCATTTCTGAGTTCTTTTGTGGCCAAGATTCATAAGTTCTTGTCAGTTGTTTAAAAATGTGTTTTTGCCATGTAAAAACAGTGCACAGGAATGGTCTAGATCAGGACTTCAAGCCTGATGAACACCTTCACCTGCTGCTATTGTGTCTTGAAAGATGACAGGAGCAGCATGAAAGACAGCCAAGTTCAACTATGACCCTCAGTGCTCTCTGCATCATCTTTGGTGATGTCTTCAGGCTGTGATGCTCAGTGTGGTTTCTGAGTACTGTTTTGGCATTAATAACTAGCAGCCTTCTCAACTGTTATTCCACATCCCTTATCCTATTATTTCCTGCACCCATTTCTGTACCATCTTTCCTTCTTGTGTCCTCAGGCTTTGATCTCCATGTCTCTTCACAGACACCCTGCTCTTCAACGCAGGGAAGGGAAAAATTCATATTCCCCAAACAGATAAAGCCCCCAAAAGAAAATAAAACAAATGAGATAATAATGAGTATAAACCACTTCCAAAATGCTGTAGTTGGACGTGTTTTCTTTTTTTCTCACCCTCTCGTTTTGTTTATATGCTAGAGCAGGTTGAGTGTTGAATTTTATTTGATTTGGGCATTTTCCCAGGGAACTTGGACTCTTTCAGTAAAAAATCAGCATGTCCACAGAAATTAAGATTTGCAGAGTGAAGGTACTCATTTATGTAGTTTACTTGATGCCTCACTTCTCCCTAGTTTTCAGATTTTTGTCTCTCACAGCATGTCTCTCACTGTCAGTCCTTTCCTGGTGCACAGTAGTGCCAGAGCATTAAGTTATCTAGGACACCACACTAGAGAGGCACAGTGGCATGAGTTACCCAAACAACAACTCTTCACTGGTGAAAGCCAACATTGCTCAACAGAAGAACTGTCATTAATGCTGCTGGTGCTGCCGGTTATGTGGCTGTGTGGTGTCAGCTCCCCTGATCAATCTTCCGTGTTTGGAGCACTAGAAGGCAAAAATATCCCATAAGGGGCTTTATGGCAAGGAGCATTTGGGACATGATGCTGAAGCTATAGTGGATATGTTTTGAAAAGGGCTAATGATTCTGATGCCTGGTATCCTATGGGCATTTTACACAGATGAATACTTGGCACATTTCTGACACTTACCAGTCACAAAAGAACAGTTGCACAGTGTACAATGTTGCAGATAGGATCTAGTGAGAAAAAAATATTTAAGTTGGTATATGAGAAGCAAATAAATAAAAATAATATCTTTGAAGAAAGTGAAATAACAAGATTAATTACTCCTGCTCTGTTGATGGAAAACAAGAGATGTCTCTAGTGCAGCTGACATCCTTAGAAAGTCTTTGATGTCACACTCATCTTGGTTTCCCATTTCTGAGAAGCTATCTGTCTCACTCTAAAATACATCCATGCACATAAACATGGCTTTTTATTTTTGAATCACATGAAATAATTTAGTATAAACTAGAAAATAACTTCCAAATGCCCTCTTTTGTCTGCACTCTTCTGAGAACATGTTGGGAAGGTAGCATATATTTTTCTTACAACAAAAATGAAAATGTCATTATTTTCCCCAAATGAATTTAAAAAATTGATTTTGATAAAAATGCATCTTTGAGATCAACCCCTCCCATATGAATATATCAGAGAAAAACCCAGCCACCTCTGCAGAAACATTCATTAGTTTCCATCATGTTGCATTGTTTAAAGATGAGACAGCATGCTCTGCAGAGTACAGAACTTCCCCTCCTCTATGCTCTACTTTAATTACATTTCTGTTCTCAGCATTACGTAACTTTAAAGGCATGTCATAAATATTGTTCTGCGTCATAGATCATGTCTATAATTTATACAGCATTTTCACATAGACAGTCTCCTAAAGAAAAAGTAAAAAAACGGGAAATTAAAACAAAAGAGGCCAACACGTGCATTTGAAAGACATTTGGCTTTTTTTTTTCCCCAGAAACCAATTTAATGTATTTTGCATAGCACAATTAGTCTGCAAAGTCAGATAAGAAAACTTTGACTAAAAAAACTCTGAGATTTGCTGAAGTTAGAAAAAAATATTTATGGAATTTTCTTCCCATGTCTATCATTTCATGTCATTGGGGGTTTTTTGTATTATTTTAAATTCAAAAATGAAATCATGTCTGATTTCCACTCAGAGTGAGGTAACCAGCTTAAAAATAGTGGGGAACACCATGGTAAGAACACAGGCAGATGTGAGAACAACCCGCCTCATTCCATGAGTTTTACAGAGTAGAGCAAGAAAGAGGCATGCTACAGGTACAGAGTTTTGCTCTTTTTTCAGTTTTCTCCAGCAATGCTAAAATTCGACTTCAACAAGAGAGAATAGGGCCAAAATCCAAACACATCCTACTCGTTGTTAGAAAATATTATTGAATGGGAGTTTTCTGCTTGATTAGCAACCTTTCATTCTAGCCTATACCTTCCCATTTGTATATGAAGGTTTAGATATGCAAATTGTTGCTTTTATCATTCAGTGTATAAAATGAATCCCTCTGAGCCTCATGGGGATCATCCACCGTAATTCTGAACCCCAATAATGAATGAATGGAAATAAATATTTAGGTAATATATTTTTTCTGAAAACAGCCTCAGCATTAGTATATCAAATGCTTGAAGCATGCACTTTCCTGCAGACTGGAAGTTCTGGAAGGCTTTACTCAAAAAGGTGATTATATTTTAAATCTTCATCTCTAAAACACGACATTTCAATATCCCTGAATTATGTTTTCTTTTGATTTTTTTTAACCATATTTCATTATTAAAGTAAGTTTGCATACTGCATTACAAGTTTCAAGTTACTGTTCTCTCTTAGAAGTTGGGTTCTCTGGCTAGACAACATCTTTCCATGATGTACCCAAAATCTAGTTATTCCCAGGGCAAACTTTCTCAAGTAAGGAACAGTACAGGAGGTGTATATGGAGGTGGGATGGATCTCATTGAATGGCTTCAGTAATGTGCAAAGCATAAGAAAGCAATTATGGCTTTGCTGATGGCACAGACCTGGGGACATCATCACTGCAGAAAAGGTCATCGTGTTTGACACAGGAAAAAGCAAATGGCCATAAATACTGCTGCATGGAAAGGGGAGGGCAAGGTTGTTTCAGAGCAAGATACTGAGGGTTTTACTTGATTGCAGGTTGGCTGTGAGTTGCCAGTGGGATATGACTGTGGAGAAAACATATGTCATCCTACAGTGTACTGAAGCATTTCTAACAGATGTTGACTTTTAATATCATGATACGAGAGTTCAGTGAGAACAGAGTTCATGCTGGCAAAGGCTAAACTTGAAGTAAAATTGCAGAGGATGCCTGCTAGCATAGCTGTGAATAGAAAGCCTGTCTTATGTGTGGACTAGAAGATGATTTGTCTTCTTAAACTCAGCTGTCAGAAGACCAGGAAGAAGATATTAATGTTTTCTATGCATAATCCGGGTCTGAGCAGCCAGAGTACAGAAGAGCAATATAAGCTGAGTGACCATCCTGGCACAGGAAAAATGGCTTTGAGAAAACATACGCTGTGAATTGGAAGAGTGAGGAAAAGCATCAGTAGGAATAATGGAAACTGGAAACTGAACAAACTCTGAGATGGGGCTGGTAAATATTTAAAAGGTTTACAGGATGTGATTGCCTGCTTTGGTGACTTGGGAGGTTCCTTATGGTTCTGCATTCTGCTTCCTTTCAGCCAAAGTACCCCTTCCCTGGACACCAGCCCTTGGAAACGAAGGCTGAAAGAGAGTTCAAGGGATAAACTGTCTGCCCACACATCAATTGCACAAGTTGTGCCAGTGGCCCCTTGGCACATTTCAAAGGATGGAGATCAGCCCATTGTGTCTCAGTGGACTGCTTCAAGCAGTCATGTGGCATCTGCCACAGGTTTGCCAGGTGCTGGGTGGAAAACTTCCATGTCATGTTCTCCATATGGCTGCTGTCTAGCAGATAACATCACCTAAATGCCCTTAGTCCTGGCTCTCCCTTTGAAAGGCAGAGCAGTTGGGGAAAAAAATAAACCAAACCTCCTCTCCGATTCCCCCTCACCCCCTAAAAACCAGTGCAGAAGTCAAAAGTCTTAATGAATTGTGTCAACTCGGGAGCAGCAGCCCATCTTCAGACCTCATAATTTGTTATGGATACTTAATTGCGGGGTTGGCTTTTTGTGTTTTCATTTGGGTGGGAAGCCTGCAATTCCTCTTAAGGCTTTGTAATGTACTTTGCGACATGTGGTAACGTTAGGGAGAATAAAGACCAGGAAACATATGTGGCTGACAGGCAGGGCCAGTCATCTTCCTCCTGCCAAAGTAGGCTGCCTTCATATGTGTTTCTGGCAGTGAGCTGCATGACACCTCTGGTTCCCTCCCATGTCTTTCCAAGAGTAACACAGATTTTTCTTCCTTGCAAAGGAAAAAAGAAATCATGACAAAAAGTAATAAAAGCCATCGTCCCAAGGCACTCAGAGGACTTTAAGACAAAAGTCGAGGGGTTTCTAGCGCAGAATTTTTTTGTTGCAGATTGTTACTCATTACTGTATTTTATCATTTTGTATTTTGTTTTGAAGTGTTTCATTTCTTTAAGGTGGTGACCTTTAGCATGCTGAAAGCATAAACATCTTACCCCATTTTGTGTAGTCCAGGTATCATTATGTATGTTTCAAACAATGTAAGCCACTCCTAAGATATTTTGAGAAGTTGGTTTACTAATTAAATTTTTGTACTGACTTTACCCTTTAGCAGTGCTTGCATAGGTGCATTCCAGGGGAGCAGTGGTAGCTTCTCTGAAGTGCAGGAGGCACTGGCAGCAAGGTGGGTGGTGGTGTATTGGAGCTCTCCTGCAGTACAGATGCTGGGAAGATCCGTGCCCCAAGCCCACTGAAGTTACTAGCCCATCCTCTTTTAAATATTTATGTATATATGATTCCAGCAATGGCATAAGCTCTTTTTTCCTTCTCTCTGTTCTGTGATGTCTCTAGTTAATCCATCCTCTCTGGGAAAATTACTTTTTATTTCTTTCACTTTCCTCAGGAGGGTCTTCACTTCCCCAACCTCCGAACATCTCTTTGTTCTTTCTCTTCTGGCCTTTACAGTCCTCTATGGTCCTTAAAATCCTAGTACACCACACAGTCCCCTGAGCTCTCTGTCAGCTCTTCCTTGCACACAGATGCATGCAAGTTTTTGTAACTACTTCCTCTTTATTCTCTGTGGTTTCCCACACATCCCTATTTTCCTTATGTCTCATCCTCCTCCTACATGCTTTATGATCTTTTTGCCAGTGCAAAGTAGTCCCAAGTAACATATTTACTACTCTTTTAATAATTTCTAATGATTAAAGTGTCATGAGTGTCAGGACTTGCCTAAATAAGTGATAATTCAAAAATGAGACCCTAATTCTCTTTTTAAAAGTACAATCCAATTTGTCTTCCTTCCCAGCGTTGCCAAAACTACAAACCAGTCTGTCTTACATTTCATATATATGATCTCATGTCAGAGCAGAAGTTTTCTGGAAAATTTGAGACAAATTGGAAGAGGCATTTTTGGATTTGTATAGAAACTGAAGCATTCTTTCAAAAAGGTTTTTTTTTACACAACTTTTTTTGGCATATCATGACTCAAAAGCAACATGGGCTGGAAAATTCCAGGTCTGCCAAATCATGGGTTTTCTCCACACGCTCTAGGTTTTCAGGTTCTTCTAGGGGCCCAGAGAGTAAAATCAGAAAAAGGTTAGTTGTTTTTCTCCCTTCCCTGTCTGATGGAGCTGTGCCGTGTACCAAAGGACAGCCTTCCATGTAATTACCCATCAACTCTCCATTCCAGAAACAGAGCGTTAGGGAAAGAGCTGGACAGATTAGGCCAAGTCCCCGTGTGTACAATGTCAGCCTTTTTTATGGTTATTAAACACTGTTTTTTGAATATGCCATATCTCATTATCAGTAGGTGGGGTTTCAGCTTGAATTCTGAGTTAATAATTCTGAAATAATAATTTCTCTCTCTCTCTTTTTTTTTCTTTTTTTTTTTTTTTTTTTTTTTTTTTTTTTTTTTTTTTTTTTTTTTTTTTTTTTTTTTTTTTTTTTTTTTTTTTTTTGGCTAGTACAAGTTGATTTTTTTCTCCCAGCAAAATAAAGTACCCTTTCAAGATGCCTTTTTTCTTCAATACCAAAGCAGAGAATTCATTTAAATTCTGTGAATAGTTTTTTAGTCATAAGAATACTATTTGTAAGCAAATTTCAAAAGAAAATGTTTTGTGGAAAAATCAAAATGCTTATCAAGAAAACATTTAAAATTATTTTTTACTATGCTCCAAAAAAACTCACAAACAAACAAAACATAAACAAAAAAAACCAACTCCATAGACTTGCTAAATCCAATAAGGACTTATGAATACTTTTGATTAACACCAAATTATATTTTTCTGGGCAAATATGTTAATTATTTGCACTAACGTATTTTGTAGCTCTATTTTACAATATTTTTCTCTGGTGATTTCATCATTGACTGTTGCCTATGACTAGTTTGGTATAAGTTTATTAGCTAGCCTGAAAAAAACCTATGGATGCCATTAAGTACTTTGCTCATTGATTTTAATGAGCCAGAAGAAGCCTACCCCAGCCAGATATGACATATTTAATTTTTTTTGTAGCTTCCCTTCTTGGATATAGCAAATGTTGAATTCTCAGTGAGTGTGGGGGAATTTGCCCAAGCAGTTATAAACATGGAGAAAGTGATTGAGAGCTGTGTATATCCAATTTTCCTCCATGATAATGCCATCAATCCAAAGATTCAGAAGGCTTTCTTTGCTGTAGCTGAGCTTCCCAGGTCACAGGTGCTCTCTCCCTGTGCAAGCAGCAAGCTATGACATGGTTTTTATTCTTGTCATGATCAGTTCCTATCAGAAATAGACGAAATGGTGCACCTGTTAAAAATAAAACAGAAAATACTACAAAATGTGCACCGTTCCATCTTAGGAGTGAGAAGAGTGGAGAGGAAACTCCCCATCTTTTCTTGCTCCTTTTTTCCTCCTTCTGTCTTGTACAAAACCTGTGGTAACACAAGCAGGGTGAGTGAGGACTATGTCTGCTGCATATGGCTAGAGCTTCGTGAGGAGTTAAGCTACAATCAAGGCTTGCATGAGTTTTTTATTACATACAAGTTGGCAGTGATGGGCAGTGTGGTGCAGTGCTGCTAGAACAGGAGGATAATAAGGGCAGAAGATGATCACAGCAGTCCAAACAGATTTCATATCCTACCCCGGTGTGTAAATTAGGTCTTTTACTGGCCTTTTGCATAAGATTAATTTTATTCTAGAAAGACATGACATTTCTTCCACAGAAAAATGATCACTCCAACAAGCTAAATTAAATTAAAATTAAGAAAATACTATTCATGTCTGAAGAATGAAAAATAATAGTGAAAGAGTTTAAATAAGTAGGTTTAATGGGAAATTCAGTGAAGTAACCTAAAAATCTAAAACCTCAGAAAATTCAAGGTCCCAAAAATCTGTAGTCTGTTTTCCACTTGTTGCATGTCTTCCATTTATAATACTAAAAAACCCCACACAGATTTGTAATCCAGCTGTATATTGACACGATGAACCATCAATGTGCATTATATGTGATTTAAGACCATCTTAAGTTCCCATCCAGGACATATGGACATCTACACAACAAGAAACTCTCTTCCAACTCTTGTATCTATGGCAAAATTTTGACCTTTATGTTTCACAAAAGGAACAAAGATTCCCAGCTTCCCATTTGAATTCCCCCTTCCATGTATTGAAAATATTAGAACAATTTAGTCTCCTTACAATCCCCAGTGGTGTCCTTTAAATCAGCTTTTCATTGGGAATCGACTACATACTTTCTGTAACATAAACTGAAATCTGGGAGTTGTAAGCTGCCAGCAAAGTATGAAGGTATGCTACATTTGCCTAGATATATAAGATATGACAAGATTTAATATGTATTAAATTTAACAGGTGCTGTGATCTCCTGCGTAGATACACAATATTCAAAGGTGTACTCCAGAGAACTCTACATTCCCTGCTGGTTCTACATTTCTGTCCTGTCCAGCATATTTTTATCTGTAATCTTACCTCCCATTTCTTACAATTCAGATTCATTTTATTTAGGCAACATTATCCATATTTTTATCAAGTTCCTAAATTACAGACAACATATGCAACCTTAGCTCCAGCTTCCCAGAGGTGTTAGTTGGGGTAATTGCAAACTGTTTAGATAAGCTTAGACTTTGACAGAAACAGAATGAAACTTGGATGTCATATTTCTCACCCAGTGAGAAAAGCTGTTTCTCTTACACGATTAGTAGTTGAATCTTATGTGGATAAATCACTAGGGAGGAGGTGAATGGGGAGAAAGAAGAATGTTTTTATTTTTGTGAAAGCTCCTTAGATTGTGGTGAGCCATCCATTGCTACCTTGAGCTGAGAACATGTCAAATATCAGTGATCACATTTTATGTGTGTTTCACATGGTCTTGAACACTGACAATAGATGTAAAGCAGCACAATATAAGAGCTGAGATACTGGGACATAGGGGCTCTCTGGAGCTTGCCAACAAATCTCAAGAGTCCAAATAGATCTAAAAATTATAGGTCTTGTTGGGAAGATATGCTTCTTCATTGCTTTTCACAGTGCCCACACTTCATTGCTACTGCAGGTTCTGTCTCCCAAATAGCAGCCTTTGGTTTTTTCAATGTCTAACCCATTCAGACATTATTAAAGACATCATCCCCACCCCCACATACACAGTGGTGTTCCATGTTCTCTGAACATACAATACACACCCTCGTTCACTCAGCACTCCCATATCCACCACTCCTTCAGTAACTCAAGGAAGCCACAGTGAGCTTTCAAGCCAGTTTTCAGTGGGGATCTGGCAGCTGGTGAGGGGCAGGTTGTCTGAAAGTTTGTTTTCTCTTTTCTCTCAAAGGAGGATGTTGAAACATCACTTACTGGGAAAACTATGTGAGAGAAAAATGTCATCATCTCAGTGGACTAAATAGAACCATATTTTGCTCTCTGTCTGGATCAGTATTTTTTAAAAAAGAGCAAGATTTTCCATTGATGATGCCATGCACATAGAAGGAAGGAGGTTGCTCAACAGAGAGGCACTTTTAGCCATAAAGTAGCTGCATGTGGCAAAAAACTGCAAATCAGCCTGTTAAAAACAGAAGAGATAAACCAAAAAGTAAACCCCTGTAAAAACAAGGCATGGCTGTTCTTCCCAGGGATCTTAAGGCCCAGAGGAATCACTACAATACCCATAGGCTTTTCCATAAAACAGGCCAAGGAATTGCATTTGTGGTTCCATCAATAGAATGGTATCTTCTGCTTTATCTCTAAATTAGCTTTTGGAAATACATTCCATGTTTTGTTTGAAAGTCTCAGCTGAAGAAGTGTTTCTTGGGTAAGCGGCTTCAATGGCTATTTTCATGGACAAGAATCTAATCTTATTTATACTCTGAAATGATCTTCGTTCACTTTCCAGTCACTGGATTTCCTTTTGCTTTTATCTGTCTTTTGTTGAGTATCTTTTGCCCATTAACATGCTTTAAAGGATTGCATCACACTTCACTTCCACTTGTACAAATTAATCAGGATGATGTGTTCTTGCTGCAAAGACATTGTCATTGAATTTTATACGAAATATGATGGGAATCCTTGAGTTTCCTTTCCAAACCTAGCTTCCCACAGTTCTGTGAGGGACAGCACATCTGCTGAAATCTTTCTATCAAGATGCACTCACTCTGAAATGTGTCTTTGTAAAAGGTATCCTAAACACCAGACAGAACTTGTTTCTCAACCTACAAACAAACAGGAATAAAGCACTTTTGAAAAGTGTTAGATCATGCTCTGTGATCACAATGACACCTCAGAAAGAGTTGCCCCCATCCCAGGTAGTTATCCAGCAGAGGACCTTGATACAGATATGATTAGTTTCCTTGAGAGAAGAAAAATAGTGATCTGGGAATGCACATTATATGTGGAACGTGGAGGTATGTAGATTCTTTATGTTGGATGCAGAAGTTGCAACCCTTTTGTGGAAATCTGGTGTTTTTCTGAATTTTATTGGTTTATAGATAATGTTAACTGATGAGTCTTTTTACTGCTGCAACAGGCTGGTTTCAGTCCTCTTCAACCCTGCTGGAAAAGATGTCACACACACACACACACACACACACACACACACATGAAAAGGGGGAAACAAAGTCTAAGATTTGTTAATGATGGGTCCAGGCAAGATAATTGCAGAATCTGCAACATATTGCTAGCCATCTATGGAATAGACACCTCTGACAGTCAGAGATGCACTAGTCCAATCATATTTCAAATTTATTAAGCTTTCCTCTAGAAAAATGAGTCTTCTATAAAAATTTCTGTTAGCATTCTTTAATAAGGCATCAACCACCACATATATAGCAGAGGTGTTAAATCTTCCAAGGGATTAGTTTAAGGATTGAGCTACAACAACACCATTTAGATTTCAAAAATCAACAGAGCACGTACCTTAAGGTGTGTATATTGCATTGTAGGTTACAATTCTGGCACAAGACTTGCAGTGTTTTAAAGCCAAATCTGGTCAAATTGAGATTGGATATGAAGCATGTGCGTGACTGTGGAGACAATTAACTAGTGAAGCAACTCATTCAGGCACATGGTGGATTTTCCAGTATTTGAAGACTTTAAATCAAGCCTTTGAGCATATGGAAAGGCTGAGTACTGGGACTCATGGGGAGAGAAATGTTTTAGATAATTTGTCTTTACATTGTGGTAAAACCTACAAGAGAAAAGGGTGACAGGAAATCAAGTTAGCCTCACTTGTTGGGAAAACAGGGTGCACACAAAATGAATAGATACCCTGTGGTTATGAAGTGGAAGAAGGAGAGAGAGTGAGGATAAATAGGATTTTCTTTGTTTGTTTTGGTTTGGTTTTTGTTGTGTTTTGTTTGTTTGGTTGGTTTGTTTGGTTTGTTTGGTTTGTTTGGTTTTTTTGGTTGGTGTTTTGGGTTTTTTTTTTTTTGGTGGGGTAGGCCTAGGCAGCATAGGGTACCTACTGCGTAAAATAAATAAAAGAAAAGAAAACATAGTATAAACAGCTCTATCTAGTGTGGTAGACAACCTTCAATGTGGAGAATTGAAATTTATATTCTGTAAATTTCCAGCCACTGTAAATACAGCACTGAACAGACGACTTGCAGCCTGTCACTTATGCACTACAGGCGTGTGATGGTTCCATTATGGACAACCAGAAGACAAAACAGTAACTCAATAGAAGGTAATCATGTGTAACCACACTCAATGCTATTTTCTGTTGCAAAGCATTGATAATCAACAGTGATGGCATAGCATGACCTAAACCAGAGGGAATCCCCAGTTTTCAGGTTTAGCCCTCACAACTGGTGCTCACTGTGGTAGCATATTCATGTTGTGAAGCTACCTGGTCTCTGCTACATATCCTGTCTCTAAATTCTACACACATTTTTGCAAAGTGCATTTTTTTATGCTGAAACTTATGCATCTTCCCATCCCAGTACTCGTTAGTTAATTTAAAACCAATTAGAATAACATCGAACGACAGGAAATGGAAGCAAAGTTGAGTGAAAAGTAAACAAACAAATATATCTACAAGACACCCAGATGAGGAGCAAGTTTTCTGGTTTGTATACTGTTACAGCTATCAGGACCCACAGAAGGTAGATATGTAGCAAGTCAAGTGTAAATCTAGAAACAAGTTCTCTGTCTGAGGAGTTAGGGTACCCAGTTAAGAAACTTTACTGCCTTGCCGTTAATTATGAAAGACTTGATGGTTGTCTTCTGGACTATCTTTCAACAGCGATATGCCTAAGAAATGCTTGCTAGCAAGTATTTTCAGTGTTCCCATTGTCTGTCTGACAACAGATGTTAAAGTAGGAGTAAAAATTACAGAATCATCTTTGGTTGATCTTGAATATTACCTAGCACAGAGACTGCCAGCAAGCTAAGATGTTATTGGCAGAGTTACAAAAAACTGTAGCCTTAAAGGATTTAAGATCAAAGTCGTAAACCTAAAGGGTTTAGATTTTTTTTTTTCAATGACTTTAGTAGCCTGTGGTTGAGTTATAGCATAACCTTTGCAAACCTTTTCAGTTTTGATGTAAAGCATTTTTGTAATGGAAAATCCCTCATGTCTCTCTGTAGGTGATTTCATTGTTTAATTAGAAATGCTTTCTAATCCAGATTTGTAACTCGCATAGTCTTTTCTTGCTAAATTAAAGAGCTCTTTCTTATCAGGTATCTCTTTCTTACATAGGTATTTATAGTTAAGGTTCAAATTCCTTCTCAAGTGTCTGTTGGATAAGATGTGTTTGCCTTTCTTCCTTTCTCATCATACAACAGATATTCACAACCTCAAATAAGTCATTACATTAATTTTCCGAATCCCTTCCAATTTTGACCATCATGTGTGTGGACACCAGAATTAGAACTATCATTCCAATCACAATAATATTTCAGCTGTGGGTATCAACTCTTTCAATGCCTGTTTCTGTGCCTAAATTAGAAAGAGGAGAGACACACAGTTGTGTAGGCAACTCCAGGAAATAGTGCAGAAGAGCCTAAGCTCCAGTCCTCCAAGGTCCCTCTGGGAAAAGCCATTCTACAGACAGTAGAGGGAACTTAGACCAGCTTCCCTAAGCCAAAGCTGGCCTTAGGAAGAAGCCTTAGAGCTAAAAATTGCTTTGCCCATATTGTCTCTACATGACTATCTAGCAGTGTGTAGACAGATTTTCTCAGGCATTTGATTCAGAGAGAACCAGATTTACTCTTTGGCCATGAACCAGGTTCCTGGTTCAAGAACTTTCCTGACAGTTTTCCATGTGGGATGTTATTCTGATTCATGTTTGGTCTGCAGCAATAACTCAGTCCTTCCATAAAATAATTTTATGCTTTTCTAGCTTGTTTTCTTGGAAGATCTCAAAATGCTATAAATATTCACTGATTTACATTCGTGACGATCCAAGGAAGAAAGTAAATATGACGGCCTTAATAAGATTATTCTGAGCCTTGTTTTAATGTTGCATATGAAGTCAGCTGCAGAGAGTGAAATAGAGCCAGTTTCTCATACAAACTACTGAGTCCATCATACCTTTCTACTTGATATTAAAATTACTGTGCTCTGCACTGAAAATTATCTCCTCCTTTATCTGTGTAAGTAGCCAATCCTGTTGCCGTAGTCCACAAATTATTAGCTATATGCTAGAAAGGAACCTGCAAGTCTGTGACATAGCCTGCTGGCATATACTTGAAGACAAGGTGTTGAATGTGGCTCCTTTTTTCAGCAGTAGGATATTTTCTTCTCAACATTCAAAATAAGAAGGAGAAGAAAAACTGCCCCAAAAGCATAATGGAGTATTCCTGGTTCCTGCGTTCCTCCTTTTGGACTGTATCCCCTTGTCTTGCAGAGAAAAGCTTCAAAAGGAGAGGGTAGGGAGTTGTTTTTCAGTGTGTTTGTCTAAGCTGTGGTCCTTCGGGCTATGAGAAACCTCTCAAGCAAGAATCTTCTTTCTGCTCCCTTCCACATCCTCCTTCATTCCTAAGTCCCCCTCCCCCTCCTCACTTTCTTTCATGTGGATCAAGGCCTGGAAAATGACAAGCCTCTTGATTAATAGATACAGAAAGTCTTCTTATGTAATTTATTTGCTTTCTGCACCTGACTAGAATCACTAGGTTTATCTGGAAAGGAAAATATATTGTCCTTCCTGACTCCGAGTGGCAGCAGAGAGAGCTGAGCATGTGATATCAAGCTGCGCATGGAAAGCAAACAAAACGCCATTTCTGTATTTTGTAAGCATCTCAGGTCATAAAAGTGTCAGCACGCTATATTTCTTGCTGGGATCCTCTCTGTTTTATTATCTGAGCCCTTTCCATTGTGTTGACTGTGCAAGGAGAGTCTCCAAAGCAGGCAACATCTGTTTCCCTGTCATGTTTTTGATTATCAGCTCCGTATTCCTTGCAAGTCTCCTGCTCACATATTCCAATCAAACTCAATGGGGGCTTCAACAGCGAGGACACTTCCTTATCTCTCTTCCCCCAGACTCTCCATCCATCATTCTCACATGCTGGCTCACTAAATGCTGATGCAAGAGGCCTGTTCTTACACTTGGGTAACACACTCATGACCTCTCCAATTTGTTTTGTTTACTTAAGTCTAATTGCTGTGAGGATACCTGCCTCTCAGTCCTTAACAGGCGAGAGGTCAGAGGAAGGAGGCAGGTGGGACATCTGACTGATTTTTGCTTTGGTACCTGCGGAGAGCAGTTTTCTAATGTAGCTTTAGATTTGTTTCCCAGTTTTCTTCCCTCAAGAGGAAGTTTCTTCCCCTCTTTCTCAGTTCCCAATTGTTAAATCAATCTCTCTGTCCTTTGCCAAGAGATCTGTTTTACCATTTATGCAGGAACTTCAATTTGCAGATGGGGATTCTGCCAATAAGAATCAATTAAATCAATTGTCTTCTGCCTATTGCACTCACAGGATATCCGGCACAGTGAGATTTGGGAATGCAGAAATGTTAAGTTACTATTTGATTTTTCTTCAGTGATGTTTTGCATTTATTTTCACAGAATATGTTTGTGTCCTCGTGCAGAACAGCAGTGAACAGTTGTAGGGTGATGCAACTAGTGTTGCAGTTGAGATACAGAAGTGGCAGTCTGTACAAGAGAATTGAATTTATTTATTTAAAGGGTAGATTCCTAGCACGATGGGTAACTAACCCATTCACCCCCAACAAAGCCATATTCTGAATCCACATGGCAAGATATTCCAGATTCAGCCAAAAATGTTACTGGCATACATACTCAGGCACAAAGTCCCTATGTTCTCCCTGGGTCCTATACCGCTAGCAGTCCGGAGGTTACTGATGGACCTTCTACATTACAGGCATGGCATGGCTCGCTTGCACACTCCACATTAAAGCCCTCTACAGGTTTAGGGTCATAAAGTAATTTTTCTCCACATCAAATTGGTCAGCACAATTGCTACATCTGCCCTGTTGTGCCACACACCCCCCAGGAGCCCCCACATCTAGGGCTTCTCAGATGCCAAAATAGCCACGAAAATTCTTTGCCTGATGGGTATCTGTTTGACCAGTACTGACACGATTTCTGGTGTGGGGAAAGGAAGGACGCCCGTCAGTTCTGGTGTTTGGAGGAATTTGCATCCCATGGCTATCTGCTGAGCTTCTGGCATTCCATGAAGCTTCCTGTTCAACTTTTGGTGCTGCTGTTAGGTAAATGGAGCAGGGGCAGAGGCCCTTAGTGCTATGATATAGTAACTGGAGTTGGATCAGGGGTTGGACTTGATGATCTTGGAGGTCTTTTCCAACCCAATCTATTCTATGATTCTATGATTCTATGATTCTATGATTCTATGATTCAGATGCTACGGCTGTAAAGTTGGGTGGCAATCTGTATGCAATCTAAGCTGTTAGCTGTCCTCAGAGCCTGACAGAGACACCAGGTTGTAGGACACGCTGGAATTCAGATCTCTGCTAGGTCCAATGTGTCAATAACATAATTGTTTTTTCAACTTGAAAAATGTTTCCCTTTAAAGTTTCCTTGCAGCCCTTTCCTTGATCTATGTGCAGCTCTTGATCATTGTGCTACAGTCTTAAGTTAGCAACTAGGTTTTAGAGGTGCTATGTGGCTTGTGATGGGGTTTATGGATGGAACAAGGCCATTTGGACCTTACTGTCCACTCTTCCTTAAAGTCTTCTCCTAGATTTAAGGGAGACTGGACTTCATATTTATGTTGATTGTTGACAGTTTGACATGCAGCTTGACTAAGACGTGTGTGAAAGAGATTAAGGGCTCAGCAGGTCTATAACAGCACCAAATTGGCTTCATGATGAAAGGTGACAAGGACTGAATAGAGAAGAAAAGCAAAAGAAAGTGGCTACTTGCAGGGTACCTGTCGCTAAAGATGACTGCAGGAAACAAAAAATACGGGTGAGAAAAAGTAGAGAGAAGAGATGGATGGACATAGCTCAAGCAGAAGCCAGATATGGAAGACCATAGTCTTTGCTGGTGGGCTCATAGAGCTAACTGTGAGTGCAAAGACAGACTGTTTTGGGGGACTGCAGTGCTTAGACAGATTCAAAATACAAGTGTCCCAGAGGAATTGTTGATAAAATAGAAGGTGGGGAGAACAAAGGGAGCTGTAGCAAAGTGAGTTCCTGGGATGAGTCAGAAGATGCAGGTTATGAATAACCCAAATGGAAATCATGGGTTGGGACAGAGAAATAAAACAAAATTTATCAGGAAGAGAAGGAGGAAATAGAAAATTGTTGTGGTGATTCGCAGAGTGCTATGTATGAAAAAGAAATAGGACAGGTGAGGAGAGAAGAAAAAGAGTGCAAACGAATATGGGAGTGCCCATAAAAGGCAGAAGAGTAGGGGAGCAGAGATTGCAAACAGCAGAAGTTTGCTGTCAGGGATTCAGCTGCTTCCCCACGATCCCACAGTGTATATATCATTTGCCTAAATCCAGTGCTGTCTTTGAGCCTTGATGCTGTGCATCTGATCTCACCTGTCAAGGGATAAGTAAGTACCAGGATCTACATCACGGAAGCATGAAGAGAAAGTAGAGTTTGCCAGACACAAGCTTTCAAAATAGATTTCAGTAGCATGTGAGATGAATGAGAAGAGGGAGAACAGTAGGTGGAGCAAGTCTAACATGAGATCTTTGAACAGAGCCAGCTTCAAATGTGCCTCACATGGCCCCCTGAGTATCCCTTTTCCTGTCCTGCACTACAGCAAGCCAGCCACACTGCTTCCTATTTTATCCCTTCTCCAGGTTGCCAATGCAAGTATGTCACCTTCACTTTCCACCTATCCCCTCCAACCTGCCTGAGATCAGTGAGATGAATCAGAGCAGTCCTCAAGCAATTTTAACTTTAAGGAGGTACTGGTTTGGCAGTCAGACTGGGAAGTGCTGAGACTGCTTTGCTGCTAACGTTCCACAGTGCTAAGCTGATTTGTCCTGTCTCATTTTTAGGGTTGTGTCAATCATGTTGCAGCTCTAGACTTGGGCCTTTGGTTTTAGTAGCATAATTTAAATACTTTGTCAATTACAGGCAAGATGCAAGCTACCTGAAAACTGGCTTACAATCAACAGCTCTCCAGAAGTTTGCAGAACACTTTTCACATTGAGTAATAATGTTGATATTTTCTAGATCTTTCACAACGAGAAAGAGGGTAAGCCTCAACTTTCCGATGTCTGACGGCAGGAGAGTACTACCTCAGGGTCATCTGAACAGAGAAAAGCCCAAGAATCAGAAAGCAAGTCGCTGGGTGACAAAATGAAATCCTTCTTGGGAAAAAATATAAGCCAATACATATGGGGAAAATCATCTAAAACACATTATTCACCAAGGGAGCCATGGAATTAGGTAGGCTAAAAAAGAGACCTAAGTTTCAGAGCGGACTATAAATCAGACATGAGTTTGCAATGTGTCAGTGATACAGTTTGGGTTGCATACACAAAGGCACCACATCAGAGAACATGATAATAAACCCACTCTCTACATGCCTTGTGTGACCCCACCTGAAAATTTCAGGGACTTTGAAGTCAGTGGAGCTGTGCCAATTAACACCAGCTGAGCATCTGCCTGTTGGGTTTGGTTATAGCAGCATCATCACTAGACAGTTATTGACAGATTGGATGAATCCAGTGAAAAGAGACAAAAGTTATGACTGAGCTGGTAAGGCCAACACCTCTAAGTGTGCATGTGTATATACATATATATATACACATACATCTATATATCTATATATCTATATTTATCTATATGAGAAATGGGTAAATATTGGGGAAATGTCATATATTCAAATTCCAAGCAACTGGTTGGTTTGACTGCAACCCTGATGCACTTCAGGATTCAGTCCCTAAGGATGTTTGTGGAACAATTGCTCTTTGCATACATTTGCCTAAGAACAAAAGTGTGTTTGTTAACAAACATGGATATACATTTTTAAATATAGGGCCTCTTCCTGGATGCATCCCTCTGACTCATCTGTGTTTAGGCAACTCATCAAGAGATCAGGTTTTTGGATCTGTTAATCACCCACAGTTGTCACAAACTTCAATGCCTAGGGCAAAAAGCTTGTCCTTCCTCATGTTTGACCTCAGTTATATAGAAGTTATATATAGATGTATACATCTCAGTATAGGTGTCTAGATTTTAATTGCTTAGTGGACAACAGCTGAAGTTGCCATGAAGATCCATTTTCCATTTCATCATCTAAAGATACACTGACCTTGACAGCTAGTCAAAGCCATTTAATGCAATGTCACTTGAAAGGAATTCCTAAAGATGAAAGTTCCCTGTCATTCTGAATAAGACTATCTAGGACCTGATCCAGAGCTCTGGAAGTCAGTGAAAATCTTTCAACTGACTTCAAAGTATTTTGAATCATTCCTAGATAATAGCACAAATTTCACTTCATTCTTACTTTCCAATTGGGTTGTCTGATTTCGCACAGTGTATGATTGAATCCCCATGTCCCTTGCATATCTTGCATGCCAGCTCCCTTTAACACCTTCTGTGAAGCTCATGATGTTAAATGACACATTCAGTTGCTGTAGGCATCTTCTTTCCAATCTGGACCCCAGCTGCTTGAGGTCTAACAGATCATTCTTAAAGGACAATGTGAAAGCGACAAAGGATGCATCTAGTCAGTTTAGCTAAACACTTCTAAACAGATGACTATGGAAGTTATAGAGTTAATCTAATTTTAGGCCCAGAAGCCTCAGCAGCAGACAAAGGATTAAAAACTTACCTATTCGTTAAGCTTGATAAAGGTGGAGATTTTTCATGCTGTTGGTGATCATAACACAGAAGAGTCTTAATGCTGAAATGCCTACATAGCATCTAACCACTTAACCATCAGAGACCCAGATGACACACATCATATACACAGATGAATGTGAATACATGATCAATCCTGCAGGGAGGCTTTTACTCCTAGAAAATGACAAAACTTATGAAGTATGCACTCAAAAAAAGCATTCTAGAGACAGATAAGCTTCATACGGTGAAAATTCTTTGAGTTTCTGTCATGTTCTGTTGCCACCAGGGGATGCCAGAAGTTAATATAGGGTTATTATTCATCTTTGTATTTCAAAAGTGAAATAAAAATACTGGAGCTATGTCTATGCTGTCCCTAAAATTGTTCAGTGTTTAGGCAACTGAACTCCACCTCCTGACTGATGCCAAAATCCTCCAACTAGGATTTAGCTACTATTTAGATCCTTTTATTACTTCTAGAACCCCAAAGTCTTCCAGTTTTGTTAACATTTGATATTATTAAAACAAAAGCAAAAGCTTGAAGGAGGTGGAATTGTCTACCACAAATTAATTATGTGAGTGTTTTTCAGGGGATTCAGACACATCCCTGGAGCTTGTCTAACCTGTGGACAGTTCCCTTTAATTCACAGACACTGTTTCTCTCCAACACTGTATGATTCACCTGTGCCGTCAGTCTCCTCACTTGGGCATTTCTATTGTATTTGACAGTGGAAAAACCATCACTAACTAATATTGATGTCTAATGAATGCAAAGAGGTGGAAGCGAAATAAATACATAGAAGAGGAGGCAAGTTTATTTAACCTTGTCATGCCAGCTGACTGGGGAGAGGAAAAAGAACGAAGTTAAGCAAGGTAGAGAAGAGGTCAGCATATTCCCCATCATAGTGGCAATGTAACAGCATGCCTTACTGATAAAACCTGCACAGAACCAAATAAGAAAGTCCTCCTATGTAGAAACACACTCCAAATACCACAATCACTGATGGAGAGGAAATGGTGAGTGGGTGAGTGGAATGGGGAAGAGCACATCTGGCGAATCAAACAGTAACTCTCCGTATCAAACAGACACAGATTTCAGACTCCAGCCTGCATTTTGGAGGCTCTCAGAAGCTTCTCTGAGCATGTCAGACAGGCCTGCTTTTGTGCCTCTGTATCAGTCCTAGACGATTATAGGTAGGTGGAGTATTAATTCTGTTACAACTTCACACACTACCTTTCTTGAATTAACTCATATCTCCTAGAGAAGTGCTTGATCCCTGTTGTGAGTCATAATTTCCACTATCTTTGTGGAAACCCAGTCTTCTAATATGAAATCATCTCTCAAAGATAATAGGAATTATGGAATAATTATGGATGAAGACCTTTGGTGAGCCAGGAACACCTTCCATGACTGAGGGCTTGGAGGTGGACAAAAATCAAGTATAATCTTTTGCAGACCAGAGCAGAGGAGAAGGGAACAGACAGCAGTGGAATGCACTTAAGAGAAATAGATACACACATGAAAGAAAAAGGCCTTGATATTTAAAATATTTATGGTCTTAAAAGGCATGAAAACTGATACTAGCCATTAACTAATAGAAGTTCTGCCTTTGTGATGCAGCTTACATCCCTAACTAAAACCACATCTCTGCTCTGACTTTGTCTGAAGCCAGGTGCACAAATGATTAAATTTTGGTCCAGCTATAAGGAGAGTGTCTCCATCCTGTCCTCTCCTCTAAGCACACACCATCTGTATGATACTTATTCATCTCCTTTTGCTGGGCTGACATACTGAGCCCATATTCTTCCAACATCAGTTGTCCTCATACTGTCAAGCTGTGCAAATGGAAGGGATCTAAGCCTAAGGGAGTAACAGACTCTGGGAGGAGGCTTGTGCTGTATTGAGCCAGTATTAACTGCTCTGCTGTAACCTTGATGTTGTTCATATGTGTTTTCACAAAAGAGATTTGGGGCTCTCACTATCCACTGTTGCCAGCAGAACTTATACATCTGTGTTCACTGTATTTAAATGCTATGTTGCTGTGAACGTCCTCTGTGTGAAACAGAAAAGGGAAGAGGCTGGTTTTGTATCTCAGAGCATATGGATTCCTTGTAATGAGTGGAGGGAAGATTGCTTAAAGCATTTTTATTTTATTTTCCGAACATAATTTTTGAGCCCCTGTTCCTGTGTCATAGGCCTGCTTGTAGCAGGAAATTATAAACCCAGACCCTGCCTCTTTGAGGAAAGGATAGGTGGAGAAAAGAACTTCAAATACATGTATGTTTTTCATAAAAAGATAAGACAGGTACTTTAAGTGTGTTGAACATACCAGAGAATAGAAACAGGTTCCATTTTTTTTTTTTTTTCAACTTTTGTTTGGTTATTCCTCTGGTCTAAGCCATGTAGCCTAACCAGATCAAATATATGCAATACATTTGACCCACATGCAAATGTTTTTCAGACCTGGATCCAATGCTGTCACCCAGATTTTCCACTCCAGCAGATGTTTTAAGCCACAGAAGATGCACTCAAACTTCCTTTTCAAGAAGTTCCTGCAAAGCAGAGTGCTACTGACAGACCTTACCCTTCATTCTTTCTTTGTTTCCTCCAAAATGCAAAAAGATATTTTCTTCCTCATTTTTCACAAGGTTTTAGGAGTTGATTGCATGGAGAATAGTGCCTTGTTGAAGTGACTCTGCCCTGCAGTTCTCAGGATTATTTCAGCGATGGTGGACTCGGGCTGCAGAGGGCACAGCCATATGGATGGAGGCTTTGAATGTGTACATTTTGGGAAGAGCGAGTAGAGAGAAGAGAAAGCATTCTATAGACTCCACAGGTAAAGAAGTTGATGATGGAGATCCAGCTTGTGGAGTATATCTTGCCAGGAAACAACGGCACCCCTTGCCCCAGATCACCCACAGCTGATTCCTTGCAAGACACCAGAACAATGCACAAGAGCTGAGAAGGACTAGGACAAATCTGTGCTCTCTCTACTTTACCAGCAGATCACCCACTTGTCCAGCATCAGTTTCCATCTTGTAGTCTGGCTAGAATTTATGGTGTGGTGGGTTCCTGACAGGCTGGACAGACGTGCAAAAATTTCTAGAGACAAGGAGAAAAAATTAAAATGTTGACAGAGCAGGCAACTACATGACAATACATGGCAGTTACATTCTGTCAAGGGTCCTACACCATTATCTGGATAAATAGCATATCCTGCAGGACACTGTCCCTAAACAAAAATAGAAGTCCTAAGTAAAGAACATCCAGAGAAGTGAGTTGCTAAGGGTCAGCTAGAGGAGAATATGGGAAATCACAACCTATGCTTCACGGCACTTCCTAGCCACAAAGTCCTTGCTTTCCTCAGACATTTAAGAAAGCTTGTAAAGAAGAACTGTAGTTCAAGTAAAACTACAAATATATTTAAAATATAAGAAACAAATATTTTTCTGCTTAGTCCACTTGGCTAGTTGTTTAGAAGACAGTTATAGATGTAAATGAAAAGTAGAAGAGCAAATCATGGAAGGGCTTCTTCCAGAAGTACCAAGTTCCATATCAAGATAGGTTTTTTGTGAGCTCTTACAGTAAAGAGGGCAAGAAAGTTTCTGCATCATGAACAATTGACATGTAAACATGTAAATGTAACAAATGCATTCAGTCTTTTTTTTTGGGGGGGGGGGGGCAGGTCAGTAATGGTCACTAGGTTGGTAAAGTTGGTATAAGCTTGTTAACTGCCCACTCTGCCATATGTAAAATATAGCCCAAACCTGGGACATTAGGGACAAAAATGGATCTTGGTTTTATCTAAAATTTACCCATGGGTCATTCTTGGAGGCCACTCTTAATTCTGCTCTGAGAAAGGCTGCATATCCTTTTCTCTCCAGTATGGAGTTCGGTGAAAAATGTGGAAACACTGCAAATTAATTAAGAATAATGAAATACTATAATTTTATGGTGACATTATTAGTGAGATGATTTACTATACTTGAGACTATAATGCCTTCACTGAGGAAAGAATTGGCCTTGCTGGAGGAAAAGTAAGCAGGAGAGCAATGCAGTAGCCAACAAGTAAGCAACATTTCCAACCAACATCCAAACTAACAGGGCAACAGCCAAACTTCAGGCTTTAAAAGCAACACAGCTGGAAAACCCATTGAACGGTTAAAAAGCCCTTGGAACAGGGGAAGGGAGAGAAGATAAATGTACGAGACTGTCACAGCGGGTTCTATCTGCAACAGATGTGTTGGTCTGCTAGGTTAAAACTTGTTTATTCTGAAACTTTTTGTTTTAAAGAAATAATCGTTTTCATCAGGGCAACAGCTTGATTGCAAGATAGTACTGCCTTTGCTTCTGGAAGGAGCAGGGCTGGAGGTGGTGCAGGGAATTTAGGCAAAGAAGTTCTGGTGTCCTTCAGGCCAGCCTGAGAAACCTTTTCACAGGCAACAACACCTGCTCCAAACAGCTCCCTCACAAACCTTGCTGAGGCTCCAGACCTCCATGAAAATGCATTGAGAGAGGCTGTTTTTAAAGCTTCTGCCACAGACCCTTCTGCCTGATAGGAGCCAGCAGAAATGACACGTGTGAAATCTCTGTGAATGGAGAAAGAATGCTACATTTGAAAAATAAGGATTCCAACCTTATTGTAAGTATTGCTATATTACTTTCTGTATATACTTCTCTTTTTTTTACAGAAATTCAATACCAGAAAAGGCAAGGAGAATGCAAAGCTCACTATATACTTCAGCTAGAATAGGATCTTCTCCTGCTACAGTAAAATAAAAGATAAGACTAGCACTAAAGAGCTGGAAAAAAGCTGGGAATTTAATTCACAGACAAATTAACTGCATTGCATTTAATATTCCCAGTGAGGAAATGAAAAGAAATTTATTCTGTTCCTGCTTTCCACAAATTCACCAGAGGGAATGATATCCCTTAATTAAGGAAGACTGATTGCTTATTTTTTTTTCCCAAGCTTTCATTTGCCCTAAAATAAAATGATGAGAAATAAATGGTGCATGTAAAAAAAAAAATCAAAACCACACTGAAAATGCTGCATTCATTCAAATTTCTCATTGTAGCAGATACTACATTCTAAAGAGTTCTTTAATAATCTAGTAGGAGAGCAGGCCAAATGGAGCAATTCATGCCCAGTTTCAGTAGAGCAAATCTATTCAAGAAAACAAACTAAACCCAAGGAATTCTTTCTGTTCTTTCAGGACTCATAATTTTGGATAGTATGAAAGTACACATATTTGACAGCCTTTTTTATTTTTTTTTCATAAACCCTATTCATAAACATGAAGAAAACAGGAAGGTCTGGATGAAGAAAGAGAGGGATGGTAGAGTAGAAAGGAGTCTAGGACTGGAAGTGCTTGGTGACACCTTGTCATGATAGACTAAATTGAACTAGAAATGCGTGCTAAAGAGCAGAACTGATCCTAATTCAAGTTTAAAAAGAAGTGTGGTTGTGCCTAAAGAGCTATAAATTTAAAATATTTGTCAATATTTAAGGAACAAGATGTAAACAAATATCTGGTTTTGCAGCTCATGTTTATAAAGAATGTTCCTATTTCCATTTATTTAAAAATGTTGACCAGAGGAATTTGAAAGTTTATTTATAAAGGATATTCTCGAAATAGATAGGTACTGAGACAGCTCAGTGCCTTCTACTGCATACTTAAACTGTGAAGGAACTCTCAAGAAATCTGAAGGAGAGGGGGCCTTTGATAACGTGTAGAGGAAGTAGAGGATGACTCTTGCATTGTTTGTAACTCCTGTCCTGAAAGTAGCTATGGTGCACACCCTAGACTGATCACTCAAAGGGCTATTGACACTGTAGTGACAGTCTTTGATACCATTTCCTACAGCATTCTCCTGGAGAAACTGGCTGCCTGTGGCCTGGACAGGTGTCCTCTTTGCTGGGTTATAAACTGTCTCTATGGCCAAAGACAGTGGTGAATGGAGAGAGTGGTGATGAATGGAGTTAAATCCCGCTCACAGCTGGTCACGAGTGAGGTTCCCCAGGGCTCAGTTCTAGTTCCTATCTTGTTTAATATCTCAATCTATGATCTGGACTAGGGAATCAAAAGCACCCTCAGTTGGTTTGAAGGCAATACCAAGTTTGGTGGGAGTGTTGATCTGCTGGAGTGTAGGAAGGCTCTTCAGAGGGATCTGGATAGGCTGGATTGATAGGCTGAGGCCAGTTGTATGAGGTTCTACAAGGCAAAGTGTCAGGTGCTGCACTTGGGTCACACCAACCCCTCGTGTCTCTACAGGCTTGGGTAAGAGTGGCTAGAAAGCTGCCTGGTGGAAAAGGACCTAGGGGTGCTGGTCAACATGAGCCAGCAGTGTGCCCAGGTGGCCAAGAAAGCCAATGGCATCCTGGTCTGTATCAAAAATGGTGGACCAGTTGGATCAGGGCAGTGATTGCCCCTCGGCACGTGGCACTGGTGAGGCCGCAGTTCAAATCCTGTGTTCAGTTTTGGGCCCCTCACTGCCAGGAAAACATTCAGGTGCTGGAGTGTGTCTGGAGAAGGGCAATGGAACTGGTAAAGGGTCTGGAGCATAAGTCTTATCAGGAATGTCTGAGGGAGCTGGGGGTGTTTAGCCTGGAGAAAAGAAAGGTCAGGGGGGACCTTATTGCTCTCTACAGCTACCTGAAAGGAGGCTGTAACCAGGTGGGGATCGGTCTTTTCTCCCAGATAACCAGCAGTAAGATAAGAAGAAATGGTCTCCAGTTGTACCAGGGGAGGTTTAGACTGGATATTAGGAAATGGTTGTCAAGCCCTGGAACAGGCTTGTGTTGATGGTTCCTCAACCAGGGAATGGTTGAGTCACTAGCCCTGGAGGTATTTAAAAAATGTGTAGATGTGGTATTTAGGGGTATGGTTTAGTCGTGGACTTGGCAGTGTCAGGTTTACTGTTGGACATGATGATGTTAGAGGTCTTTTCAACCAAAACATTTCTACGATTCCATGTAAGAAACAGGTACATGAGAATTGTTCTCCTGCTCTTGATCAAGTATATTTGTAGTTCCTGCACAGATCCTTGTGCAGCTCCTCTGTAGACACTTGCTTGTTCTGAAAATCTTTATCACTACTCTCTATTTCCTTTATTCCAATAAATTCCTTTTCAAGACTTTTCCTTCTTATACTGTGGCTTTTTCGTGTACTTAACGGGCTTTGGTGAGGGACTTTTCAAGGCAGATTCTGTCTACAGGGCCATCTTCAACCTTCTGCTCCTGATCCTTTCAGAGACATCCAAGGAAGGCTCTCAGAAAAGACTTCTCTTTACACAAGAATTTTGACTCGTTTGCAGTATATCCTATTTCTTCAGATATCAGTGAATTCTGTACTGAATGTTAACGACTTGTCAAGAGCAGAATTTGCCCTGTCCCACATGCACACCCTGGTCTTCTGGAATTGCTGCTCACATTTCTAGGCTTAAAAAGTAGTATGAAACATAAGAACTGTGTTTCCCTGGGTGCCCCCCCAGAACCTTTTTTATACACTGGCTTCAAGTCACCTTTGAGCCTTGAGGTCTCAAGGAGATTTCAAGTGGAAGGTTGCACACTATGACTAGTAATTCAGTGTTTCCATCTTTGATTTTTGCTAGGTGTCATCTGACTCCATCAATTTGTTCATTTTCACTTTGTCTGAAATATAATCTCATCCACAATCCCTTTGATTTCAGACATATCTTCTGCATTTTACCCCCACTGGAAAAATTCCACATTTCTTTCCAGTGAAAAGCAATGTAGAATGGCTTCATTGTCTCTGATGCTTGCCTTATCGCTCACTGGCCATGCAGAGTCCTTAGCAAGTTTTTTTCTCCTGACATTTTTGATGAAGTACCAGTTTTGATTCCTTTAGCTAGTTCTCCTCAAACTCTTTTAGGATTTTTGCTCTTAATCTACGTGACTATACTATTCATTTCATTTTATTGGTTTGGATACAATAAACATCTTTTTGAAAATTGCCTTCTTAGTGCTAATAAACTCGCTTACTTGGCTGTTTCTATGTGCTGGCCTCCTTTAATTCATTCTCCGGCCTTTCTCAATAGGTCATACACAGCGGTGTTATGCTTCTAGTCTGGTTTCTTTTTAATAAGTTTCCTCATTTCTGCATGGCTTTTCTTGAAGCAGAGGACAATGGCACTGGCATATTTGGCCTGCGGTGCTCCTCTAGAGCTGATGAAGCTGAATCCTCTGTGGTCACTGTCACAGAGTGGAGCTTCCACTGGAAGGACTAGAGCCACAGAGCCAAGGACTGCCTTTGCTCCTGTGGGCTCTAACCAGCTGCTCCCTGGAATAATTGCTGATGGAGCCAAAAAATGTCATCTCTGTTTCATCTCCTGGCATGACATTTGTCAGTCTACAGGAGGGCAGTTGATGTCTCCCGTTGCTGTTTTTCCAGCCTCTCTGATTTCTTTCAGTGTATTGAATTCAAGGCATTTTCCTATCCTGGGTTAGTAACATTATCTGGCATAGCTATACTCTTCCTATTTAGGCCTGGAATTTCAGGAATTTCAATGTTATGTTCCTTATTGAGATGGTGAACTTGTAAATTTGATTTCATGATGAGCTTTCAATAAGGCACAACGCTGCTCTGCCTCTGGCACAGTTTGTCTTTACTGTGTAATTTATATCCTGTGTTTAGTGCCCCTTTGATGGTCTTCTTTGCCCCATGCATCCAATATGTATGGTATATCAGTGTCTGCACTTTGGATCAGACATTCTGGTTCCCTTTCTCATTTTTTAGATTTCAAACATTGTGTAGATCTGAGGGTACCATTGCTTTTGGTTCTTTTATTGGTGTCTGGTATAAAATCCTGTTTGTTTCCCTTTCCCTGCTGGATTACGTGTAACTTCTGTATTGCGCTTTTCTTCAGGATTCAGAACTTTCCCATTTTGAGTAGCATGAGGCTACTTATGCTGGCCTTTTCCATGCCTACCAGCTTTCCCCAGCTACCTGGATTTTCCAGCCTCTTGGGGAATATTGTAATTTCAAAATGACTGTCTAGGGCCTTCATTTTACTAAAAATGTCTGAGAATGTTTTCAATTTGCTTCAAGACCAAGCAATATCATGAAAGAGATATATTGAATGTTTTCAAATCAGCTGGACTTGATGAAATTCCTGCTAGGATACTGAGAGGATTGTCTGAAGCAATGCCAGAACCATTAGCTGCTATCTTTGAGGAACCAGGGGGTACAGAGATAAATGTGTTGCCTCTTACAGTTTTTTCAATAATGAGGGGGCAGAGTAAGCCATTTTTGAGTCTCCAGAAGTCAACTACAAGGTCAGTGGCAAGCAGTATGGATTTATTAAGAACAAATTATACCCAACCAATCTAGTACACTGCCGTGGTTGGACCTGTGGCTACGGAAGAACAGCGGAAAGATGTTTCTTTACCGAAGCTTTGAACATTCTCTCATATGAGCTCTTCAGAAGCAAACTAAGAAATATTGGCTCTAAACTTGAACATATATGTTGACTGAGATCTCTATTGCTAATTTTTTCATCAGTCAAGTAGATGACAGAGAATGTATTTAGAGGGTTTGAAATTACTTTAAATGATCTTGATGAATTGGAGAATTATTCTGGAAAAGCTAGGATGCAGTTTTGTGAGGAAAATAACATCTTCTGCCTTTAGCTTTCAGTCATCATCTGTGCAGGTCGAGAGCAGCATTGTAGGGAGGAATTTGGAGGCTGCAGTGTCTCCTAAGCTGAAAGTTTCACGCAATGCTGCTGCGAGACAGAGGAAACCCCTCAGTGGAAAGTTGCCACATATCATTGTACAAACTGGGTCATGCTGCCTCAAGTCAGCTGCGTCCCTGCTCTTGAACTTAGTGTCAGCCAGAGGACCCAGCCTCTGTAGTGGGTCAGCCTTGGGCTGGACAGGATCAGGGCAGGCTCTGATCACATACTGCTTTCATGAGAGGACTGAAGCTCTACTGGGAGTCTAGACATTAGCAATAGACAAGCCAACTTTCAAAGTACCAGCAGAGTTTTACTTTCCCAAAGGCATCAGTTCTGGGGTTATGGAGATCTAGGCTCAGATTAACCACTAATTCAGTCTCAAGGCTAAAAGGAAGCCTTCAGTTGTAGTTTTGAGTCCACATTCTCATTCACACTGAGATTTGTGAAAATCTCCTTTATTTCCTGCCCTTCCACCACCACCAAATCTCAAGGCTGAGATGGATTTTTCATGATAGAGATTGTTCTTGACACTGTTGTTCAAAGGTATCCTTTATATCATATTAGTTTCTTTGTTTCTTTGAGGTGGCTTACTGGATATATTAGGGTATCTCTCTCATGTATTGGGGATGGAATCTTTTTATGACATCTACTGCCTTTCAACATTTTTACCAAATTAAAGAGTTCTTTGATAGATCGTTGATTTCTGAGGTTTGAGACTTCTATTACCCTTAACCTGATTCTTGTCCAAGTTGAAAAAGAGATGAACAAAAGCATTTGTCTCCTTTCTTAATCTCAGGATGGAATGGTTCATCTGAAGAAATAAGTAAGGAACATACTGCTGAGTAATGAACACAAAAATACTATTCTACCACCACAGCTGAATAAACAGGAGTATTGGCATAATCTTTTTCCTTTGTTCCAGATAAGGACAGGAGAGGACTCAGCTGGAAGATTGTGTCCAGTTCCTGGTGCTTTAATTAAGGGAGTACGTTGAACAGCTGGAGAGTCAGAGCAGAGAACTGGGGATGACCAAAAGTCTAGAAAACATGGTTCATGATGAAAATCATTTGCATAACTTTATTTAGAACAAAGACAATAGAGGGAGTGGTCCATCAATGATATTTAAGTATTTTAAAGATAGACATAAAGAGTACAGTAGCAAGTTTTTCTGTTCCCACTATGGGTGGGTAATAGATGGAATTACAGGAACGGAGATCCAAGTGAAACATCTGTAAATTTCCCTTGTGTAGTCAATCAATGAAATGGGTTTTCTTTGGAGAATGTGGTACCTCCACGAGCAGAGACAGACACAATTGTAGCTAATTCTGAATGCAGGAACCGGAGTGGACTACACAGTTTCTCCTCTTAGCCCTACTTTTCTATTCTTCTGTGACTGTTAATCAATGACAGATAAAGACTTAGTTCTCAGTGAATCCCAAATGGTGGTCAGAGAGCAGCATCATTCCCACTGCAAATGGAAGTTTCCAGGACTTTTCCCAGCTTATAAAATGGAAGTGGGACATCAAGCACAAAGTAGTCTTGGACTCAGAAAGGTGCAGGTCTCTGGTACCTCTTGTTTCTGTTTTTATTGAGCTCTGTGGATTTGAGTGAGTTACTTTCACTACCAGCACCATGGTATTTAAAATACAAGCAAAGAAGGAAGGCTAGACAGCTACATATGCCTAGCTGGCCTAGTAGACCAAGTAAAGCTATGGACAAAATAATCTGTAGCTAAACCTACATAAGGGTATAATATTGTTAATGCCATATCCAGCTGCCTCCAACTTTCTGACTTTAAGAGGGACAGCTGCCCATGGAAATCAAGGGGCAAACTCAAAGCTGAGTCATGCCTGAGCTCCTCTGCTGTTCCACTTTCTGTGAGCTCAGTGTCTTTGGAGGCAGCTTTGGCAGCAGCTGGTGAGAACCAAAGGGTGTTCCGCAAAATGCGGCTTCTGCAGACCTTTCTCCCCAACTCTTTTTTTGCTCACCTTACACTTTTACTCAGATTTTGCTGATATACTGCAGTTCTTTGCCTGACAGTAGTCTTAGATATGTACCTGAGATAAGTGGTGCTGTAAGTTTTCATACTGAGAATGTACAGTCATAGTCTTTCCTCCTTCACCATTTTCCAGCAATAATTCAATGACTCTGCATCTGCTCTCTGAAATCTATATCTCAATGGTTTTGTGCTCAGCCTGTGACCCTGCTTGTGCACTCCCTCCCTGCTACCTGCAGACCATCACTCCTCATATGACGATAAGTGGGTCTCCTACATCAAACTCTGATGTGATCTTTACTCCCAGCCTATTGGCTCAATTCCACAATTGCTGGTGTCAGATTCTACAGCTCAGGTTTTTTATGAAAAGGGTGAAAAGACTACATTATCTCTCTTCAGTGCCACATAGCACTCTAGATCTTCCTCATCTGAAAAGATGGAATGGAACAGACTTCCACAGTAGGACCAAGAAGCATGCTCCTGTTTTCTTCTGTTTTTCTGGGGGAGAGAAAGGAATAAAGGAAGAGGGTAAGGATGAGATGAAAGAACGAGTACTACAAAAAAATCAGATGACTGAGAAAATTTAGAGATGTAGGAAGGTTTAGACTGATGGGTGGCAGGGTGCATTGTGCTCCACCTATGAGCTGCCATATCCAAGGAGACTAAGACAGATGTGCTGTGGGAGAGAGGCAGATTGCAGTACATCAAAGCAGTTGCCAGCTAAAAGGCTCTGCTGCACCTTGGGTTGGGATCAAGTTGGAGACGGAGCCTGTAATTTGGGAAGTCTGATGTACTTAATTCTCTTCGCCTTATGATACGACAGAAGAGATCCATACACCTTGCAGGAGAAAATGATCATTGTTCTTCTAACCGAAACCCTCTAAAGAAGAGATTCCACATACAGGGCTGTAGTAGTAGCGTGAGGGATAGGACCCCATGAGGCACAGTTTTCCAAACGTATCAGGCAATCTCAGCCCACTAGCTCTTGCAGGACCCAGAAAAAAAAGAACAGTCCTGAACTGGTGCTCTGCATAACAACAAAGTCATCTCTATTTAATAGACAAGGGTGCAGAATACAGAGTTTAGGACTGCTGTGGTCATCTCAAGAACCACTCTAAATGCTCACAGACTGGAAGTGTGCTGACACAGCACTACTGGCAATTAACTGACTGTGGATTACCACCCTTGCTGTTTCTTTCCCAACCCAATCTGCTTTTGCATCCTGTGATTTCACTGTGCCCTCATGTCAGTGGTTTAGCAGATCTTTGCTTGGTGTTCTTTGATGAATGCAGTCAAACCTGGTGTGCTTCAGACCTCTTTTCTCATGCTGGTACAGCTGTTGAACTGGGATGCCTGCCTAGTGTGAAGACTTGTAGTTAGGTGATCTTCTGGCACGTTAGGTAAGCCAGAAAGAAAAGCTCAGAAATTACATTTTACCACACGACACTACTCTGGAGATGTGAGACATGGCTGGGCTTCCAGGCACACAGTACAGAGCCCTGTCACATGAGCCAGAGGAGTAATCTGCTAGCAGAAAACACTTCCTTTCTGAAAATCTAAACCCAAGTAGATGGGACACATTTTCCCAAAGGACTCTGTAGCTATTGGCTGTTCTGCAGAGTAATGCTGAGAATAAATTAAATTCTCTTCTGGATTTTGGAGACAGAGGTGGTTGCATAAAGAATAGCCAAGTTATCTGGTAGTCTCCTAGAACACTAGAGAAGTATGTCACAGGCAGTGCCCTTCTCTCTCTTCCCCAGATTTGTCCCTTCCTCTTGATTCTTCTATACCCCTGAAGCCCTGTCATCCCAAGATGTCTCTGCCTCCTTGGCTCCCATCTGCTCTGTCTCTGACCTTGTTGCTTCTGCACATCCCACCCTGCCTGTCCCTAGGTGCTGTCCCATAGCTCCTCTTTTAAGCCATTATTTCTGTCTTCCTTCTCCCCTTTGTTGCTGTTTCAGGCTGATTCCAAACCCAGGTGGCATGGGGTGTGGGAGAGCGGGGTGAGGCCAACTCTCTGTCCTCTGCTCATATTTTGGATTCTCTGAGCTTCTGTGGCAGAAGCATGTCTGCACTAGGCAAGTCTTCAGCAAAGATAACATCTGGATTTCAGAAAAGCTCTGCTGAGCATGTGCAAGTGGAAAGCAGTGATTTACAGCTGGGTCAGATCTGACAGAGTTTTCATATGGCCAGCAAGTCCAGGATGATGATCCCAGGCATCAGTCCCCACTAATTTCAGGCCCCTGCATGAAGCACTGAACTTCAGTGAAACCATTGTAAGACATTTTCAGCATAGGCCAACCATCACATTTTTCACCAACATCATTCTTGGAAGTTGCTGACCAACATTCAGTGAAACATTCCCAAAATAAAATTCAGCCCAACACAGAGATCAAGGACAGAAAATTTCAGCCTAGACTGATCAAAATATGAAAAAATTAGAAGCAACTGAAAAACGTATCTTATAATCAAAAGTGTTAGACTGTCTTAAATATAAGATTTGTTGCCATCTCCTCCTATAACAGAAGCTATTTAAATATTCAATTTGAGATAGACTTTCTGGCATGACTGACAAGAATTTTCCTTCCAAACATGAGGCATATGCTCCAGAAAGACATCTGATAAGGAAAACCAGTGGTGACTGTATGCAAACTGTTATGCGATCTGAATTATTTACATTGCTTAGAGTTCACCAGATTCTTCACTGAAGTGTTTCAAAGTCCCAGACTGAACCGACCACTAGTGGATGCATCAGTGAGAGACATGTCAGCTTGACCCACAGTGATTTGCCATCTGTGAAAAGCAAACAAATACAACCAGCCGGAGTAACGAGCATCGTGACTGTAATAGGAACTGGAGCACAGATTTACAGAGGATCTTTGTGTTTGGACTCACGAGCTTTTGACTATGTTAGTATTGAAAAGTAAGCAGCTGCAAACCCCCAGCTATGCAGATCTGTGCAAAAATTGAGCTTTGGCTGTTGACTGCTTGACATTCTACCTGCAAGCCTGGACCAGATGTGCAATTATTTCCTATATTATTTTATTCAGTTTTCAAAAGAAGACAGCAAGGCTTCCAGCAAAGTTTTTAAAGGGAGGGAAGAAGGGAGACAGGGAGACAGGGAATAAGGAAGGGA
>NW_020955356.1:1031912-1070807 GCF_003031625.1 Empidonax traillii | reverse complement strand
ACATGAAATATGATCCACAATATGATCCAAAATACAGTAGGCACAGACTATTTTTAATTCATGTAAAATTATGATAATCATGAAACCATAAACTTTATGGTTTGGTGAGTTGCCTGCAATGTGCATCCCTAAAGTAGGGGAGTCCTTAGATCAGCATAATGACAAATATGGCAGAAGACCCTGCAGACAACTTGTAAGCTGAAGCAAAGATCAGGGCAGACCAGATGTAGTTACATTTATTGCTGCGCTGTGCACCAGAAAATGTTAAGAATAAAACACAGGGAATGAAGATTTCTAAACATATTAGCAGGCACTCTTGTGATGTGATCGTAGTGGTTTTTAAGGCCAGCAAGGTCAGCAAGTCTTGAAGGTCAGCAAGTACTGGGTTTTTTTGTTGTTGTTGTTAACAACATAACTTGATATATGTGACCCAAACCTGACATCTAGCGGAGAAAGAATGAGGGCAGGATTTTTGGTCCTTTCCCAAGGATGTACTGGGTTGTCTGCACAGAGAGAGAATACTTTGCTTTTCTCCTCAGAAGTGACCTGAAGGCCATCTGCTGCACAGCTCTTCCTGAGCAGGAAAGCAAACCAAAGAGCTTATGGGCACTCTAGCTACATGTGCACACCTTGTCTGGTTTGTGACACCTGTATCCATAGCTATCAGTGCCAGAAGCTAACTTCACACTGCTGTTGGCATATAATGAGCTCTGAAGGCTGAATTTTAGCAAGTTTCAGAACACAACAGTAGAGATGACCATGCCTGCTTGAGTTTGAGTAGGATCTTGTGAATACATCTAACAGAAGAAAAGGGTTTCACTGCAGCTGCATAGATGGTGTCAGTGACCTACAATTTCTGCTGTCAGGAATTTTAAGTCTGCAGTCCTGGACCAGACCAGCCAGTTGAAGACCAGGTTCGGAGGCTGCAGTTCTGTCCAGCTTCCAGCTCTTTCCCAGTGCATTGGCTCTCATTGCCCCAGCTGGGCTGCTTGGGCTGGAAGGACAACAGTACTGGTAAAACTCTGGGAATGTTTTAACAAGTTTCTTCCTCATCCTCTACACCCCTTAACATAATATCTCAGTTTTCAGTTAGTAAAAATCAAAGCTTCAAGATCTCAGACATACATGGAAATGTTGAAAGCATGAACCCTGAAGGCTAAAAAACCCAAAAGACAAATAAAACTATACAGGGTTTATTTTTCATATCTTTTGAATTTAAGATCTGTTCGCACCTCAGTCCTGGTTTGTAATGCTAAAGAGGGGAGATGGAGGGAGGCATAGAGAAGTCCCACCAGCTCCAAGCACAGGAAAAGAAGGACTGGCAGTCCTCCTGGGAGATGAATGAGTGGAGGTCTAAAGGAGGGAATCTGCAAGCCCAGTAAGAGAGCAACTGGATCATGAAAGCACTTATAGCCCATTAAAAATGGCAGAAGACAAAGGGTATTTTAGTTGTTCATATACTGTAGGAAGCAAAAAATATCTCTTCCACATATGCTGATAAAGAGTCCAGGCTCTGTAGCTGAGGGCTGTAACAATTCACACTGTCTGTGGATTATCGTTTTTGTAGGATCTGTAGCACATGAAGCAGCAAGTTATCAACAGTTTAGAGATTCAGTAAAACCCCTGAAATACTGTTGCTCTCCTAAATGAATGCACAGCCATCAGCAACTGCCAAAGAGCTCAGCTCCAGGGCTTTGTCCCAAGCAATCGCACCACTGATGCACATTTTTAGAAGGAATTTTTAATCACCTGATAGCAAAACAACGTTAGTGTTGTACAAACAGTACAAAGTTTACCACAGGATTGAGCTTTAATCTCTGATGGTTGCTTATTGACTCTAGAAAAAACAGAATCTATTCAGTGAAAATCTTCTCTACATCCTGTTTGCAGGCAAACTTGAAGGAGAAGCTCTCACCTCCTGCAGATCTCCCTGAAACTCAAAGTAAGTCTGAACCCAGAACTGAACTGGGAGACAGGACTGGGCCTGGGTTGTTTACAATTCCTGTTTTATTCTGCCGTGAGAGGACTTGGTTTATCTCATTGTGCTTTCTGGTTTCGACCTTTCTAAGAGTTGGAAAAGCAGAAGCTGTGATACGTTGTTTAAAATATGTCACAGTCTATATGTGAAGACTTGTGCTATCAGCGGGGCTTGATGTCTTGAATGCATAGAGAGCGGGTTTGGGATACACCACCGGCTACCCAATGCCTGTCAGATGAGACAAAAAATACTGAAGAAATCAGCCACATGTCTTCTTCATCTTGCAATGAGTGCCTTATCTTGGGCTCTTTTCTAGCATAGAATTTTAAGTCCTAATTTTTAAATGTAAACACAGGTACCTCAATCACTGAGACAACTCCGTGCCTGCAGTTTGACAGGTTGTTTCTGTGTACATAACCTGTGTGTTTATCTGTGCCAGAAGTGTACAACATCAGACATACAGGATTGATTTTGGTGAAATTTGTAATCCCTGCTAATCTGCGGTGGGAGGCTAATCCTGAAAATTGGGATATTTACTTTTTCCTGTGTGTTCTTTAGAAAAATCAGACTGAACCACAGCTGTTTAAAAACTTCATGTTTTCATATACCTTACTAAATGCCTATTTTAATCAGAGCTGTGGAAGTAATTGCAATAAACAATTTAGCAAATTGACTTTGTCTGTGTTTTGTACATGTTTTTCCTCACACAGAGCCATGGTTTACTAAAACATTAATTTGCATAGCTTTTAGTCCTGGCTACTTCAAAAGTATGCGAGCATTTGCTGGTCAGCATTTATGTTGGTTTGATTAGACATCTGGCTAACACAACATCACTTCTCTTCCCTGAGAGACTGAGGGTACTTCTTAGAAACATGTTTCATTTTGCAGAATTTTTTTTTTGTCAGTGTTTTCTCATGGTTTGTCCAAATTCTGTATGCTCCTTTCATGGTATATGTCATGTAATGCAAACACCCAGAAGATATTTGTTAGAAAAGAGAAATAAAGATCTGTAGAAAACGCTTCATTTTTTCCACAGTGTTGCTGTTCCACTTGCACTCAGAATCTGGACATAGTTTTACAATGTGTTCATGCTGGAGCAGGTTAGATGTGCACTCTGTATTTACTTGTTTCCAGATTTCATAATCTTGAATTCCATCACTGTGTTCCATAACTAATTGTTCAGTCAGGGAGCCATCCTTAGGGATAATCTAGCAAATGATGTTCTGGGACAAACTTTGAGAAGAATTAGTGGAACAAATAACCCAGCTTGTTTTAAGATGGAACTTATGACAGAATTACGCAACAAAAAGATCAGGCTACCTAAAATGTCCTCTTCAGGTTGCTGTTTAAAACAGAATGAAAAAAGGCACAGAGATGCAAGCTTCTTATGGCTGCATCTGCAAGTTCTCATTATACCAGAGGAGAAGACGCATTCATAGACTGATGTGCACAATAGACAGAGACAACCTTTCAGCAGCTCTTCTAAAAGACAGATGGCTCCAAGGTTTGCATTGAGTGACATTAGAGACCCTGGAAGAGAGAATGACAGTTCAGGGGTCTAATTTCTTCTCCATGTTTTTCTTTTCTTCAAGGTGTTCAGAGCCTCTCTCAGCAATGGCTATGGTGTGTCTTTCAGACTTTGAAGCCTATGCCAAAAAGTATTTACCCAAGATTGCTTGGGATTATTTTGCAGCTGGAGCAGATGACTGTAACACACGAGATGAAAACATCTTGGCATATAAAAGGTAATGTTAGGAGGAAATGAGGGGTGTTGGGAGCTTTTAAATTATGTTTTTGTGCAAGTGTTTGGACTTCACAAGCAAAGACACTGAAGACCTTGCCCTTTCAAGGTGATCCCCAAGCAAAATGCACTTACCTGAATGATATATGCTGCGTGGTCTGATGCCAGCCTGTCTATGACACAGATTGTGTGAGGCATAAGTGATGTTGAGGGTACAGGCAAGTGGTAGGGTAGGGTAAGGTAGGGTAAGGTAGGATAGGGTAGGGTACTCTGTGGTATGCATGGCATGACAGGAAAGGGGATGAGTAGCTATAATAGAATGAGATGCAACAGGGAGCTCTTGCTGAACACAGGAAGTCTAAGTGGGATGGGATTTGGGGAACATGCTGCAGAGTGTGAGGGCAGCCACACTGTACGGTGAGGACAGACATACGAATGGTGGAGTGGAAGGCACCAGCCTGGGACTGGGCTGCAAGTAAAAGGAACGTGGGGGGTGGACAATGGGAGAAAAAGACACAGAACCACAGAATATGCCAAACTGGAAGGGACCCACAAGGATCATCGAGTCCAACTACACGGTGAGCTGAGGTAGGAAATGCAGAAATTATGTACTGTGGCCAGTAAGCAGTATTAATGGAAAATGGGAGTGGTGAAACTTTTGGCTGAACTGACCTCTAGAAGTGAACAGGAAGGACAAAGAGCCTCTGTTATATGCTGTTCTATTTACTGGCTCAGATTCTTGCCTTGTAGTTGGTAAATGAAGACCTGGTTTCCATGAAACTTCAGAAAAGTCACTGGGGTTCTTTTTGCCTTGTAGAATTCGTTTCCGGCCACGTATGCTGCGGGATGTATCCATGATGGACATTAGGACTAAGATCCTGGGGACTGAAATCAGCTTTCCTGTAGGAATCGCCCCCACTGGCTTCCACCAGCTAGCCTGGCCTGACGGAGAGAAAAGCACCGCCAGAGGTACTCTTCTGGTCTGCTGCCATGTTGCAAAAAGGGATTTGTGGAAAAACCTCAAGAAGCTGTTAGGATGAAGTGTGACTGAACAAAGTTTTCAGGCTTGAAGGGGCAAACTTCTTTCCCAATTTCTGACACTCCATATGGGAAGCTGTATAAACATTACTCTACTGCTCCAGCTACCACTATTGTAAGATCCTCAGTGTGGAATATGCTGCAAACTTAAGACAAGGGCAGTGGACCCATTTCTGACTCACATCAAGAACCACACAAGGTTCTCAGTCCTGGTGGCTCTAGATAGGTCATAAAAGTGGTGGATGAGACTCAGACTGTGAATTCTTTGTTACCAGTTAAGAAGTGTCTCCCTTGGAGAAAAAGAGGGATGGTATCTCTTCTCAAATCCTATGATGGGTTTGGAGAAGACCTGACCTTTTAAAACGACTTTTATCTTCTGTGTGTTTCTGTGTACACCAAGTGAAACTGACAGTGCATTCCTGTGAAGACTCAGTCATAAAGATAAAATTCGTGCTTTTTCAAAAAAGACAGTTGCAAAAATGAAAGCACAGCTTGGTAAATTACCCCTCTCTTTCCCGCTTTCTTAACCATGATCCTAAACTAGTGCATAAATACAGCTACTTTTATTCCGGGGGGCACAGTTGCACTGTGCTTCGTAGGGTACACGTAAAACAGGAGTTCAGGAAGTGTCTGCAAACAGTACAACATTTTCTATCTGATGTCTGACGAAATGGTTCAAACAACTTTGTTTCTGATTCTTCTCCAATGTGACCTGAAGCCGCCAAAGCCATGAACACCTGTTACATTGCCAGCACCTACTCCACCTGCTCGCTGGAGGAGATCTCTGCGGCCGCTCCCGGGGGCCTCCGGTGGTTCCAGCTCTACATCCACCGCAACAGGGCAGCTTCCCAGCAGCTGGTCCAACGGGCAGAGGCCTTGGGTTTCCAGGCCCTTGTCCTCACCACGGATGTGCCCTACACGGGTAAAAGACGCGATGATATCCGCAATGGTTTCTGCCTTCCACCCCACATGAAACTGAAGAACTTGGAACGGGACTTTGAGGTTTGTAAAATGAGCCTGTCCTTTCATTCACTCTGCTGGCATGTACCACATGAGACAAAACCACTGGGGAACTGCTGCTTTGGCATCTGCTGTACCCAGGGCGTATCTTCTCCCCTTCTGGTTCTGCAGCATCCTGCTTTGATCTCCTGCCAACCTGGGTTCTGACTTCAAAATCCCCATCCAGACGCCTTAGACACACTGATCTCCACCCCCACTGTAATTTCTCTCCTTGAGAGACATGTGCTTTCTGGAGCGGATGAACATGTCTGTTAGCAAGTTTAATTAATCTTTTCTACAGCAAGGAAAGACTTCAAGGGACCTCTGAATTGTTGCAGATGAGGCTTCTTTTTGTTCTATGGCTGTAGGGAGATGACCGTTCTGAGTACGGACTGCCACCCAACAGCTTGGATCCTTCCGTCACCTGGAATGATGTCTACTGGCTGCAGAGCCTGACCCACCTGCCCATCATCATCAAAGGCATCTTGACGAAAGAAGATGCAGAGCTGGCAGTGAGACACGGAGTTCAGGGAATTATTGTGTCCAATCATGGTGGAAGGCAACTGGATGAAGGACCTGCCACTGTAAGTGAGGAAATGGGTGTCCCATGATTGTTTACAGCTTGCATATTTGCGTTAACCTGGGTACCTCTGTGACCAGCTTTGTGTGTACACTTTTGGTGGACTTGTATATGTTCAGTGGCCGTGGGTGTGTGCAGATGTAGTTTACTTTAAACTCATAAGATCCCTGACTTGGCATGGGCTACCCACTGAAGTATTTTCTCAACTTCTTGGGAGGGTTCTGTAAGTGTTGCAGAACCCACATAACTGCAGATAAACTACCAGCCTAAGTCAGGAAAAGTTTTCTGCCTGTGTCTCCATGAGCTGGTGCAGTGCACACAAACTCTTTACACGCTGCAGTGAAAGGAAAACAAAGCTCTGGAACCAAAAATGTACAAATGAGAGCATAATGTATTCACATTGTTCACATCTGTCAAAACATGCAAAACAATGCAGCTAGATTTAGTGAGAGGCCTGCTTGCGTATTTACAGGCTCAAGTCTAAATGGGAATTTATTGACTTTCATGAGCCAGGAAAAGGATAACTTATCTGGAAAAAAATTCCCCTGCTTTTTAAACTGCGCAAAGAAATCAAGCATTGTTCGGACATATGTGTATTTCACTGGTTTAATTTGGCTTCTCTCAGTTTTTCCAATTGTTCTTATTTTACAGTTCTGCCTTGCATAGTATCTTACGAACTTCTTTTACTCTGTTTTCTTTTGCAAAATAAAAATAGGTACCAGAGAATTGTCTTCTATTCTATGTCAAGCCTGACAATAATTAATTAAAAAGAATTATAGGCTAAATGCTGAGGGCATAATAACAGAAATGGCATCCACATTAAATTGCTCTTCTACCATAGAAGTTTCTTCACATATGTAGACAGGGCAGTAGATACATAGGTCAGTTCTGATATTCTTCTGGTACCAAGCCTGACAATGGAAACTATTGTCCCTGCCCTTGCTGAGCTACTCCTAGAAAATTTCAGCCTGAAAGTTTTCAGCCTGAAATTCTGAAAAAAAAATTGGATTAACTGGAAAAATCTGCTTAGTATTCTTAGTTATAGCTGCTCTACTTAAAAAAAAAAAACACAAAAACAAACAAACAAACAAACAAGCAAACAAAACAACAACAACAAAAAAAAAAAACACCCAAACAAAAAATATTAAAAGGAGGTAAAAGGGTATAAGAGACTGCAGAAAAGATCCCATTAGGTCTAGTATAATGTCCTGCCTCTGGTTGTACTGCCTTTGGGATCAGAGCCAGCATCTCTGTGTGGTGCTGCCCTACACTAGCAACTGGGACTATAGTCCATGCTGGACTCTACAAGAAAGACCTTAAGGAATCAGGAGAACTCACCTGGAGGAAATGATATGTTGACCATAATACAAAGTAAATTAAATCCTTCACAGATGCTTCAGGGGGCTTGTGGAGGCATTCAACAGGTAGTCACCAGGATTAGGTTGAAATTTAACGTTAGGCAGTTTAGATATCAGCCTTTTTTACAAATATTTGTCTCAAATGAAAGTAAAACATTAATACAGTTATTGTCATTGAAATTTACAAATAAAATCTTTCATAAAGCACTCACCAGAAGTGCTAGCAAAGAATATCAGTTTAGGCAAAGCAGTGGAAAATGACATTAACTACCTGGTAAACAGAATAGGGAGTGGCACTTTATCCTGGAGCTTTTGATGTTGAGTTGCTTGTGATGCATCGTCACATTTCAGTTTGAAAAGGTATGCTATGAAAGCATTGCCTCCCTGGATTTCTCTTTGGAATATATCCTCTTTCTCTTGGAATCAAAAGCTGACCTCAGGATGAGACTGGATGCTTCTTTGCAGATTGATGCTCTGGTTGAAGTTGTGGAGGCAGTACAAGGCAGAGTCGAAGTTTATTTAGATGGTGGAATACGAAAAGGAAGTGATGTGTTAAAAGCACTGGCACTGGGAGCAAAATGCGTCTTTATTGGAAGACCAACTTTATGGGGTCTGGCTTACAAGGTGAGTGAGGAGTTTTCAGTTCATATGGCTGTTTCTCATACTCTCCAAAACTCTGTTGTTATTGAAGTCATAGAGAACAGGTTTTCAATGGTGAAGAATCTCTCTCTCTTTTTTTTTTTTTAAGTGGAATCACCCCAAACTGAATTCAAATCTGATATTTCTGAGATTTAAAATCACCACTGAATTTCATGGTTTCTATGTACACTGCTTCTTAACTATGAGAATATTTCTACAATCCAGAGTCATGAATTAGGACTCTGATGCAGAAAGTTAACATAATATAACTAAAATATCATTATACCAGTCATTTGTTTTACTAAATTTTTCTATTTAGCCTTTCATTTGGAGCTCTCAAACTTTTCTCTAGAATAAAAAAAAAATCTTTATTTTTATGGTCTAGAAACATTTCCTATCTTTTGAATGAGACTCTTGTCCAGTGGTGTGATTGCTGTGGATTCCAGTAGCTAGGTTTTAAGGAAGAAGTCACCTGAACCTTCTGAGAAGCCTGGAAGAGTTGTCAGTACTGTTTCTTTTGCCAGTAAACATTAAAAAATGGGCTTAACATGAAAAGGGTGCTGCTGTGAGTTGCTTGCTTTATTCCCACAATGCAAGCAGAATGAAGATGGGATCTGGGGGCTTTAACTGTGCTTTGGTATTAAATTCCTAAAGATGAGTAAGTTAGAGTATTCAAAAAAATTTATCTCAGTGCATTACCCTAGCATACAAGAATGGAAGGGTATGAACAAACACTAACACTGTCTGCACCCAAAACATTCTTTATTGTAAGAAATAAAATGAAAATTTAAGAGGGGAAAAAAAAAAAGAAAAAAATCATCCAGTATTTTACAAGAAGCTCAAAATCTTATATGCATTTTATTGGATTTTGAGCTTCTTGGTGTCACTTACACAGGGGAAAACATACAATATATTGTTTTTGAAGATTCAGTCCAGTATTTGAGTAAACTAACCTTTTTAAAGCAGTACCATGTATAAAACTCTCATTACTTCATTAAAAACTATCGGCATTATAAGGCTTGACATTTTAAATAACAAGCCAATTGGCAGAGGAAAACTGAAAATGAAGAGAAAAAAACAGCTAGAAAATGTCAGAAGTGAAAAACAGCTTTGTTTTCTTTCCATGTTCAGATGTATCACAAAAGGAAAAGCATTTAAATTAATCTGCGATGAACAAAGCACATCCATCATAAAGTTTTAATCATTCATCTGTATGAGAGACTGGAATTGGCATGAGCTTAAGGGACTGTCCCAGCTCTCACAGCGCAAGCATCCTGCAGCATTGCTCTGTGCCACTGCTGCTTTTACCCTGAGTGCTTTCTCTGTCGGAGCAGGGTGAAGAAGGTCTCCAGGATGTTTTGAGAATTTTGCAGGATGAGTTTCGTTTGTCGATGGCCTTGGCTGGTAAGTATTTTGCAGGTTGTTTGCAATAGGTGATGATATAGAGGTTTCTTCATGCAAGCCACATAAAATCCGAAGTCTGACAAGCAGGTCACAAAAAGGGAACCCACCTGAGCTGTGCTGGTTCTAGTTGCTATACTAAAGGTGATTTTTTGCTTCCAAGAAAACCACTTGGCATTTCAGGTGTCACAGCAATGAAGCTTGCATGGAGGAAGTAGGTTAAAGCAGCTTTGTGACCCAGCTAAAGAGATTCAAAATTGCTATGTACAGCTGAGCAAAACTTGTAATTTCTGTCCTGCTGGGAACGGCAGGATATGTTTTTCAGTATTTAACATAGTGTTTATCAGGGCAAAATACAACCAATTTTTTTTCTGCATGAAAAGTTCATTAAAAATGGATGCAGAATTTTTCTCTGCATACTGGAGAATACGGCTTGTTGGTGCAGGTACAAATCTCTGCATTCCACCTGCCTTAAAAGCCTTTGTGTCTCCTCCAAGCTTTTACTTTTGTTCCTCATTCTCATTTCTCACCATCGCTCCCAACTGTAGCTGCCGTGTTTGATCCCCTCACTGACAGCAAACTTGCAGAGCCCAGTGCAAACTCCAGTTTTACACATGAACAAGAGGTGGTTGGGCTCCGGAACAGGATCCCCAGGGAAGTGGTCTCAGCACCAAATCTGCCAGAGTTCAAGAAGCGTTTGGACAATGCTCTCAGGCAGGTGTGATTCAAGGAGCTGTCCTATGCAGGGCCAGAAGATGGACTTCCATCATCCTTGGGGGTTCCTTCCAACTCAGGATATTCTGTGATACTAAACATGACATTCAGATCCAGTGCAGAAGTATTCAGACACCAACAAAGGATCTTTAATAAGATCTTTATGCTCTAGCAACCATGAAATCAAGTGGATAGCAATGCTGACTAGGAGACTGGAACTGAAATCTCATTGGGTATTTCTCAACAGGTTGGCTTTATAGGTCACTTGTTTCAACTAGCCAAGATTCCTACAGGGTGGGTTTCTTTTGTGTGTGTGTGTGTGTTTTGTTTTGTTCTTGTGTGGGGTATTTTTTGCTTTGTTTTTGGTTTTTTTTCTGTTTGTTTGTTTTGTTGGGGTTTTTTGTTGGTTTGGTTTGGTTTTGGTTTTGTTGTTTTTGATTTTCTTTTTTCCCAGCAGGCTCTCACACTTTACATGCAAAAGGGCACTGGCTTCAGCAAGAGTAGCAGGTTGGGATCTTTTTAGTGGAGGTTTGAAATTCATAGAATCATATAATCTTTTAGGTTGGAAAAGACCTCTAAAATCATCAAGTTCAACCCTTAACCCAGCACTGCAAAGTCCACCATGAAATCATGACCCAAAGCAAAACATCTCCATGTCTTTTAAATACCTACAGGGATGGTGACTTAATCACTTTCCTGGACAGCCTCTTCTAATGCTTGATAACCCTTTATGTGAAGAAATTTTTCATATATCCAATTTAAATCTCTCCTGAACACAGGATTCAAAGTGTAGCCTCACCAGTGCCCAGCACAGGGGGATGATCATGGCCCAGGTCCTGCTGATCACATTATTTTTGGTGCAGGCCAGGATGCCACTGGCCTTCACAGCCACTTGAGCACACTGCTGGCTCATGTCCAGCTGGCTGCTGACCAGAACTCCTATTCCACCCATTTCTGACCAGATGAAATGCCAGTGCAAATCTCCACCTCCAGTCACTTGGCACCCAGCAATCCCTGTGTCTTTTCTGTCTACCTTTTCTCTGCTGACTGGATCAGATAACACCCTGCTAAACTTGTTGTAAGGATCGGTTTTTTTCATGTTTCTAGCTCTACTTGTGTGGGAAGTCTGGTGCCTAACCTCAAGGCTGAAGATGCCATTGAGGAGTAGAACCACAAGTACCAGCTTATTGCAACCTGGCTCATACAAGACAAGACTGTAATTCAGAGAGGGGGGCTTCCAAGCTTCATCCACAAACCTTTCTCTCTCACTGTTGTTTCATGTATTTCAGGCTGTGCCAGAGTCTCAGAGATTGGTCGACACCTGGTTCAGTTCTCCAAGCTGTGAACAGCCTCCTGCAATGCCCACCAAACAGAGGCAGCTCAAGCTGAGGTCCCAACCAGACTGAAGACAGAAAAAGAAGGAGCAATAAGTATATGATAAGGTCTTCAGGAAACCTCTGAGGACATTAGGAAAATCTCTGTGTTAGCAAAGCTGTGCTTTGCTTTTACTGAGACCAATTGATTCCTTAACAGTTTTGGTAATTTTTACTTGCTTAAATACATTTGCTTTAAACTGGCTGTTCCATGGCCTTACTCCTGCCTTCTATTACATTGGACATCCAGACATGGAAAACTATGTGCCTTGCTTTTTCCACTTGGTTGTGCTACCAAGTCCGACTGCAACTCAGTCACACTTTCCTACTCTGGCACAGTAAGTGTTACGGCCAGTATCTTCCATAGCTTGGGCTTTTTCCAGGTGTATTCATAACCGATATAGAAGCAAGATGCATTAGTTAACAGGCACACCAGTTACCCTTTGAAGGTGGGGGCAATCCTTGCCCACTGCTTCTAAATGCAGAGCTATGAAATCATCAGTAAGCAAAGCAGCACCCTGTGCTCCCTGCTGAGAGCGCCTCTTCCTTCACTACATAGGTAATTTTTAAGGCAAACTCTGCTGAGCAGCAGTCAGGACCTCAGAGGACACCACCAGTTTGTGGCTGTGGGTACATCACTCACCTGGTGCCCTGGTCTCTGCCCACGCTTAAGGGCAGCCAGCACAGGCAAGCAGAGTGGGCAGGAGCTGCTGGCACCACCCCAGCAGCATGTGACCTTCACTCTCCGAGGATAGCTCAGAGGCAGGGTCACACCCGCTGCCAACATAAACACTTGCTCTCCAATGTAACAGAAATGTGTGCTCATCCCTTCCCTGTCTAATTTTCTTCCTGAGACGGGAGTGTTGCCTCCCCATGAGGAAGCCAATGGCCCTCGGCTATGACAGAGCTGTTTTCTGGCTGCCCAGAGCAGACAAGGAAGCCTGTACTGCCCATAGCTGAGGGAGCTACTGGGGAACGGAGATGAGGGAGTGTGGGGGTGCATACAGTCTTACAGTCAGGGCAGAAATCTGTTGATGTTGTATTCTTTGGAGCTGATATCCCTTAGGGTTTGTCTGTGTCAACAGGCTGCAGCATGAGTATTTATCCCGAACCATTGTCCCTAGGAGGAGCTTAATCTTTATATAATGCTGTCCAAGTAAAGGTGTAAAAAGAATTATCTACTTAAAATGGCTAAACCCTCTGTGTGCATATTTGGTCTTTGTTCTAAACGTGACGTGTAAATCAGTGGGAATTGGGCCAGTGTAGCTGAGAATAAGCTGAATTTCCATAAAGAGTTTAACTGATTTAACTCCTCTGGCTTAATCAGGTCTTTTAAATGAGGCTCAGTAAACTAAGAGGGCACATACATGAAAACTGCTAATGTGTGTCATCTTTAAAAATGTGATGTAATCTTGAAAATATCTGGTAATATGCCTGACCTTGTTTTCTTATAAATAATTTTTATGGCCAGACTCACCAGGGCGGCCGCTGATGTTACAGCACCAAAAAATGGCAGAGGGATGCCAGACAGCAATGGGATGCCACATGTCACTTTGTGCCAAAGAAATACCGACTTGCAGGGCACCTTCCCTACTTAGTGCACCTCCCGGTCCCCTTTGCACACGAGACTCCCTTTCTTGGCAGAGGGCAATCTCAAACAGTGGTCTCCTGCAAACTGCACTGCCCTGCATACCATGCATGGGTATGTGGCATTTCCCACCAAGTGGGGCCTCCCCCTGCTCCGCTTGGAACTCTGGCACTGTTCAGTAAAAGCATCAAGAATAAGTGGCTGCAGACAGGGAAAAGTGGTGCTTTGTAGGCTGGTGATCAAAGTTCTCCTGTGTATGAGGGTGAAATTGGGGGCCTGAGGTCGTTATTTCACCCAGTAATTACTCAGAGGAAAATGCCACAGGAGTCCTGGGTGGATGGGGCTGCACAGTTATCTAACCCTGGTTTGGGGTGCTGTGTGGCCAAATTCCATGAAAGTGCCTGCTCTCCTCCCGTGAAACTGCCTATGAGCTTCTTCGGTCAAGGCTTTCTCCTGGCAGAGAAGAGGTGCTGCTTTTTCTGTGGAGGAGAGAGCACCTGTGCTCCCCAATTCTTGCTGAGCATATTGAGCTCTGGCTCCTAGTGTAAAAGGGAAAAAGAGGGCAGCAGCATCACCCTACTTTTGCACGTATCTTAAAAGAATCAAGTGAGGCCCGCTAGGTCCTAAACTTGCTAGGAGAGATGCTTCCAGCTTATGAAAATGGCAGTGGCTGAAGGGACCTGCTGGCAGACTGGAGCCATCTGGCTAAGTTCTGAAGAGCAGCAGAATTTCCAGCATCCTTTCTCCAATACATCTTGATGACTTGTCTCCAGGCACTTGAATTTTTTTAGATCTACTTCTAGAAATCTATAAGACCTAGACATGGACATGGAAAGGGTGAGAGTGAGCAGGTACGTGAATTTAGCTACTGTCTTCTGGAGCTGATGCTGTGAAGGGCTGGGACAACTGCATTTAAGTTCTGTTTTCATGAAAATGAGCTCCTCTGTTTCCCTAGTAGCTGACCACCAACACTTTTGCGCCTTGTTCTATACTCCCATTTACTGAAAGGAATCCCTTTTGTCTGGAGAAATCCAGGTACTGAAAGATCATCCATTTCTTACCAGCATTTCAGTTAGACACCTTTCACTTGCAGTCAGACTCGGTGTTCCATGCATGCAGCCAGTCTGATGGTTTGCTCACACTGCTCCTCACAGCAGTCTGTGTTCCCTGGAGCTGAGGTGGTGCTCAAGACTGCTCTGCTGAGGCAGGAGAATCACTCATTTCAGGCTCCAGAGTCCCAGCTTTCATTTGAAGCCAACAAAATCAAGATGGTGCAATGTGTGCCATCGTTACAATTGTGAAGAAAATTTTTAAAGGAGGAAAGCCATCTTAAGAAACTCAGAGAGTCTGCTGGAGCTGAAACAGTAGTGATGGAAGTTGCCTGCACTGCTGAGCTGACTTCTGGTGGCTTCATTTACACTGTTATTGAGTACATGAGATCAAATTCTATTTTAAAGGAAAGGCAGTGTCACATCATGAAAATAAAAGCACCATGTTTTTTTTATGATCACCTTTTTTCCCATGACACTGAAGCTGGGGGATGAAGGATAAACCCTACTAACACAGCCATAGAAATAGCGGCCTTTGATCAGGCTGTTCTATAGGTTTGGTGTATAAGATAGCAAAAACATCTTAAACCAGAAATGTTTGCAGACCACTAATTTAAAAATCCTGTGATCTGGATGTCTAGTGGAGTACATCTGGAGCCATGTTTGGAACCTGTTTTCCCCTTTCAGATCAGCACATATTCCAAAACTGAGGCCTGTATGCTTGGATAGTTCTGTATGCCCTACCAGAGAGCAAGAGGAAGGGAAGATTTTTTTGGTGCAAGTATCATGCCTTAGGAATAAACAACAAAGGGGATTCCCTACTGAATTGGGCATGTGCATCTTGTGGGCAAATGGTAAAGCTGCTCTTCAGCTGAGGTTTCAAGGGTGAGCCTGCAGCAGAGTACCACTCCTGGGACAAAGAGCCAGCTCTCAGTGATTCAGATTCCCTGACACAGAGTGCTTTGCAGCTGGCAAATACCCTGATGTCCACTTCCCCACTGGCATGTGCAGTGGAAACCATGTTATCCAAAAGCGACCTTCTGCATAAACCCTACTTTTAATTGTCCCTAAACAGGCAGAAGAAAGGAGCTAGCCCTGTTAGCTCACTGTTTAGACTTTAATTTCTCTCAGAGATAACAGTGTCTGCACTGATCTTCCAGGGGCCTTCACATGGAGGCCTTCCTCTCTGTTCCAGTAACAATAAACCTTGTCAGCAGACTGACAGCCTGGCAGATAAGACTCAGGGATTACAGCACATTGCACATGTTGATGGACTTCAAGGATGCACAACAAGAGAATGAGACAACTGGGAGTACTCAGTCCTGAGAGGGCTAAAGGTGGGCTGATGGGGAATTACATTGCTGTCTTTTACTACTCGTTTGGAGAAAATCCAGGCAGCTTCTCGGATGTGGACAGTAAAAGGGTGAAAGGCAATGAGGAAAATTCCAGTGGAAAAAAAAAATTCACCATGGTGGGAGGATGTCAAATCCTGCAACAGAGGGTTTGTGAAACTTCCATCCTTAGAGACATTTAGAGATTGACTGGTCAAGGTCCAGAACAACCTCATCTGATCTGATGCTACTTTAAGAAGAGATTGGGTCAGAGACCTCCAGAGGCTCCTTTTAATCTAAAGTGGTGGGGGATATCATAGAATCATAAAATGAGAGCCGCACATGAGATCTGTACTGTGTTGTACCACTGTGCTGCCATGATCAACTACCATGGAGCTGCAGAGGCAGCACATGTATCTCTGTCAACGAGGCTGCAGAAAGCATTTTCTCGGGGAAGAAGAAAGGTATTTGGTGGGTGAGCTTAAAAATAAGAGCGTACAGGGTTTGAATAGGCTGAGAGACTATTTAACAAGTCCATCCTACAGCTGTTCTGGAAATGTTCTGTGATCCATGCCAATGTGTACCAAAATCTCATGCCCTCTTGTCTGCAGTCTGTTCTGCTTTCTGTATTTGACTGTTGTGAACATCTCGGATACAAATTCAAGCAAGGTTAAATCTTCCTAATGAACTGTGCCCAAAGGTTGTAAACTTGTGGTTTAAGGACTAATCAAACCCTGCTGTTTCACAGCATCCCTGGGGGATGTAGCAGGGACAGGGAATCAGTCTATTTACAAGGGTAGTTTATCTACAAAATAGATCCAAATATAAACATTTTCCTTTGGCATATGATGCAAATTTCTCCAGCCTTTAAATATGTAATTCACGCATTATTTCAGTTGAGGAAGCAGTTCTTCCTTAAACAAAAGGGGAAAAGAGACTAAATGTTTGTTTCTAGTTAATTGCCCAAGTCATGTGCTGTCTAATATAGCAAAGACTACTGCAAAAAAGTCTTTTTGATTTTGGCAATCACGTAAGAAACGTTTACAATCACTTTCTCCCTTCTACTGGAAGAATTTTGGTACTACTGAAATAGGAAGTATTTTCTTTTTCAGGTTTAAAGACACAGAAACATTGAGGCTTCTTAAGGCGGTTATCTTCATAACTTGATTAAAGTGTCTTATAACTGTTCTCCACTGTGAAAAGTTATATTTATTCAGAGTTTGATTCAGGACAGATGTCTGAAAGTTAATTATTTAAATCTTGTTCACTCTTGTCAATGTGTAACCAGAAGAGAGAGGAAAATGTTTCCAAGAGGGAACAGTGCCTCTCACTCTGAAGGCCAGAAGCTTTCCTTGAGTAAATCTACATCTCAAAGTACAGTCTCTTTCCCAGAGCTGCCAGCACCAATGCATTTTGAGCTTAGAGGACTATGGTTGTAAGAAATACATTAATTTTTCACATGCAGACAGCAAAAGGTCCAGTTAAATAATGACCATGCCTTTGCTTTTCCCTGCTTCAATTCTCATCAGTCCAGGCAACAGAGCAGACTTCAGAAAACCCTTCTCTAAATTAGAAAATATCTGTTCTTCTCTTTTTGATTGTGGATAGCTTCTTTTTTCTGATTGCACAATTAAACTCCATTGCCCTCCGTAAAAGTACATTTTACCCTATCTAAAACTTCTGTGCTGCAATGTTATTGCATTTAATCATTCCAGTAGCAGCATACAGTTCATTCTCAATGCTGCTGGGAATTTTCTCTTCACTATTTCTCGTTCTGTCTTTTCATCTCCACTACATACCCTCCCAATACCTTTTTGTCCTTGTGACAAGGCTAAGAAAATGCACTTTCCAACACCTGACAGCCACTGCTCTGAAGTATCTGTCACACTAAGCATAATAAAGTCAGAGGACCAGCAGTGTTCCTGGACCATAGATTAGGGACACAGCTGTGATGGGGCATGGTGGATTGCACATATACTAAGATATCCACTTAGTCCATGTATAGCAAATCTCCAACACATGCAAAATGTACTGGTTTTCTAAAAATCCATTTTTAAAGCCCATTCTACAGCAAAATATCAGATTTTTGTGGCTTTGTTTTACAATGAAGTCAAAAAGAAGACATCAACATAGTTAAAAAATTAGTATGTCTTGACACAGAATGAAGCATTGGCAAACGTTTTTAGATGCTGCTGAATCACGTCTTAGTCCACAAATCCCACACCCGTGCAATAACTGAATTTCATCAAGCTGTTCCTGGTGCTCAGGAGTCTGGTGGACTCTGGCCTTGCTGCTCATCGACACTGTTCTGGGATGTACAGCCCACTCCAGCATCTGCCTCCGTGCCCCTTGAGGAACATCAAAGCCCGTCTTGTCTGCAGCACAGAGGAGCTGTCATGCCACCAGGCAACCCCACACAGCAATGTCAACAAGAACCAAATGAGAAAGTGTTGACTCGAGGTGAGACTGCAGGAGACACCAGCAGGTCTGAGTGTGAGCTGAACCAGCTACTGCTGTCTCACCACTGACATTCACAAATGGCACTTCAGAGGAAGGCTGCTATGCAGTGTTGTATAAAATTACCTCAAACTAAGCCAAGCATTTGGCTGAGTAGTACCTAAGAGGACAAAGGCACAGCAGCAATAAATCTCCCTGCAGTCCCCTATGCAGCACTCATATAAGCACTAACCCTGACTAAACTTGGTCATTCTAATAGGCAAGCTTGGTGTAGGAGAGTGTTTTCTATCTTAAGAGGCTAATGCTTTGTTGTCTGGTTTTACAATGCCTCTTTAAGGCATTTTATTTCTTTCCTAAAAGTAAAAAGAAAGCCCTGTTGCAGAGAGCATCACTTGCAGCAGCAGGCTTTGACCAGTTATTTTGTCTTGCAAAGCACACAAAATTAATTTGCAGCAGCTTCTGATAAGAACATACAATGTCAAGGTCCTGCTGTGAAAAGCCAAGGAAAGAAGCACTGATAACAATTTTTTAAAAGATTTGTTAGTGTAAGTAAAGGATTTTCAAGGATGCAAGGATTGAAACAGTTGCCAAAACTTTGTCATCTGTGTCAGCTAGAAACCTTTCTCCTCCAACAGAAATGTTTCTGCTCTCCTCCTGACCCTTGCAGGCCCAGTTTTGCTCTAAAAAATTAACAATGTGGGGATGCTTCTTGTAAAGTTTTTCTCCAGGGCTCTCTTTTATGAGTGAACAAAATCTATGATAGAATAAAAAAGGGGAGCTTCGCAGTTAGTCGTGTGAATGGAAGCAAAGCATTTTTAGATATCCATTCCAGCTGTGTCCAAAATCAGTGATCCATTTTCCGGTTATTTCAGCCTAAGTAATTGTGTTGCTGGGCTTCTTCATAACTTCCTTCTCTCTTGAGGTAGCTACCTATTTATCATCTTGCTTCAGCAGGGATGTCTGTCTATCCCTGTGTGTGAGAGAGAGAAAACACAGCTGCAGCCAGCATGTCTTCACAGACCCAGGAAGGCAGTGCAGGTATTAGGAGCTCCAGGCTAATGCCTAAGCCCTGACCTGGTCTCACACCAGAAAACAGTTTTTCTGGAACTGGAGAAGGGGGGGAGCATCTGGGCATTTTCCCTGTGTTTTGGATATGGAAACAAGTAACAACACAGCTCACTGCAGAGGCACAAACAGCCTTATTTTAATTAGGTGCACTCACACCAGACATTTCCAGAGGTGAATATTTATCTCCCGCAGCTTTCATTTGTCTTTGATGGTACATTAAACCATTTCATCACCTTGAATGCCTGTAGTATACTGAACAAACACAAAATCCCAGAGGTTAGTTTTTGATTTTGCACAGAGTGAGGAGCCCATGCTATAACGGGGAAGCACACCATCCAAAAAATATGCAGCAGTAGAGTCTGCTCCTCAAACCACTCTAAATAGCTAATCCTGCTATTTACATTTAATTTTAATGCTCCCTACCTCCATGTTAGCACTGTATTACACAAGAAAGTGAAGCTAGACAGAATTGTCAGCATGAGGGTTTACTTTCCTAGAATTTAGGGCTGCAGGACCACATCTAGGCTTAGACCTCGCTGCATCCGGAGCTCTCCTCTTTGTGGGTGGGGTGGGGTGTGGAAGCATCACATTCTTTTGTAGCAAAGGAGGCACTCGAGAGGGAGGGGGAGCAAAATGACTGAGGTAGTGCTCTGCAGTGTATAAATACAGGCAAATCTCCCCCTCAGTCTTCTGAGTGTTAGAGAGGTGGAACCAAGGACTGAGGAAGACTCTTGGGGGGTTTGTTTGGCACTGAAATTGATTGAAATTGATTTTGAGCACTTTCTGATTTGTTAATTTAATTCTTTTAGAATAGTTTGTAAAGTATTATTCCTTTGCGTGAAAAAATCTGTAAGCTACTTCTGAATAGAAACAGCTAGAAAAAGTAAGGCGTGCTTAAAAAATTGTTGTTTATTGTAGAGATTAGAGTTTGTCTTTCATTAGTCTCTCCTTCTGGTAACACCCTTTGATTTGTAGAGACTCCAGAGGTTGATGTCATATGTTCATTCCCTCAGGCAGGAGGAGAACCAGCCGATCTAAGCTCAAGAGGCAGCCAGTTCGACACTGAGGAGCAACCCAGAGCAATGTCCCTGGCTGGGGTAAGCTGTCTGGTGACAGGAGCAGGGGGATTCCTAGGCCAGAGGATTGTCCGCTTGCTTTTGGAAGAGGAGGAGGAGCTGGCTGAGATCCGACTGCTGGACAAAGCCTTTAGTGAGGAAGCACTTGGCAGATTTGAAAGTAAGTAGCATTTCATGAGGTGTGTTGCAGGTATATGCGTTGCTGTCTCACATGGATAGCTTGGAAGTCTTATCCTCTCCTTCAAACCAGCTTTGCAGATAAACGTTTTAGGTTTTATTTCAAGGAAGTCTTGCTTTACCCCTCCCTCTCCCTCCAGTTCAGAAATCAAATGTAAAATGAAAACAAGAGTTTTCTTTGTCAGGCCCTGAGGCTTCTCTACATTGAGAGAGAGAGACTGTTCATGCAGTAAATAAACAGGCTGTCTTCAACCTGGCCTCTCTTACAACAAAACCCACTGAGCAAAATTAATGTAAAAATCTCACTCTTCTGCTCTCGGGAAAGGAAAACACAAGCTTTGCTATACTGGGCAGGAGGGCAGTGTTATCCAGAACATGCTGTGCTGGGCTCTGATGTGCCAGACTAGAATGCAGTGACAAAGTTGTGGGTGCAAATTCTAACCGTTTTCTTCAACCTTTGGTTAGTTTGGTTAATAGTGATCTTCTGACTGAGAGTTGTGAGGAGGTATTTTAAAAATTGTTGTTATCAATGTTACCTCAGTTTCCTGGGGAGCAGAACACTTGTGCTAAGCACGGAAGAGACAGGCAAGGGAGGACTCTGGCTTCTTGAATAGATTTTGGAGACACCACAAATGAGTGATATACCCACTGTTAGAAACAGTTTGTGGCAGGGAAAGCAGCTCAGCTCATATTTTAATTGTCCCATTTGCTGGGATACTGAGCACATCTATCAAAAGACACAGAGGGACCAGAATTCAGTCAAGGTCTTAAGTCTTTACATTACATTTACTTATTAATACTTTCCTCCATCTTCACCTCAGGACTCTTCTTGTATACAGACAACCATATGTGAAACCTTATGGAATATCTCCATATGATTTGCTAAAGAGCCTCAATCTTTCTATAAAGCATTTAAGTGTCATCAAAGAATAGTAACAGTGCACCATGAACCTGGTATAAATTGCACAAGCCTTTATGATCATTTTGTAGAACTCAGACTTCTTCCTCATTAAATCTGATTCAGCATTTCACAGAGGGTTTGCTAGATGCCCCTGAGCCTTGCAGCAGCCCTTCCTACTCTGATTTTCAGAGCATTTCCACAGAGACAAAACCTGCAGCTGCAGTAGAGGCTGAGGCAGCTGGAGTGTGTGTAGTTTAGCACTGATGCAGCAGGGCAGCAACAGAGGCATCTGCACTGCTTTGGGCCAGGAGAGCTTTGTGGAGACAATCCTAGGGAGTGAAAACAAATGTTTGTGTGGGCACAGTCTTGGTTGAGCTGCAGCAAAGGTTTCTCTATTTGTTTTTGTTTGTTTGTTTGCTTTTTTTTCTTTTTTTGTTTATAGGCACGGCGTTCTTCCCTCTTTTCTTATCCTCCCTTCTTCCTCCACTGAGCGCTGCCCACACCCCCCTCTCCTATTCTTTTAACCTTCCTGGTGCCTGTCTGACCAGCACAGGAGGTAGGGGAAAATCAAGTAACAAAGCATTTTTCCCCCTAAACCAGGTAGTAGGAACCTCAGGCTGGCATTCCAGATGAGCTTAAACAGAATTGAACCCCTGCACTTTGACTGGCAGTTCCTTTGTCTGGATCAGCCTTTGTGGCTACGTCTCTTCAAGAGTCCTGCCAGAGCCTGTGCTCGGGACTACCTGAAATATTTCCCTGCCGTTCATTTTCAAGCCCTTCTCTATCACAGTGACTCCTATTCCAAGTGCAGGGCTGCTACAAAACCTGTAGGCCTGGAGTCTTCTGACCTGCATTATTTTTACTGTAGAGGCTTTTACTTGCTAGCAGATGTTATCTGGATTTCTTGAATAGCCAGGAGCAGAGCTCAGTGGGGTTTTTTTTCTCACTAATCTCTTGAGCAGCTTGAACTCGCAATCACTTTGCAGAGTCAGGGCAGAGACAAAAGAGTATGTGCAAGTTACAGCTCCTTGTGCCAGAAGACACTCAGGGACAATCCCCTTTCATCCAAATAACATTTCTGCTCAGACCTTGACCATTGCATTCAGTCTATGTAGAACAGTGGCATTTGCATTCTTCCACAGCCCTGGGGAGTCCAGGATGATCCAGTTAATATCAAGTGCTGTGAGCTGGAGTCTACCCAGTGTGGCTGAGAATGAATGTCAGGTTGAACACAGCAGTTTGGTGCCTTGGGTTTCCTGCACCCCATGGCCGCTTTAGATTTCTCTGTGCTTCCTGTGCTTCCACTTAACACAATTCTTCATTTTGTTCACTGCTGCACTGGCATTTCTGGAGCAGTTAGATCTCCAGTGTTGTTTTCAAGAGGATTTCTCACTTGTCTCACCCCTCCACATCTCTCCCCTCTCTTCCTGAACCCTCTTTTCAAGTCATTTTTCAGAGACACACTTACAGGTTGTGTGATGCTTGAGCACTGAATGGTTTTGCATTGCTAACCCAATACTGATCCAAAATAAAGGAAAGTAAAGGGAGAAGGAATGTGAGGGGGTTTTTTCCCAGGACTCTTTCTGAGGAAAAATTGCTATCTTTTTGCTCAGCCTTGCAGACATTAATTTGCCTTTATCAGGGTATTCAAAACAGAAAGGCAGAGTGGAAACAAGTAGCTGAACATCCAAGTAGCTGAAAGGGGAAGAGAATAAACATTTCAGCTTCTCTGGGCTAAAGAAGCAAATAAATTGCTTTACTCTTTACAAATTAAAATAAGATGCAATTTTAAATTTTCTCCTATGAATACACAAAGTAGACCATTTTAATGAACCATCCAGTTAACCAGGAAAATGATGAGCTCTCATGAGGAATGCCTTCCCCCACGCTTCACCTCACAGATGTTAGGTCCTCTCTAAAAGTGCACTAAGAAATTCAAGCTAAGAAGTCCCACAGACACGGCTGTTTGCCTGAACTTTAAATAACACATAGGAAAAAGAAAGAGACTTTAGGGCAAATAGTCTGACTGGATCGCTGAGTCAAACACTGCTCACAACAGGACACTGAATTTTATTGAGAAATCATTACATTTCCAAGCGAAAAATACCCCATAGCAAGCAGAGAGTTTGCTTACAGCTCACAGGACTCAGAAACCACTGGTGAAGTAGAAAAAGCTTTCCCAGTGGGTAGGTACTTTCTCATAACTGCTTTATGCAAAAATGGAGAGCTGAGTTGAATTTATTCTGTTCCTTCTCCTTTGATCTGACACACAAATGGTTTTTTGATGCCTGGGCAATGGTTTGTGCAGATGGAAAATAAGTTTCTCTCTGCTATCCACCTCAGACCAAAACCCTTGTCTGTCAGTCATTTCTTGTTTCCTCTCTCTGCTTCCAAGTTCACCTGTAGTTTTATGTTCACCCTGCGCAAAACAAAATCAATCTGCTGATCCCTGACATGTAGCTGATGTTGCTAAAGTGAACAAGGCCCACTTACTGTGGCAATTTCTGCTGGCTAAGATCAAATGGAGGAGCAGACTTCCTGATTCACATCACACACACAAACTGCAAGCCCAAGTGAGGCACAAAGCAGTTAAACATCAGATTTCTAGTGACTGGCAACAAGTATCCCTGCCATCAGCTTTAAAAGGGACAGGCTTCTTCTGTACTTTTCCTGAAATCTTTGATTTGCATGGGTAAAAACTATTTTCCTAACTCTTGCCAGAGCACTGTGATGACTTTGAAGAGGTGACATGTCAGAATTTATGTGGTGAAAACTATTTGTATCTATTTTTGGAATTATTGCAACTCCATGAAACCTTACTCACGGAGAATTTCAGCCTAAAATCCCTACAAAGGCAAATATTTGTTAGAGCAAATCTAACTACCAGGTGCTTAACAAAACCCTAGCCCTCATTTGACACTTTTGCATCCCTACAAGTAGATTTCAGTATAAACCTTCTGGAAATTGAGTCCTAGAGAATGAAGGCACTCTGAAAAACAAAGGAGCAGAAGGGAGCATATGACAATGACTGTGCAGGGGGGGGGGGCAGTAACTCTAGATTTAGTAACAGTTCTGCAAATGTTTCATGAGTCTTACGTATCAGATGAACTGTCTGTGATGAAGAAAAAAGCTCCTCAAGCCTGTTGCATCAGAATAATTGTTAAATCAATGCAGGATTACATTTCAGCATGCTGTATAATGAGGTAAAACCATTTAAAAAGATATTCCCACTCAGTTCTAGATCCCAACAGCTACCTCTCTCAGTACTTCATATTAAAGACATGACATGAAATAGTGCTTGCTTTGGAGCAGGTGATGCACAAGATTTCAGACATGGCTGAGGCTAAAAGTCATACAAATTGATCAGGTTCTTCTCTTATCTGAAAGGGGCATTTGATTATGGTGTACAAAGGCAGAGGATCTGCCTGTGCTGCAGTCCCTCCCCAGCAGCTGTGCCTGGGGAGCCATCTAGTGCAGCCACAGCAGAGGCTCCGAGAAGACTCACTGTAATGACACCACCTCCTTAAAAGTTGTGGGTCATGCTGAGAAAGTCCTCTTCTCTCCCATGGCATTGCTGCAGCCAGGCCAGTTGAATTCGCAGGAGAGCAGCATTCCTCAGACTGTAAATGTCTCCAAGTGATCATCCTGTGCTGGTTCATTTGTTGGTGTGGTTCTGGGCTGTAGAAAGGATGCTTCTGTTCAGCATAACGTGGGGGAAGGATAGCCCTGAGACTAGAGCTGACCAGGGTCACACACACTAGCTGCTGTGGGGGGAGAGGGCTTAAAAATCAGGAGTTAAAGCAAGCTGGGGCTAAGGTAGCTCAGGAGAACAGTCTTGAGAGTTCAGATAAGACGTGCATGCTAAAAATGACCCCACAGCACAGATCCTGAAATGGAGCCAGAGCTGGAGCTAGAAAAAGAACAATAAGTCCTGGTGAATGTACAAGAAAAAGATGTGTCAGAACAGTATGAAATATTTTAGAAGAGCTGCACTATGGGTAAGGTTAAGGGGCAGAATGTAGGTGTGAACACATCTCTATGCTCACATGCTGTGGGTGGAGAGAGATCATTCATCACCTTGAAGACAGGAGCATGCAGTGCCTGGCTTGGGTTAACACATCTATAGCCACACAGTCTTCAGGACATGGGTAGTCAAAGCCACTTCCCTGTGAACTTTAAAATAGTCACACCTGAAGGAAGCTTGCTATCAGTGGAAAATATTTCTCTTTAAATATAAAAAAAGAAAGAAATATGTTGAATATTGGCTCCAAATATATGGTAGGTAATCCAACACAGACCTTTATAGCACTGCCATTACCACTTGACAATACAATAATTGGAAAATGCCTTATGTTCCACCAGCCTTACAATATCACTCCTGTGCTGGGACTGTCAGCATCAGCCAGCCAGGGTCAGCCCTTCACCACTCCTTTCAGTGCTTTTCTTAGGATGCCTGTAAACTCTTTTGCTTCGTTTTCTGATGCTCTTGCAGAGTTCAAGGGTAAGACTGAGGTGAAAATTCTGGAAGGGGACATCCGAGATGTGGCATTCCTGCGCCGTGCCTGTCAGGGGGTCTCACTTGTCATCCACACGGCTTCCCTCATTGACACCCTGGGCCTCATAGAGAAGAAGTTGCTCTGGGAAGTCAATGTAACAGGTGAGCAGGTGAAACAACTTTCTCAAAACCATGTCTACTATGTCCTGATCACCATCTGCTCAGGAAAGGGAGCACCTGACCTGTGTTTATCCTGAACCAGGCTAACTGTGTTGTTCTGCATCTTGCACAGGCATACCTAAGAGTGCACAGCATGCATACATGCAGCCCTATGCAGTTCTGGGCCTCTCCACACCCAGTCTCCCACTGCAGGGCACAGCTGGATCCTTCACTCTTGTCAGCACTTACGTTTGCCCATCCTGAGATCTGCACAGGCTTTGCCTTCAGTGGTGTTAGTCATAAACCCATATTCAGTGGAACTTTCTGAAATCAGTTCACCTCTGAAATCCCAATGCCCGTCTAGGAAATCAGTTCTTATTCTCCCTCCCTGCATGGCATCCCTGTCTGTATACATTTTTCCATTTTTTCAAACACTGCAGTTACAGCAATGTTGTGCTGATAACATCCCAGAGCCTGTGGCGTTTTGCTTCCTATTTTTTTTCTTCTTCTTTTTCTCCTTTTCCCCCCATTTTCCATAAGGTCTGTGTGTGCAAGAAGGCAGCTGAGAGGAACAAGGGCTTTCCCACCTTGAGTTTATAATTAAAAATTCCCCAGCAAACTCAAAGCTATGGGAGGGAGGGGTTTCAGTGACTCATGAGTGGGATCTCCCCTTCTCCTGAGGAACCCCTGTTCTTCCTGAAAAGATCAGAAGACAGGGAAGTTTTTGGCTTAGGAACATAGCATCAGTTGCCAGGAAATTTGAATGTATTTCCTAAAAGAACAACTTCACCTGCCTCCCTGTGATCCCAAAACTCTCTATGCCTTTCAAAGAACTGGTATTGCCCAACCTGCATGCACGCTGAACCTCCCTGGCTGTGTTGCTTCAGCAACCTGGGGGAGATCTGGGGAAGATGTTCTTCTTTACATGGATAGTTTTCCCAGTTCTTTGTTCCTCTCTCCCACAGATACAGGACTTCTTCACAGAAAAATAAGGAACAATACCTCTACAGGCACTACTTTACAAATATTGGCTACTCACCAGCGTTCAGAGCAAGAGAGAATTCTTTGTAGTTGAGTTGTCTCCTACATGCACCTTAAAAACAGCAGAACGGCATTTTAGTTGTTTTATCCTGACTTATTGCCAGTATCTTCTGCTCCAGAACCTTTAATTTCTGCTCAGTCAAAGTCACAAATTGTCAGTGACCACAAATTAGAGCCCAGTGGGCAGCCTCTTAGGTCCCTGCCAGGAGGAAGAGCAGAAAGCCAAGTTCCCAGAAACCTGTGCATTGGGTAGTTTGAAAATATACAAAGGATTGGTAGTTCAGAAAGAGGATTTGTAAAGCTCTGTCTTTATGACCATACTGCTGCTGCAATCACTTTTTTTCACAACAGAATTTGTTGCCTACATCCCTGGGGAAAAGTAATAATAAAAAACTCCAACAAAAAAAAAATCAAACAAATATTAAAATGTCCTCAAATCAGAAAGCTTTGTAAGCTCTGACCCCGCCTTCCCTACCCCCCATGTGAACCGTGTCTGTCTATGGGTGAAAAAAGCCCACTGGGCCAGTGAGGGTTAACTGATAACATTTGCTAGAATGAAAGCACGCACCAGTCCTGCTCCCAGAGCAAACTGATCCCAAGGTCAGTCAGTAAGTACTGCTGTTCTCTTTTCCCCATTTCCCTCCATTTTCACACCGATGCTCTTCTGGGTTTCTTACCAGCCAAGACACTGCTATGTACTTCATAGGCTTGCAGAATGAAAGCTTTGTTTCTCCTAGAAAATAGAACTTTTATAATATAAATGTTTCAAGAAATCAGATGTGAATGTTCACAAAGCAGAACAGAAGTGAACAAGTTAAAGTCGCCCTGATGCACAACATTCCTCTGTGTCATATACCACACAATGCCTCAGTGCAAAAACATCTTCTTAGGAAGGAAGGGAAGCAAATTTTTAAAAGGAAGAGAATAAAGAAACTTATGAAATATAATCTAAACAGGTTTGGTTTCACTGAATATACTTCCCTGTATAGGACAGGATTTGTCAAGCTTCAGAGAGGCGAGATTGGGCCAAGCTCGGGCCAGAGATGCTGTTTCTGAACTAAAAAGCCTTCTTTTTCCTCCTTTGGGAGCTCTAGACTGACTTGCATGTTTCACTTTTGAAGGTACTCAGCTGCTGCTGGAGGCATGTGTCCGCTGCAACGTCCAGCACTTCATATACACCAGTACCATAGAAGTGACAGGCCCAAACTGCAGAGGTGACCCAATTTTCAATGGTGACGAAGATACAGCTTATGAGAGTACATCAAAATTTCCTTATGCCCAAAGCAAGAGACTGGCAGAGGATTCTGTGCTGAAGGCAGATGGCCAGGTGCTAAAGGATGGTGGCACACTGATGACTTGTGCCCTGAGATCCATGTACATTTTTGGAGAAGGATGCCCATTTCTTCAGAGTCATCTGGATAAGTGCCTGTTGAACCAAAATGTTTACCTGCGCTTCTCCAGGAAGGAGGCTTTGGTGAACCCCGTGTACGTGGGGAACATCGCCTGGGCACATGTGCAGGCGGCCAAAGCCTTGAGAGTCCCGCAGAAAGCCAAGCATGTCAGGGGGAAGTTCTACTACATCTCAGATGACACTCCTCACATGAGCTACGCAGATCTAAACTACGAGCTGACCAAGGACCTGGGGTTTGGAATCGAGCCCCAGCTCCCCATGCCTCTGACAATGTTGTATTACTTCTCACTGCTGCTGGAGATCGTGAGCTTCTTGCTCCGGCCCTTTGTCAGATACATCCCCTCCACCAACCGTCACCTGGTCACCCTCCTGAACACTCCATTCACCTTCTCTTACAGAAAAGCACAGAAGGATTTGGGCTACCTGCCCCGCTACACGTGGGAAGAGGCCAAGCAGTGCACTGGTGAGTGGATTGCCTCTGTGATCCCCCAGCGAAGGCTGTACTTGCAAAGCAATGCTGCCTAAGCCTAAAGAGAAGCTGAAACCCAGCTAAACAAGTAGAGCCTTGAGCTAGAGGAGAGCTGGGGGAGCAGCAGCAGCAGCAGCAGCAGCAAGCTACAAAGCATTTAAATGAATACTTTGTGTAACAGCCCACTGCCCCCATCCCCAGCCTCAGAATAAATAAAAGTGAAATGTTCATTTGTTTATCAAGTACAGGCTGATGAGGGTAACTTTACTGTATAGTCCACACACTTCTACATCTTTGCAGCACAAAGATATACTGTAATAAGATTCCACACAATCTGTAGTGTGAACGTGTCAACCCTTCTTTCACTCCAAGCCACCCTTAAGGCTTTTGTAAAGCACAACTTTTCCTAGAGCTATGATTTCTCTTTACAAATATATGCCACTCAGCTACACCCTATTCACTCAGTGCTGCTTGCCAACCTTACCAAACACGCAGCGGGCAGAAGCCACCTGATTGCAAAAGCTGTTAAAAAACCTTGCTCACTTTTTTAAGTGTTATGCCATTCCCCTGACAGTCAGACTTGGAGCACTGTAAGCATTGTGAGGCCAAAAGTACAATCTAAGTACAGTACAGTTTCGGTAAGGATAGTGTGTGGAGGGAGAGGAGAGGGGGATTTGGTCAGGTGAACGATTACTTGTAAATTCTCATTTTCCTAGTTATAAATTTTGCAAAAAATCTAATGGGTATCCAGCAAAAAAGTTTCAAGAAAATGAAAGGGAGAAAAATATTGCAGGGTAGCCTTGGTCCTCTGCAGAGACAAGGTATTTGTGAACACTGAGGAAAAGTAGAGTGATGAGAAAAAGTCATGCTATTACCAGATTTCAGCTGGGAACAAAGGCTAGCCTTAGCAGATAGATGCACGTGTGCTGTTCCCATTCTACTCTGATGGCCACATGAATTTCCGCAGAATGTGTACCTTGACTTTTAGGCCAAAAATACAGATCTTGTCGGAACAAACAGATGTCATCCAGTGTTTGTTTCTTCAGTGTATGTCTCACTTGTTGAAAACAACTCTAAGGGATGGGAATTTCTCTGTTCTGTTCAGGATGGCTTGAACAGAAACATTTTACCTGACTCAGTACTAATGTAAATAAATCACAATTCCAGAGATGCTGACAGCTTAAAATCTGTGCTTGAATTTAACTGTTCAGTGCCCTAGACATTAGATAGTCCCAGTGCAAATATTACTATTTGCTTTAGTAACATCTTGGTTAACTGTGTAAGACCTGAAGTAGTACAATACGAGACTCCACAACTTCCAGTCATATTCTGAGGACACAGAGACAAGTTTTCCAGTCTTCCATTGAAGGCCTTTTAAACACTCAGCAAAATAGTACTGTGGATGTTATTTTGAATGCCACTGCTTCACAAATCGCCGTGCCATTGTCTTCACCCTTCTCCAGTGAGTAAGCAGTACTCTTAACACCTCCTTCAGAGTTTCTCATCTAGTGGTGAGCCCACAGATCTACCCCATTCTGAAGAAGACTCATCCCCAGCTGATAATACCTCGGGAGACTGAATGGAGAGTGATGAGGTTTGCAGTAACTTTGAGAATATGGGACTTGAAATTTGGAGTTACAAACTCCTGGGTAGAATCTATATCAGGCAACCTTATGTGTGCACTGAAGTTTAAAAAAATATAAAGGGCATTAACACATCTGAGTTTGTTCAGGGCAGCACTTTGCTAACTAGCTGTATAACCACTACTCAAGATCCTCATGCCTCAATATCATGTTAAAAAACCCTAAAGAAGTTTTTAATAAATAACTAATTCCATGCTATTTGGTCCAACTGATCTTATGGCAGCAGTTTACAAAAGTCTTGTCCCATCCCTTTGCCCAAGAGCAAAGTCAACAGAACAGACCCATGTACTTAGGTCTCAGCTGCTCCAGTGTTTCAGCATAAGCTGCAAACCCCCACAAAAGGACAGCCCAGGCACACATGCTCTGTTTTCCTCTCTTTGCTCCATCAGTGGGATAAGAAACTGTGACTGAAGCACCTTCCACTGTCACAGCTGGTCGTTCATGTGAATTTAAGGAAGAGCCAAAGTTTACCTTTTTTCTGTGAATTATACAGTATTTTGAAGCAAAAGATGCTGACACTGAGTAAAGGACCAACATGGTAGCATGGAGCAACCCAAGACACAAATCTTGTGAGTCAGTGTTCCCATGGCGTACAAAAACTCTCAGCAGGCCAAGATTAAAGGCGCTCCATTTCCAAGCTGTTTTGTTCCTCAGACTCATTTTGTATCTCCTTCTGCCATGAAGGCAGTACCCAGGCTCACTTCTTTTCTTATGTATCCTGTCACTAACCAGAAGAGAAGAGGTCTCAAGTGTCCTGGCCAGTTTTGCAGATCCCCATACCTATCCTTCCATGCAAGTTCACTAACTTCAAGCCCTCAGTTCTCCATAGACAGGCAAGTGTCACACCTGAGCTTCTGATGTCTCAACGCTCCCCTGCTCTGCCTGTCCTCTACACATTTGGCTTCTGTTCTCTCCACTGGCCATCTCTCTGGGGACAGGGGAACTTTATAAAAGGAGTCTTTAAGAAAAGTTTTCTGCTCTTGAGAGAGCTGAAGTATCTCTGCAATTCTTCTCCAGCCTTTAATGCTGTTTTTCATCACTGTCAAGCCATAGCCTGATATGGTGCTATCATAAGAGCTGGGATATGGGCTTGGATTTCCATCTGCTTGTGAGGAGACTCCTTAATTCCCCCTCTCCCTTGTTCAGAAGTGTGATGATTCACCTTTTCTGCCGTGGTGACATAATCAAATATCCTGAAGGAACATTTCCTCTCTCTTAGTCAGGGCAACTTCCAGGAGAGGTTTGGAGAGAGAAGGAAGAGGCGCAACCACTTCAGGTGCTGCTGCTTTAAACCCTAGCCAAGCATCAGCACATCCTTTCAGGCCTCAACTCTTCCTGCAGCTGAGACATTACACTTCAGTTCACCATGCCTTCTTCCCCATCATTGCCTTCCAGGGACATTGTTCCTCTTCCCTCCCCTAGAAGCACACTTCTATTTTATTTATTCCCCTCTATGCACACCCTCTTCTGCTCCACTCCTCTCATATATTTTTTTCCCTCCAACCTCCATTGTGCCCACTTTGTTTTCCTCCATTGTATTATGGCAAACTGCTGCTGAGTAGAGGGGGATAATCATTGCCATCTATCTACTCTCTGACTATGCTCCTGTTGACATAGCTTAAGATACTGTCTCACCACCTTTGCTGCTGAAGCACAGTGCTCCCTCACATCCTGCTTGATGTCTATCAAGACTTCCAGATTTTTTCAGCAGAGCTTCCCTCAGCCACTCAGCCCCAGCTCTGGCACACAACTTTGCATCAGTCCCTGTTCAATTCTGTCAGGTTTTTGTGGGCCTATTCCTTCAGCACACACTGTAGCTCTGCAAGGCAGCTTTGCCTTCAAGCCTGTCAGCTGTTTCCCCCGCTTCAGTGTCGTCTGCAATCCTGCCAAGAGTGCACTTCACTGTCTCCTTTTGTCACCAAAAGCCTCCTTTCGATTAATCTCTGTACGTACTCTGTTCCCCTCCAGGACTCTCCATTTCTGTTTCCATTTCCATTCCTCTCTGGTCTTCTCTGTTTGCAGTCTATGGGCCTCCAGTCACCACGACTCATACCCTGTTCCTTTCCAGTTGCCAGCTTTCATTCTGTTTCTGGGAAGAAGGCTCTGAGCTGGCCACAAGCCTCCAAAAGACTCCCAAGTACACAGAATTCACAGCCCTCTGAGTGCTGCTAGTAAAGCTACAGGTCAGCTCCATGTGTTTACATATACACAGTTGCCTCCAGGACTGAATAAGGTTCTCAGGATTCATAAGACAAAATGCTGCTGAAGGTGGTTATAAAACACTGCTTAGAAAAGCAAAAAGGTGTTTAACACAGTAACACCCATAATTTTCCTAGGCTAATTATATTTCATCCTAATGTTCAGCGAGACCAAAGTGATGGGCGCAGCCATGACTCTGTCACTGAAGTAGGAGTAGAAAGGGCAATCCAGGCACACGGAAATAGAGCAGGAAAGGAAAGGGGAGAACAACAGAAGCAAAGCTGCTATTTAACAGGGGAAAGCACTTAGCATATCAAAGAGCTGGAATATTACAACACATACTAGAAAACTGGGACATCGTTCCCCAGGTTTAACAGAGGTCCTAAAATACCCAGAGATGCTGCCAGAGAGAATAAAGGACAATTTTTCTTCTGCAGTTGAGTGACTTGTTTCCCAAATGCAAGCTCCTGTTGCCAGAGTCTACTTTGCCATTTTTGCCTTCTCAGTATAAGACAGTGGGATCTTTTAACCTCTCCAAGAGCTTAACACCCAAAAATCAGATTTATAAATGCTAAATTGCTTCTTTGCTGAACTTCTTTCCTATTTCTTGCTACCACATTCCTTCCTTCAATCCCCATAACAAGCCACTCCTGCTGAGAGGGTGCTCATTTCCCACTTCTGTTGCTACTCTGACACCCCCTCCCACCTCATCAGCAGCGTATTTATACCATGATAGAGACCTTCTTGTCGCCTTTTTGATTTCTTCCTTCTTTTACTCACACCATAGAATTTATAATTGATTTTTTTTTTTTTTTAAAGTTGATGCACCAATGCTCATAGACCCATGGAAAACGCTGTCCTGCTGTCCATTTCAGGGGAAATTTGCAGTTCTTGCTTGAGGCGTGTCTTGTTTCGGAAACACTTCCCACACTCAGCACACATAAAGACGTTTTCTCCGGTGTGGACTCACTGGTGTCTGTTGGGGTGAGTGCTCTGTTTGAAGCACTTTCACACTGGGGACACACACAGGGCTTCTCAGCCATGTGGGTTTGGTGGTGCTGGGTGAGCGCTGAGAAATCCCTGAAGCCTTTTCCGCATTGCATGTATCTGAAAGACGTCTCACCACTGTGAGTTTTTTTTGGTGATTCCCAAGGTGAGAGTGTCGCCTGAAGCTTTTCCCACATTCAAGACAAGAGTAGGGTTTTTCTCCTGTGTGCATTTTTCTGTGGGAGTCCAGTGGGAGCTCACCATTCACTGCATATTAAGGGCTTCTCACCTGTGTGAGTTCTCTGGTGTTTAATTAAACCAGAGCTCCACCTGAAACCCTTGTTACATTTGGGGCATTTGTGGGGTTTCTCTCTCTGAGATACCTCACACTGATGAAGACTTGATGTTTGACAGATGATTTTTGTGCAATTCCTGTATCCAGAGTGATTGTCTATAGCATCTTCTGGGTGGATAGGGATGACACTGAGGCCCTCAATAACCTGTTCCAGATGAATGCCGTCATCTTGTCTCTTCCCAGAGAGCTCTCTCTGGTGCATCTCTGGCATGTGCTGCTTATAGGCCTCTACCTTGCTACATCTCTGGAAGGCATCTTCAGATGCCTCTGGCAATGTCTCATATTGTTTCACTTGTCTGCCAGGGGACCTTCATCTGCTATTTGTCTCCTCATCCTAATGAAGCCAGCAGGAATGCTCAGCAAGAAAGCAATATAAGGATGTAAAGACCATGAGATTTCACTAAAGGCTAGTTTAAGGTTGAACTCAGAGGGTAGCACCTGTTCTTCACACAGGGATTCAGAATTGTTCCCATCTTTAATCTCTGATGATTAGTGATACCCTGGACTTGCCTGCAAACTCAACAGAGAAGTGACTTTGTTGGCTTTACGTTTCAAAAGTACTGAATCACTTTGGTATATTCCTCACCTTTGGGGATGCTGTGGGGGGAGATCTCTTCTTTGCCTTGAAAATGGCCATGCACAGCTCCTTCTCTTCTCCATCTGGAGACCAACTGTGAATGAACCCTGAAGGAGACTTCAGAGCAGCAGGAATTATCACCTAGTCAATGACTCCACTGGGAGGACACTCTTCAACCTTCAGGATGTCCCAGCGTTATCACTACCCCATCCCTCATCCCACCACATAGTAAATTTGAGTTGTGCATCTCCTGCATGGCAGATACTGTCTCCATGTTTGACAGGGACCAAGGCCCCAGGGGACAGAGGGCAGGGAGGGTGACCTTTGCCTTGCCACCCAAGTGAAGAAAACCCTGTCCCACAGGAGCAGGGTGGGAGTACAGACTGAGGGGAACCTGCCTTCTGGGCGCTTCCCTCGCCTCCAGCGCTAGAAAGTGTTTGGGAGAAGCCTCAAAGTCAGGCCTGGGCAGGGGGAGGGTGCAGGAAGCACTTCCCAGAGAGCTACCAGGTCAGGGAGCTGATGGGGCCCGGTGCCACAAGCAGCTGGTGGGTCAATGCCCCGGTGTGAAATAAGACCTCAGGGTGAGGGCAAAACCTCAGACATGGTGAAGATACTTCAATTTGCAGAAAGAGGTCCCTGTGCTGAGCTTCTTGTAGCCCCCTGGTGCTGTATCCAGCTCCCTGTAGCACCTGCTGGTGCAAAACCTGCCTGACAGCAGGAAAGGAAGGAAAACATAAGGCCTCTGTTATTTATTTTTGGGTGTATTTTTGTGGTGTGGTGGCGATTTTTATGCCTCTAATTAATTCTTTGTTTTTGTCTTTGTGCCAGGGTGCAGGGAGGTCCGGCTGAAAGGAGAGAGATGGATCCAAGCACCCACTCACCCTGAGCGCTGTTGGGTTTGCATCTGTGTTGTCTTTCACTTCAGGTGTCTGCTCAAAATAGTGGAGTGCCTGTAATAAAAAAATACTGAAATCCCGAGGGAATGGGTACCTGAACACATTATGCTGCTGTTCAGCAGAGAGAGTCCAAGCCAATAAAGATATTCTGAGGGATATCAAGAGGGAGAACAGGCACACTTACTGCAGAGTGGCTGATTTGCCGCATATTTACACTTCACTCTATTTTGCAGCTGCTTGTTTATATACTCTTAAACCTGGCAGGTTAGCAAAACGGCAACCAAAGTGTACTTGATTGGTAAGAGCCTTATTATTTTTAAGCTAGCTGACCAGTACCATTCATCTCATTTAATTAGTTTGTTTGGCAATCAGTAAAGCAAACTATTGGTTATCAATGAAGCTCCACTGTCAACAGGATTGCAGTCAGTAAGAAAAATTTTGCTTCTGTAAACACACTGGAAAAGAAAAAAAAAGTCAAGGCTCCTTTGCTGGAGAAGTGTTTATTTACCCTACAGGTATGCAGAAAAGAAAGAAGTAGCAAAGATATGGCAGCGCTAATTACATGCTACAGACAAATTAATGACTTCTGGTTCCAGCAGGTACAAAAGACTAAGTTTAAAGACCACCATTTGCTGTTTAATAATTTCTCACTACAAAGGAACAGATTTTTGCTTGCTAAAAGGGAACAGGAACTCTATTAATGTATACTTTTCATAAATTTAGGAATACTGAAGAAGTGCCAGAGGAACAGAAGCGAAAGTGGCTATCATGTCAAAATCAGAAATACCTGCCTGACACTGGTATCATTAATATAGAATATGGTCAATGGAGGGCAGTTGGATTGTAAATGCCAAATAACATGTTTTTATGAAGAATTCATTTTGTCAGACAAGCGTGACACTGGTATTCTGAGCACATTGCAGATTTCAAATAATGATAAAAGTTTTGATTTATTATTAGATGAAGTTTGATTTACACGTTTTCATTTTACATTACGATATTAAATAAAGCAATATAGACTAAATGATAAAAATCACGGAATTAATGTTAACTTCCTCAACTATGATCTTTAAATCTGCATTTTAAGTTGGCTCAGTTCATAGGCGGCTTGGTGCAGAAACACAATGTGAAACATTATGTATAGCCTCTGTTACGTAGGAAACCAAGAGTAACAATGATCTCTTTACCTGAAAAATCTGACACCCATACATCTAAATATAACAGATTATAGCAGCTGTGAAGCTAATTTGGAAAGTGGGAGTACAGTAGGATACATTTCAAAAGACATCCCTGTTTCACCAATTCTTGTCATGACTCCTGTAGTCCCATATAATATTCTTCTCCCTCTCTAAAGCTCTCCATCTGCATCTCCATCTTAGTTCAAAAGCCCCTGGGGAACCAGAGTTACTGTATGGCTGTGCAGTGAATATCCTACTCATACCAGTGCTTGCTATTTCTAGAAGTTCCTCATTCAAATAACCAAACTTCTCATATTTCTTAAATAAGATGTGTCTCTCCAGTACTAGCAGCAAACACAGAATATTAAGTAGTTGAGGATTAAAGGATGAAAGGGAAAAAGACATTAATCAAAAGTAAAGAAGATCTATTAAATCTCCGTCTTGGTTCTATCATAGGTGCCACTCAATTCTGTGAGTGTCAGCTGGGCTGGTAGGGGGTTTGTTGTCATGTGGCCAGAAGTTCCTGACAGTGAGATGCTCAATTAAGAGATTGGTTTGAACAGAGGAGCTCATGGGGTGGGGCTTCTCTTCTTGTCAAGTCCATTTAAAAATGCAGAGAACTCTTTAGGCACCAATAGCATGTTTACAAAACTGGTTTCTTCAAGTACACTTGTCATCCATGGATGCATGTGTGCTCACAAATGCAGAGTCATAGGAATGACTCTGTCATGAACGACAATGAATGTCATGAATGACAGAGTCATAGGAATATAGAGAATGAGGGTTGAAAGTTAAGCACTGCCCTGCAATAGCACGTACAAGTATCTTCCATCAAAATGCCCCCATCACTAAGTTCAAGACAGTCGCTCTCACGGCAGGCTTCTTTTGGTCCATCTTGCAACTAATGTCTCTTGTCTATGGGGCTCTTGAAATAAACTGGCACACAGGTACTCCTGGAGCAATGGTTGTTCCAGCCAGCCACAAGGAATAATTAAGAGATGAAAACTGTTTGACCCTGAGTACAGCACAGTAGGTTTTGCCTGTAAGAACTGGTTGAGGCACTGTTTTTGCACTAAATTTTCTTGTTTCTAGGGACTTTTCCTCAGTATCTTTAAATTTACTGGTTATATAGAAAGAAAAAGTAGTTACTTTTACAACGATCTCATTTACTTTGACCTCTCTCTTCACGGTGTTGCTATAAATGAGGGAAAGGAACTTAGAAAATTTCACAGCAGGAGCTTGATCACCTCTTGTAATAAGCACTATGATAAACTGCAAACTGACCAGGTCCCACCGCAGGATGTAGCTCCCAGCTGGATCTCTGCACCTGGCTATACTGCCAGTGACTCCTTGCCTGGATTGAGGCTGTGGGAACTGCAGGGAGCAAGCGGAGGTGCTGTGCTACGCTGGACATCGGTGTTCAGACTGATGGTGGCAGAGGGCAAAGCTTCCTGCTGTACTGGAAAGGCAGGTGGGAAGTGGCCACGGGTAGATCTGGGTGAAGTCCCAGGGTAAGGACTAGGTCCACATTCCTATCTCGTCACCCTTGCACGGGGGGAAGGTGTTTTGGAAAAGGGATGTCACAGACCGGCCGCTGGGTGGGGTGAGTGCAATATAAACCTGTGACTTTTCTATTGTGCCCCCTTCCCGAAGCTCCTGAGTAAGACACAGCGGGCAGAGACGTATCCGAGCCTAGGACTTATTCCGCAGTGGCACCCTGTGGTTAGAAAAGAAGGAGTTTATGATCAGCTGTTCGATAGGATTGATGTTTGCTTCACACCATTTAAATCTGCTGGCTCTGCTGGTCTGTGCCTCTTACTACCACAAGATGGTATCCAGCGATAGTTTCTCCTCACTTGCTCTGTGAAGCCCAACTTAATATTCTGACTGTGAAGTTTCTGTCTTCACAAGGTCTGCGCTTTTATCACAAATAACACGGTGCAAGGTTGCTGGTGCAGACTCCTGCTGCTGGGTACAGTGGATTCAGACAGAGACAAACGATTAACCTGATACATCA
>NW_020955356.1:1028643-1031539 GCF_003031625.1 Empidonax traillii | reverse complement strand
GCGATAGTTTCTCCTCACTTGCTCTGTGAAGCCCAACTTAATATTCTGACTGTGAAGTTTCTGTCTTCACAAGGTCTGCGCTTTTATCACAAATAACACGGTGCAAGGTTGCTGGTGCAGACTCCTGCTGCTGGGTACAGTGGATTCAGACAGAGACAAACGATTAACCTGATACATCACGTGCAGCATCCATACAGGTAAGTATTCATCTCACCTCCTCTCCTGCTAACATTCTCAGGTGCTTTGCAACCCAAGTCTAGCCCTCTTACAAGGCAAAATTTCACAGTGTAGCTTTAAGGGAATGGCTTGTTGCATCTATTTCGAGAAAAGGTCTCAGGTTCATCCTCTAAATATTGCTCCCGTGGGAGTGATGCCATGTGTGGCTGTGACAACAGAGCAGTTAGAGCACAGCTGAGATAGCGTCTGGAAGAAGGTCCCAAACCCAGAGTGCCACTGTCTAGCTTTCTGTTCCCGTCTGAGCACAGACTGGTTCATACGTTGGAAGTCTGCATGGGTCTGTGCAAGCAGGGAGGTAGCACAGAATTAAAGAATCCACAAGTTTCTCCCTTCCCTCCTTCCTTCAGCACTCCTGCAGCAAGAGGTGGAATAATCACGGATGACAGAGTCGAGGTAAAGTGTATGAATCCCGTACATTATAATTTTTGAGTGGAAAAATTATCCTGCTCCTATAAGGATCTGTGTAAGAATCCAAAAGTAACCATGAGATATTTATATCACAGAACATTTTACTTGCATATCATGCTATTGAGTGTTATGTTTTATACTTGGTTAGTGCGAGCCTAAAACTCACTAAAAACAGGATGTTGCCAATTGTTTGAACCAGAACAGTCAACAGGATAAATTGCCTGGTATGTCTAGGGAATGAAGACCCATGTCTGCTTCAGATTTAAGTTTTAAAAAATTTCACTTTCCAAAGCAAGTTGCCCTTACTTCAGCATTTGTAGCAATGCTCAGGGTGAGCTTAATGCAGCAGTGCCCACTCTTGATCATTTCACGGTACTGAACTTCTGCCAGATTGGGAGATATGCCAAGTCTTTTTATTTTTTAGGGGTGTTTTTCATCACTCTGAAAGAAAAGGAAAGGGCTTGGAAATATTAAACTCAGAGTGACTCAAAGGCTCAAGAATTAAAACAAACAAACAAACAAACAAACAAAAAAGCCAAACATAAATGAAGACATAGAAAAAGATCTTCAAACTTATTATTTAGAAGCAATCTCATAATTCTTGCATTCTGACTCAGAGTTTTTGGAATACCTAGCTTGTTAAGCAGCTAAAGTACAGTCTTTTCTCAATAGGAGCCAGTTGAAATCTCATAGAGGTTACCAGATCCTCCCGATCAGACGTTTCTGCACCCCCTCCAGGAAGAAGGCTCTGCACAGTTCATGTCCACATCACAAACTCATCTCCATCCTTTGATTTCCTGATCTGTTCAGGGCAGACTGCTGTGTCCCCTGCACTTGGCTGGCTCTTCTGAGCTTCGCTGACTCCTGAAACAGGGAACTTGGCACATCCTGGCAAGTTACACGGAGGTGAGTGAAGGATGTTCTGCATTTGTGAGGCAAAATGCAAGTGTCTGACATTTGAGCCTAATGTTCAAATGTCACCAGTTTGGAAGTCAGTCTGACACTACTATCAAAACCAAATCATGACTTTCAAATTTTGAGCTGAGCAGCCTGGATATGCCTTGAACACACAATACAGCAGCCAACAGAAAGGTGAGGAAGGTGGTACCAGCACCAGATCACACCCAGCCACATCAGTACCCTTTTCCAACAGCTCAAGCTGGCAGACAAATTTCTACAGCAGGGGTAAAATATGGATGTGGGCAGAGCATCTTTCTGATGCAGCTAACAAGCATCTGGCACTGAACATAGCCTGTTCAGAGGGAACATCTCCAGGGCTACATGCTGTGCTCTGTGACAGGGTGGGTGTGCTTTCCCCATAGACTTCTATCAAGAAACAGCATGAGCAGGATCTGGAGGAAATTGGAAGCAGCATATTGAAAGGTTTGCTTAGGCGACACACTGGAAAAGCAGCATTTGTATATTATTTAAGCCAATAAAAAATCAATGTCTCCTCGATGTGGCGGTAAATTTTTCACTGTTGTCACTGAATTCATCAAAGTTTGCTTCACAGTAAAGCAATTAATTTCACAATTTGATGGCTGGTGTATATTCAAATAATGTGGGGATTATTGTCCTACAGAAAATTTCCACTTTAGTTGCAAAGTATCTAATGAGAACCTGAAAAGCTAACCTTACTGTGATACAAGTAGAAATACAGTGTCTGAGCTTGACATAAAGTTTTAGCAGACTATACTACTAGTTAGACAGAAATGATTGCCCAAGAAATACTGGTTCTAAGATTTGAGCACACTCACAGCAATAATCCATAGATTCTTTGAAATTATTTGCCAGGCTAAAATGTACAAAATGCATAACCAAGCAACTCAAATACTAATGGGATATGTACCCAAACAAAGGACAAAATGAGAATATGAGTGTGTGCAACAGACAGTATCTTCAGAGATTCTCTCTCTGAGGGTACTGATGATCTTCACTTATTTTGCTGCGTAAGAATCATTGCACAAAGGACTTTATTTGTGGTCTGTACTACCCTTTTTAGTATCATATTTTTAGCTAATTGGTTTTTCTTCAAAAACAAGTCTTGAGATAAAAAGAGATTGGTGTCCTACGAAGCACACTGTGCTTCAATATATTGCAATCTTTCTGATTCAGCCACAGCAAATCAGTGTTGAAAGATCATTGGATAAGCACCTTAGAAAACTTAATAGAAAGTATTGTGATTAACTTCTATTTATCATTACTCAATCAGCATATCAAACATGAACAAATTGCTCCCATCTATGAAGAT
>NW_020955356.1:1025674-1028622 GCF_003031625.1 Empidonax traillii | reverse complement strand
GCGATAGTTTCTCCTCACTTGCTCTGTGAAGCCCAACTTAATATTCTGACTGTGAAGTTTCTGTCTTCACAAGGTCTGCGCTTTTATCACAAATAACACGGTGCAAGGTTGCTGGTGCAGACTCCTGCTGCTGGGTACAGTGGATTCAGACAGAGACAAACGATTAACCTGATACATCACGTGCAGCATTCATACAGGTAAGTATTCATCTCACCTCCTCTCCTGCTAACATTCTCAGGTGCTTTGCAACCCAAGTCTAGCCCTCTTACAAGGCAAAATTTCACAGTGTAGCTTTAAGGGAATGGCTTGTTGCATCTATTTCGAGAAAAGGTCTCAGGTTCATCCTCTAAATATTGCTCCCGTGGGAGTGATGCCATGTGTGGCTGTGACAACAGAGCACTTAGAGCACAGCTGAGATAGCGTCTGGAAGAAGGTCCCAAACCCAGAGTGCCACTGTCTAGCTTTCTGTTCCCGTCTGAGCACAGATTGGTTCATACGTTGGAAGTCTGCATGGGTCTGTGCAAGCAGGGAGGTAGCACAGAATTAAAGAATCCACAAGTTTCTCCCTTCCCTCCTTCCTTCAGCACTCCTGCAGCAAGAGGTGGAATAATCACGGATGATAGAGTCGAGGTAAAGTGTATGAATCCCGTACATTATAATTTTTGAGTGGAAAAATTATCCTGCTCCTATAAGGATCTGTGTAAGAATCCAAAAGTAACCATGAGATATTTATATCACAGAACATTTTACTTGCATATCATGCTATTGAGTGTTATGTTTTATACTTGGTTATTGCGAGCCTAAAACTCACTAAAAACAGGATGTTGCCAATTGTTTGAACCAGAACAGTCAACAGGATAAATTGCCTGGTATGTCTAGGGAATGAAGACCCATGTCTGCTTCAGATTTAAGTTTTAAAAAATTTCACTTTCCAAAGCAAGTTGCCCTTACTTCAGCATTTGTAGCAATGCTCAGGGTGAGCTTAATGCAGCAGTGCCCACTCTTGATCATTTCATGGTACTGAACTTCTGCCAGATTGGGAGATATGCCAAGTCTTTTTATTTTTTAGGGGTGTTTTTCATCACTCTGAAAGAAAAGGAAAGGGCTTGGAAATATTAAACTCAGAGTGACTCAAAGGCTCAAGAATTAAAACAAACAAACAAACAAACAAACAAAAAAGCCAAACATAAATGAAGACATAGAAAAAGATCTTCAAACTTATTATTTAGAAGCAATCTCATAATTCTTGCATTCTGACTCAGAGTTTTTGGAATACCTAGCTTGCTAAGCAGCTAAAGTACAGTCTTTTCTCAATAGGAGCCAGTTGAAATCTCATAGAGGTTACCAGATCCTCCCGATCAGACGTTTCTGCACCCCCTCCAGGAAGAAGGCTCTGCACAGTTCATGTCCACATCACAAACTCATCTCCATCCTTTGATTTCCTGATCTGTTCAGGGCAGACTGCTGTGTCCCCTGCACTTGGCTGGCTCTTCTGAGCTTTGCTGACTCCTGAAACAGGGAACTTGGCACATCCTGGCAAGTTACACGGAGGTGAGTGAAGGATGTTCTGCATTTGTGAGGCAAAATGCAAGTGTCTGACATTTGAGCCTAATGTTCAAATGTCACCAGTTTGGAAGTCAGTCTGACACTACTATCAAAACCAAATCATGACTTTCAAATTTTGAGCTAAGCAGCCTGGATATGCCTTGAACACACAATACAGCAGCCAACAGAAAGGTGAGGAAGGTGGTACCAGCACCAGATCACACCCAGCCACATCAGTACCCTTTTCCAACAGCTCAAGCTGGCAGACAAATTTCTACAGCAGGGGTAAAATATGGATGTGGGCAGAGCATCTTTCTGATGCAGCTAACAAGCATCTGGCACTGAACATAGCCTGTTCAGAGGGAACATCTCCAGGGCTACATGCTGTGCTCTGTGACAGGGTGGGTGTGCTTTCCCCATAGACTTCTATCAAGAAACAGCATGAGCAGGATCTGGAGGAAATTGGAAGCAGCATATTGAAAGGTTTGCTTGGGCGACACACTGGAAAAGCAGCATTTGTATATTATTTAAGCCAATAAAAAATCAATGTCTCCTCGATGTGGCGGTAAATTTTTCACTGTTGTCACTGAATTCATCAAAGTTTGCTTCACAGTAAAGCAATTAATTTCACAATTTGATGGCTGGTGTATATTCAAATAATGTGGGGATTATTGTCCTACAGAAAATTTCCACTTTAGTTGCAAAATATCTAATGAGAACCTGAAAAGCTAACCTTACTGTGATACAAGTAGAAATACAGTGTCTGAGCTTGACATAAAGTTTTAGCAGACTATACTACTAGTTAGACAGAAATTATTGCCCAAGAAATACTGGTTCTAAGATTTGAGCACACTCACAGCAATAATCCATAGATTCTTTGAAATTATTTGCCAGGCTAAAATGTACAAAATGCATAACCAAGCAACTCAAATACTAATGGGATATGTACCCAAACAAAGGACAAAATGAGAATATAAGTGTGTGCAACAGACAGTATCTTCAGAGATTATCTCTCTGAGGGTACTGATGATCTTCACTTATTTTGCTGCGTAAGAATCATTGCACAAAGGACTTTATTTGTGGTCTGTACTACCCTTTTTAGTATCATATTTTTAGCTAATTGGTTTTTCTTCAAAAACAAGTCTTGAGATAAAAAGAGATTGGTGTCCTACGAAGCACACTGTGCTTCAATATATTGCAATCTTTCTGATTCAGCCACAGCAAATTAGTGTTGAAAGATCATTGGATAAGCACCTTAGAAAACTTAATAGAAAGTATTGTGATTAACTTCTATTTATCATTACTCAATCAGCATATCAAACATGAAGAAATTGCTCCCATCTATGAAGATACAAAAGGCTTTTTTTTTTTTTTTTTTTTTTTTTTTTTTTTTTTTTTTTTTT
>NW_020955356.1:922197-1024687 GCF_003031625.1 Empidonax traillii | reverse complement strand
ACGATAATCTCAGATGTGTTCATCCTGCTTTCTACAACACTGACACTTCTTTGGTTTCATCAGAAATACCCTTTCAATGCATGGATGCTTTGCCAATGCCATGAGGCTGTTTGACAGAGCTTATTCTGCACACTGACAGCCTCTATTGATTCAGTAAGTGACTGGACTAATTCCTAAGAACATTCCCCCTCCCTGCATGTCAAGGTCTATTAAATACAAAGATAACCACCTATGGCTCACGAAGCTGCATATCATTCCAAGGTACATTTGTAAAGTATCAATACTTACTTTCCAGCTGTTCTGTAGGAATTTGCTCTTGATCAGACTAGAGGTTAGACAGACCTTAGTTTTGACCCAGAACAACCATTCTTTTATTTTCACTTGCTTTTTTTCATCCCGCATTGGTGATCTGTGTATTATGGCTGACTGTATCTTCTGGTTTTTCTCACTGTTACTGATTTCAGACCGACAACATCCCAGATTATAGTGAAAGATTTTCTTCTTAGTCCCTGGAGGAACAAGTTTGCATTTTGACTTTTTGTCTTCTACTGTTCCAGGCCTCAAGATTATCTGATCCTTCCTTCTCTTTATTGATAATTCTTTCTAACTTTCCCCTACAAATAAATTCTTCTTGCCATTACAGAAGATTTGTCCTAGTACCAGGACTCAGTGACATTCATTAAAACACCTAGTAGTTTCCTTCTCCATTCTGTACATCCATTTCCCCTTTATCCAGTTCCTTATCTACCGTGCAGCTCCTGTGTTCAACTTTATATTTTCCAGACAAATTAATCAAGGTGCACTATTGCATACATTACTGGAGTTCAGTTCCATTGGAATGGCCTGCCCAGAGAGGTGGTGGATTCACCGTCCCTGGAGGTTTTTAAGACGAGGCTGGATGTGGCACTGAGTGCCATGATCTAGTAATCACAGTGGGGTTGGATCAAGGGTTGGACTTGGATCTTGGAGGTCTCTTCCAACCCAGTAATTCTATGATTCTATGACTCTAAGATTAGATATAACATACATCCTTCACCTGGAAAATGACAGATAAAAAGTAGCACCTGATTACCCTGAGAACTTTGGGATTCCAAGTTAATTCTGCATCTTCAGGTACTCCTTAATTCCAAACACATTCTGTGGCCTTACAGATGGTTCAAGTTGAGCCAGAAGCTCTGTTAAGGGATTCACGAGAATCCACACACCAGTCATGTATGGGTCTATCTGTCCACACTGGAAATCTTCCAGCACCTCACCTCCTGGAACCCATGCACAGGCCTCTGCCTCAGCTGCTGTAGCAGACTGCTGGCATCCACTTGTATTCTTTGAGACTTCCTCCACTGATTTCCTTGCTCAAGCAACAGCATGGATCAGTGAACAGATGGGTGTGCACACATTCATAGCACCAGCTTGTGGAAGAGACAACTTGAGGACATTCTTCCATTTTGTTGCTGTTTCATAATGTAGTTCATACAGGACTTCTGTGTGACCCCATACCAACACATAATGCTATTTTCCCAGTCATCCTTTCTGGTTTATATGGTAACAGACAGACATCATACCTGTTGCCTGTGACTACTTGTACAATGAAAACCATGCAAGAAAGCAAACAGTGAAATCATTGTTATACATGGACAGACAGTGCTTTTTTCTTCCTCCTCAAATCCTTCCCTGAATTTTTACCTGCAAGTTTGACTGTATGAGTGACTGCTCTTCTCAAACCTTTTCACATGGGAGTTGGCTCAGTCTGAAATATTGTCAAAAAGACTCTGGCTCTTCACATTAAAAAGAAGAACACCGTCAACAACCTTCACACATCCCACATGTGAAGCAGCACAGATAGAGTAATGCTTCCTTTCCAAAGCCCACAGAAGGCACTGAGAGAAGCCAACTCCCTGAGCTACATGATGAAGGCTAAAAATAACCCATTAAAGGATTAATTTCAGGATTTTAAAATACAGCTAATTAATATGCATAGGAAAGGCACATGGTCTCCAGGAAGGAGCGTACACAATCAGAGAGTCTGCAAGGGAAGGGAGGGGGGCGGGTGACATGCAGGCGGAGTGCCAAAGGAGAGATAAAAGAGGATATTCCCTATATATATATCCCTTGGATAGAGAACAAGCCAAAAAAAAAAAAAAAAAGTGTGTTTCAGAAGAGGTAGAAGCAGAGGGATGAAACATTTCACTGTTGAAGAGGCAGAGACAACACGGTGTGACCACAAAGAACAGGACCCTGTGTGAAGAGCAGTGAGGACAGTCACGACGCCTTCAGCATCGGCCAAAATGTTATACACGAGGACAGAGAGCCTGATGGTACCAGGGCACAAGGTTTTGTGTGTTAGGGCTCAGTGGTCAAGACACTGTGATGTGAATAGACATAAACATGCTTTGATACACAGAGCAAATTTTAGTGAGGTGGCTTAAGGGCTGAGCACACCACAGGGAGATCAATGGAGGCAAAAGCTGCTGCTTTGGTAGTGACACTGCAGTTGGAAGCTGGGTGCATCACGAACGTGCTTGCATGGAAAGCTAGGGAGCAACAGCTAAATGCAAAACTGGATCTCAGGATGGATGGATGGCATGGTAGGGCAGCAGGTGTGGACCTGGTGTCGTGTTGCACTGGATTATGGCACTTTGCAAGCAATTTTCTCTTATGAAGTAATGCTGAAGTTGGTCATTGCAGCCTGAGGCTAAAGCACCCTTGTTGGGTGCAGCCTGGGAAGGTTGGGCATTGGATGTAAAGCACTGAAACAGGATGCACAGGCTGGCAGCCATGAAAACAAGGTACCACATAATGAGCAACATGGGTGATGTCAGACAGTAAGGATTATCCACAGGTAGTGTGAATCAGAAAGCAAATCTGGTTATTCAGGGGCTGAACTGCAGAACAGAGAACTACAGCAGCAATTCCAGTGAATTTAAAGGTGCAGGGTGAAAACAGGCTCACCTGAAGCCATTTCCTCACACCAATTACCCCGTGAATAACATTTAAACAATTACAACTTTTTCTATTTCACAGAGGGCAGATGAATGGACAGACAGACTTAAGTGCTCAATTCACTGGCTACTTAGTCTCAAGAAAAGCTGGAGTTTTAAATTGGTGTTGTAAGAAAATTAAGTTTATTTAGTAGCACTTCTTGTCTGCCTGTCCCTTTACCCTCATCTCTAAGATTCTTTGAACTTTCTAGCCACTTCCATGCAAATTTGACAACAGGGGAGAAGTCTCGTGGTTTTGTGAGATTTCACTTTCACAATGGCACAGAAACAGCCTCAGACTGCTGTGCATGCAGCTGCATCTTGGGAACAATCTGAGCACTACAGCAACCTGTTAGAAGCAAGCAGGGGGTACAGGGGTTTAATTTTGCAACAAGGGGTTTGATACACGTTTAAACTGAAAAAGTCCTTAGAAAAGCTGCAGGGGAGAGAAAAGTTCCAGCACCACCAAGCCTATGAAATAGGGTCAGCTTCACAGTCCAGTGCTCCAGGATGTTGCTGTTGGAGGCAAAGGACACAAACCACGCCTTTTTCACTTAAAGACATTCTTTATTCAATCTTTTTTATGTACAATATTATTTTTTTTATCTGTAAAAAGTACATATGCAGGATTCCAGGTCAGAGGCAGAAGGTTTCCACATCAGAAGATAGACTTTTGCCCTTTTATTATTTTGGAGGAAAAATAATCTGTCAGTTTTAGACAAAGCAAGAATAAAGGCAGAATGCAAATCCAACTTCCACCAAGCAATTAGGATTAAAGGCAACAATTCACTGTAACAAGTCAGGCTGTCTCCTCCAACTTTGGTGGTTCCCAACTCTTCTGGGCATTTACAGAGCAGTTTGTTAGAAGGCGCTGACAGCTGGAGCAGCTCGTGCTTATCATCTCTGCTACAGTTGTACACACGTTACTTGCAAAAGAGCTTGGGGTTCCTCTTTGTATGGCAACACAAACCCTTGAGTCAGAAGACTATTTCTCAAAATTCAAGGAGCAAAAGAGGGATGTCTTATTCAGGGTGAACAAATCTCCCAACTACAGTATGGATCAAGAGCTTGCTTTCACTTTTTTCTGGTATCAAGAAGCCTGTTTCTTATTTGTCCCCTTAAAAACATGGACTAAAAGCATGGCTCAGTCTGCTAAAAGCCTGTTACTACAGCCCTGAAAAAATAAACTGCTTCACCATTTTCTGTAGATGCCATCTTATATTGTTGGTCCTCTCAACGTTAATGCTATTAAACATCTCTCTATTCAAACTAAGGAGAGTCACATTATGAAGTTTTATAAAGCATTTCCTCAGGGACAGAAGAGGGGATCATAAACAGCCCAACAGGGCTTTGCTTAGAGGATAGACCTTTAACCTTGAAGGATGGTATTACAGGGAGTATGTAATTACTGTCACTTTTTAGAACCCAGGTAACATTCAAATCCTGTAAAATACTGATGGGAATACATCAGTCATTGGGAGGTAGAAGATGGTGATCCACAAATTTGGAGGATCGTGAAAGGTGTGACTGGAACATGGAACTACTCGCTTTTCCTTTTACTCCAGGGCACCTACTAGTTTCCATACTTTTCTTTCACATTCAGTTTTAAGGACTACATTGTGCAGCAAAATTAACACTCAGAATATCATTCAAGGGTTTTGTTTTTATTTAGAGGACAAATCTAAGAAGTTGACTTCTTGACCGCAGGACACACACAGCTCCAGGGTTGTTAATGGAAGCTGCAGAAATCTGGCCTCTTTGAAAAGTCAAGCTGTAATCGTTAGAAAAAAAATTTACTGCTAGCAGATCCTGACCAACAGGCAAGTTTGAGGCATGGATTAGAAAAAGAACCATACATCCTTGTTTTGACTGCATGCAAACAGGAAGTAGACAATTCTGGGATTTCCAGGCTCTTGCCCAAGTCCAGTGTGCCAAAAAATACACATGATTTTCTGTTCTTTATTCTGTTCTGTAAGGGGAAAGGGTATTGTAGAAATTGGTAAAATGGGACAACTACCTAAAGAAAATGAGGATTGTTTTGTTAGAGAGTACAGTGCAAGACTCAGAAACAACTAGGACTAGAAAGTCATTTTGTGCTTAAATTTACACTCTTATCTTCAAGAAAGCAAGTCAGCAGCAACAGAATGAAAATGGCAATATTCTACTGTACCTTATGTACCCAGAGGGAAAACAGTCTGAACTTTGGGTTCATGTAATGCCATTCTGCAGATCAGAACCTACTTTTCTGTGAAGGATTTAGAACAAGGGCACACCACTTCAGTCAGAAGTTTCAATATATGTGGTGCTCGGTTATTATGCACAAATCTCGCTCAGAACCCATTACCTCCAAACTCTGCTTGATCTAGGAAATCTCAGGATGAGACTCATGAATGACACAGCAATTAGTCCTTAAAATGCATTATTTTGATAGATTATGCACATCATTAACTTCTGGAGGAAAAGGACAGTTGGTATTTTAAAGAGTGATAAAACAGAAACTGACTGCTGTTGGGATAACTGTTGGAAAATAAGAAACAAGTGTCCTTTATTTGGTACCTGCTGCTTATCTACACAAAGAAGAAATAGCAGTACTGTACATCTGCTTTGAGAAAAATACCATCCCATAACAGGAAATGGCTTAGTCCTCAATTCAAGCATTCTTGTGGCAGTGAGTTAACCCATTGGGATTCATGGAGGAATTAATCTGAAGGGTCGCTCTTTAATTCACAAGAGGGGGATGGAAGAGCAGCAACGATAAGAAGTTTGCTGTTTTGGGGACTCCAGAATTCTGTCCTTGACCTTCCTCTGAACAGACTGGCAGCCATTCTACATCTGCATTCATTAGGAGGTGTATGGGGATGGCTTTATGGGGTGCTTCTATTTTTCTTCCCCCCCCCTTTTTTTTTTCCAAATAAAACAGAAGTCTGCTTTTCCTCTTTCTCCTTTATACCCAGAGAGGCTTAGGAGAACAAGGCAGTCAAGTGCAGTTTTTAACAAATAGAAGTTCTCATGGGACTGGAAAAACAATTTGAAAACACAATGTATCTGAACTTTGGAAAATGAAAAATGACTAGTCCTTCAATAAATTACTGAATAATAATTAGAAAAATAAATTATTGTGGGGCCAGTATGAAGAATCCATTACTTCTAATTTTAAATAAACAATTACTGGAATCAGTATTATTTACTATATTAATTACTTTATCAGTTCTCAAATTATTTTCAAAATACTGCTGCAATTACTGTAACTGTATTAAGGTACAAAGATTGAGATTGGAGCTTGTGGCCAGTTCCATGTCTTCTTCCTCTTAAACTAAAGTAACTGGCCGGAAAAAAGAATCTGATAGCATTTTTATTTAGATCATGTGATGATTTCTATATCTAAGTTAGTGTCACATACAAGTGAAGAATATTTTAGGGGGGAAACTCTACAGTCAGATGTGATAGGGAAAAAGTTTTTATATATAAAATTTCATATAAAAACATTTTTGAGGGAGGAAAATAGCACATACCCCCTTTAGATCTGATGTTGTAGCTCACTAAAAAGTTGATGTATGTCTAAAAATATCATCAAGATATTTTAAAGACTCAACCTGTGCACAAATGAGGAGGGAAAGGGCACCTAAAAGCTGTTCTTCAGCAAAGGGGCCAGTCACCATGGCAAAAAGATTTGAGAGCTATATAGGGGAATAAAAAGAATAATCTGAGCTGGAACAAGAGTAGAAAGAGATTGAGAAGGACAAAACTGAAAAGACACAAAATTTGAAAAGACCTGAAAAAAACAAACTTCTTTTGGCAAATAAGTGAAGACTGAAGCAGACTCCATTTAAGCAATACTGTCCAGCCCAGTCATGGAGTACTTGGAAAAAACCCCATGCAGGTAGCAGCACCTCATTCCTCATAAATTAATAAAAGAAGAGACTCTTCAGTTTCTTTTTCCACTCCTATGTAAGAGATGTTAAGTTGCTTCCAAAAAAGATCATGTTGCATTTGTACTGGAACCCCCAGAAGAACAGCAAGTTTTGTAAACTAAAACAAAGGCAATTTCAGGCTTCTGTCACAAACAACCTGCAAAAAAAGGTTCTGTGAATAGAATTCAAAGAATGAAATGTAACTTTTAGGGAAAATCCAGATTTTGTAGAAAAATATAAAGCAACAAACTCCCACTGCTTAGCTCAAGGAGAGCTTTCTGTAGTTCCATATGTATCCTCCTATATAAATCATGAGAGACTGTTTTTCTTATGTTGTCATCTCTGTTTATTTAGCTAAAAGAGCCAGGACTGAGAATGTTTTTTTTCATGTGACATGATTTGTGAGGAAGGGAAGCTTAGGCTCCTTCCTACCCCTGCGATATGCTCCAGACTCTGTGACTGCAGCTTGCCAAATGAACTAAGCCCACACTGCTGACAGTGAACTACAAACCAAATGCTTACTAATTATTTTTTCTTTTTGGATATAAGCATTATTTTGAAAAGGGAAAATGAGGAGGCAGTACTTTTTATACTTTAGAGTTTAGCTTTAATAGCTTAGAGGCCCTGAGAATGGCTGCCAGTCTGGACAAACAGATGCTCCTTGGAAAATTCAGATAGGTACAGAAAAAAATTCAAATCCTGATGCTGCTGGTGTAGTGATGTTGCTTTTTGTTGTTGCTTTGTTCATGCCATCATAAAAAAAAAAAAGAAAAAAAGAAAAAGAAAACCTAGGTATTTGGAACCCACCCAGTCTGAAGAGGTGACTGGTGTGTTGTTCCTTGCAATAGTGAACAGCAGCAGCAAGTTCCTCTCCCTGGATAGGAAAGCCTCTTCTTCCTTAAGCTGCTGCATTAATATTATCAGTAGATTCCATGTCTTGCTAGGGTTCAAAGCATGTGAAGTCTCTGTCCTGCAAAAATCACAACGACGTGTTTTGGTCATGTATAAAACAGAACTTTTAACTTATCTGTATGTTGAAGAGCTTCATTTCTCACGCCGGTACTTGCTTGACTTGGAGGTCTGGTTTTACCAAGTGTCTGTCTGTCTCCTCTCCTGCTTAAAGTCTCAAGTGGTCCATGTAAACAAAACAGAGCTGAAAACAGTCTCTCTTCCTCTTCATAGAGCTGTTTTTATCGATATGCAGGATTTCCTGACAGTGTGGTGTTGGCTAAATGTAAAACAGGCAGAGGATGAGCTTCTGTGTTAAAAACCCAGTTGTCTAATGGTAGAAGATCATCATTGGAGAAAAGCAGATACAAATACCTACAAATCAAGACAGAGAGGAAAAATGGGTATTAAAGCAGAGCAATAGGCAGGCAGGGCAACACAGCAGCGTCAGGCCCCACCGTTCAGCAGCTGAAGATACAAACAAATTACATGCTTTCAACCTTTGTACAGCACCCACATAACCTTCTCTATTATAATGACTTGGAGAGTCATTTTTATTATGATCAAGGCCTTCAATGAAAAGTTGTTATAAAGACAGCATTTTAATCTTTCCAAAAAACTTTCATTTTTTAAGTCTCCTTTTAGAGACTTGCAGTGGAAAACAAACACGAAGACACCAAGCACAAGGATTTGGGGGACAGGGGAGTAGAGAAGTAGTTGTCAAAAAACAGAGTAAACCCACTTGGAAATTACTAATCCTCTTCAAACTAACACAAAGATTTCACGGCAGCACAAGAAAAGCCATTAAGCCATGGCAGATACCTGACTTGTCATCACTGTTCTGGAAGCTGGTTTAGCTTCTGGTGGGAGGATATGGGACTATATACCGTGCAGAGTGGTCTCATAAATGTTGCACATCGTAATGTGATGCAGAGGACAGGAAGCATGTAACAAATGTTACTGGACATATGTGGGAAAAAGGAATTGTTGTTTCTTTTTTCTTAATACACACTGTTGGATGTGGCTGTGCTACACTCTGTAGGAGGTAATGGTAGTAAAGATTTCTGTCAAGGCTTCTTAATTCAACTGCTAAAATGCAAGACATTTCCCTTGTTACAGAAAAACCGACAGTGTGAGTTCAAGTGCAATACCATGATGTACAGGACCTCTCATCTCCTGCTGCAGCTTGCTTTCCTGTCATCCAGAAAAAGACAGGTCTTGCAGCACTTGACAAGCAAGGGGTGTAATTCCCATTAGTGGGTTCTGTCACATCCAGAATGTGCATACACAGTGTTCTGCTGTTACTTCATGCTCTCTCCATCAGACACTGGTAGTGTCTGCTGCCTACAGTCATGTGTCACTTCCTGATCAATTCTTCCATGCCTTTATTTGCCAGCTCTATCCACAGCACAACCCAGTCAGTGGAGCACTACTTTTTCCTCCCTTCGTCACCAATTAACTATTTATGGATAAAAATTTCTTGCTGAAATGATTCAGTTTTGTCGTGCATATCTTTCTTCACACTTTTCATTTGTCTTTAAAGTATCATGCCTTTCCCTTCTTCAATACTCCTGCCTTGCTCTCTCCTCTGCAGCTCTACAAACCCTTTTTTGCAACAGCAGCAATGTTTCATCTTACTCACACTCACTTTCTCATTTGATTCACACTTTTTCTTTGAATAACTGAAGCAACCTTTTTTTACATCCTGCTCCTTCCCACTCAACAGGTACCTTCTTGCTAGGTACTGCCCAAAACTCTCCTAATTTGCTGTGTTATCCTTGATGATTCAAAGTATCTGAGCAGCAACAATGCATGTTTGGGAGAGTTATCAATTTTGAATTTAAGGGGAATGAAGATGCAGAAGTGATCATTAATAGCAGAAAAGATTACAGCAGGCATTCCATAACACACATTTTATGCCCCTCTTCTAAGGGACATCTTCATTTTCCTCATGGCATCACACCCAACCCTTATGTCTTTATTTTTATTTGAGCTATCTTGACCCTCTGTCCTCTATTTTATCTCAATGTGAAACCAGTTTCTGGTTTGCCTATGTCAACTGCATCACTGTCAAACATATAATATCCAGCTTTTCAATAAAACTTTGTTTTGTCCCACAATCAGGAAATTATCCAAACCAAAAGCCAATACAAATTTCTGAGCTCTTTCCTAGAACTGCCACCTTCAGCAATGCTTGCACTACAGTATATCCAGTTACTGAGTGATGCATCAGTGAATTTTCAGATCTCCTTGTGATTATTTAAGATGCAGACAGGATTCTGGTGACACATCAGAAGTCAGCCTTGTCACCACAGAACTCCCTTAGGAGCAGATTTCATTCTCTGATTTGGCTTTTATAGGCAGATCAATCATATAACATCAGCTCCTGGGGAGGTATTGTTTCTCTGACTGGACCTGTTTGAAACCGCTGCCTCTCTCTTTGGGAGCATAGCTTTTGGTCTCCAGAAAATGAACTTGAAGGATTAAATGAAATAAAATTAAATAAGTCAACAGAGCAGGTAGCAGTAGCTGACTTTCTTTTTATAATGATAACAAAGGGAAAAAAAGGTATTGTGATTATGTAGAGGAATTTGGTAAGAAGCCAGCAGAAGGACAGAATAGGCACACTATTCCCTTACAGACAATGAACTTGGAGCCCCTTCTTGTCAGTGAAACATGTTGTAGTGCCTGGAATAGGTACCAGTGCTGTCACTTTCAGGATCTCCTTTCTCCCTGCTCCATTTTGTGCTCCCAGTACCACAAATTATTCTTAGATACATCAGCTACAGCAAAAACCTGTCGAGCCACTGCATTCTTCTAGAGCTCAGATGCCACCTTTTACCAGAAGATGCAGGAGTTAAGAGGACTTACTTCAAAGTTTCAGCAAGGAAAAAGCTCTGCTGTACATCATCGTATGTGGGAGATGAGGAATAGACATCCTTGACACCAGAAAAGCCACCACTAACTCGGCAATACTTGTCAATTGCCTGCAAAGAGAAAGGGAAAAGACATGGAGAATATAATTAGAGAACAACATCTGGGAACATTAAAGAATCAGGCTTGTCCAACAAAGGAGATGGTTCTTTCCGTGCCGCATTATTCTGCTGTGAATCTCCTTGTTAGATGGTGTTATGGATGTTAACAGTTCATGCTGACAAAAAAAAAAAAAAAAAAAAGGGACTGGACACATACAGAAGTAGCATCCCTCCAGGGCTACTAACAACACTGCATTTGGCAAACTGCTACATGCTAAGGAAGTATTCCAGGGAAGAACACTTACTATCCTGGGTATTTACTGTTGGTTGGTATTGATGACATGACAAGTACTCTGTAGACTTTTGCCCTGAGCTCGTACGGCTCCTCACAGGTAACACCAAGTAGAACATAGATCAGTCAAATCAGTGCAATATGTACTACTATGTACATAGGAAGATGACAAACATTTGTGGATTTTGCAGCTAGAAGGGTCTGAAGAGTTACAGGAATTCTGTGACTAGTAGCCAGTCACAGAGACTTACTGAAAGTAGGAATAAAATACTGTACTCATCTTTAGTGACTGTTGATTTCATTTTATAAACTCTTCTAGCTGCTGCTTTTTCCACACATTTCCATCTCCTACATATGCTTTTCTCTGTTTCCCCTTTATACAGCTGAAAGTCAAGTCAGCCTGTGTGCTGGACAGCAGAAGGGCTCTTTTCCATTAAAGCATGAAATTTAAAACCGTAAACATTCCATGCAGAAAGGGACCAATAGATCTGAAATTCACAAACCACCCGGCTCCAACACAGTACTGCAAAAAGCACAATGGAAGAGGAGGAGACTGGAGAGAATGTGTTAGTAGCTCAGAGCACCTCTCGCCCACGCTTTCATTATTCCACTCGCATGCACGACCTTACAGCACACGAGGATATCAGCCATTAAAACTGGCTCCAAAGAAACGGCTCTGAAATGATTCACAGGTTATTTGTGCTTCCCTGCTGCTTTGACTGTGCTTCCTCAGCAGACACCAACTCTTTTAATAGACTCACGCAGGGACAGAAAAGGAACAGGGGTGAAGGAAAATGTTTGGCTCAGGATGTCTGTCATTACCAATGACTGAACGTAGCTACCTGTAGTTCAGTAATCTATGATTCAGCCTGTTAGCCTGCATGAAGTTTCTTTCCACGTGGTGCTTTAGGCCCAGATTTTCGTTAATTCTGATTTTTGCTAGTTATACTCAACAGAAGCTGAGGGGAGTCAAGGCAGGGGAGGAAATAAGTTTTGAATGATGTGCTTTTTATGCAGAGAAAACAGATTCAATCAAAGCTGCCTCTTCAAGGTCCTTATTATTGCCTTTGTATCCTAGAAATACTGGAAAACAAAGAGGAATTTTCCATTGGATAAATGCACAAGGAATGCTAGCAGATGCCATCACTGAAATCAGGAGGAAAAGTGAAAAGTTGAGCAAGATACCCTGGCCAGTAAGTCACAGCACATCAGGTGTAACAGCTAACCTCCTGGTAGTATATACACTCTTATTCTGTAAGAAATGTGAGACTGTTCATAGAAAAAAGAATAATGCAGCCTGGACAAAATTTTTTCAAGTTCCTGAAGAGCAAGGTTTTTAAAGAAGCAAGAGATGTTACTGGGATGGTCATGACTCTAGAGCCTGAGTTTATGCCAAGAGAGACAGTGTTTTTTGGCAAAATCTAATTCTCATTGTAATTCGTTATCTCAAGCACAGCTTTCTCCAAGTTTGGATGGAAATGACTGCTTTTTTTTTTGTTGGGACTTGAGCCTAAAAGGACGAATTGTCTGGATGAATTATTTTCAGATCCTTTTAGCAGGCTAGAGCTACATTGAGACTATTCACATGCTGGGATTTGGGTTGACCAGGTTTTCCCTGCAGTCTGGAGAGAAAGGTGTACATGACACATCTAGTCCAACATCTCAGTTGACTTCTGAAGAAATAATGCCTATGCTGTTTATGGAACCATTTGCATGTTCCTCCCCTGAAGTCCTACAGCCCCTAGGCAGGTGTTACACGAATAAACAAGAGCCAAGCACTTTTCCTTTATAGGCAGGAAAGAAAGTGCATCCTCTTGCCAGAATCCCCTTTTTATAAATCTGTAGAACATGACCTTGTCTCTGTTCTAAAGCATGGCAAGATGCAGGAGGAAGCTCCAATGGTTACAACTCCCGCCAGAATTTTAGCATCCAGGGTCTGATCATGCAGGAGTTTCTCTGGTCAACCATTCAGCAACCCTGACGGTGTGTGCCACAGCCTGGAGAGGTGAAACTTGCTAGTGACTGTGGCAAATGGAAAACAAGGAAGAAATGGTAGTGCTGTTAAGACACCATCTCCTTCCTACTGAAGAATTAAATCCTCATGTCAGTGTAAGAGACAAAACTTGTTTATTTTGGAGACTGCAGATAATGGACAGCACTGAGATCCTGCTCTGTGCTGTAGAGGTCTCATGCTTGGGTAGCTACGCGCAACACTGGTAAAGCTAGCAGGCCTACAAGCCTGGAGAAAGAAAAGGTGTGATCTATATTAACTTTTTTTTTTTTTTCCTTACAATTACCAAGTAGCCTTGTACCTTCAGAAATTTCTCTTTGGGAAGGCAGACTCTGGCTAGACTTGTGTTCAGAATGGGCAAAGGATTCACCCTGGTTGATCAGAGTTCTAGGCAGTACAGGTCGTAATCAACTGCAGAGGAAAAAAGCCTCTGAAAGACTGCTATACAGCTATTCATCCACATATAAAATTTTAAAATATAAACAAATAAATTGTCCTTGATTCAGACGTGTACAGAACTTCAGGACACTGTCTGAAAAGTAGAAAAGCTGCTTAAAAGCCACTTGAAACTTGCAGCGTGCTGCTTTCACACAGACCTCAGAGTACTCAGTGTAGTGGCACCTGATCTGCCACCTGGATACACTTTCACTCAAGAGTTGAAGCCCAGTCCCCCTGATAAAACAACGTTAAATTTCCTGCACCCTAGAATACAGGGAAGCCCTAAATGACTGGAAGGGTATTAGGGTAATGCTACCATTACGAGGCTTTGGCAGACAATAATTTTATGATGGCATACCTGATGTTAGTTCAAATCAATTACAGAAACATATGTAAATACATAGAAGAATTAGAGGATAATTGACAGCATGGTTTTATAGAAAACGATTTTGCTCACAAGTTTGATTTCATTCTTTCATTCTTTGAGACCTACAAATTTGACAAATAAAGGTACCTGCAGAGCTGTAATAAACTTAAAAGCTTCTAAGGCAATTGACATGGTACTTTAAGATGTTATGAGAAGACAAGCCAGCACTACACCACATCAATATAATTCAGTTTAGGGCTGACTGACAGTGCTCTGAGAACAAACTGGTAATGCAAAATCATCACAAAACAGAGCTGCTTTTCACAGAGATCCACAAGGAGCGGCTTGAAGTTTTATCAATCACTGCAACACTGTTGCTGGCAACAATGACAAAGGTAACAGCAGACAGTGTAATCTGGAGGTAACTGGGTGCCAAAGAAAATGAGTTTCATATAGTCCTAAATCTAGTCATAAAGGCTGTTTAAGTGCAGAACCAGGCTAGCCTGGCATGTAGAGACACTTCAAAGACTTCCGTGGCCATGTAAGACCATTCAGTCTGAGTTCCTCCCAGCTTTCTGTGGCAGATGCACACATGGGGATGGTAAAAAGTAGCAGGGATGTAGCCTTATTTTTGCACAAGGTTGTGGATGAAGTCAAAACTGGAAGATGCAATTCTAGAATTCATTGTTAGAAAAGGATGATGAACTAATGTAGGTGCATGCATTTGGAGAAAATACTTTACAGTGAGAGACAATACAATTTGTTTAGCATCTTAAGTAGAGTCAGTAGTAAGCTTGTTACAATCTACAAAAACTCTTTGGAAAGAAAACACGAGGGAAATAGAAGACATTTTAATATAGAATAGGAAGGCATAGGAAAATCCAGTGATTGAGAGCTGAAACCAGGCAAATTCAAATGGGAAATGAAACATAGGGGATTTTGAACAGCAGAAGTAATTAAATGATGGAACAAACTACCAAAAAAAGTGGATATTGTAGTTTCCTGTATTCAGACTAGAACAGAAGAATATGCAACAGTGTACCCTTGCCAAATACATGTGTCTCAGAACAGAAATGACACAAATTGAAATTCCAGTGCCTGTAACGTACAGGGAGGTCGGAGCTGACCTCAGTTCCTTGGAAATAAATTTGAGGATCCTCTAGATTGGACCCTAGCTCCGTCAGTTGCATATGTGATTTTTCTTGATGTGCTAACAATATGCCCATAAAAACTGTGCCAGTTTCTTCACCAGCTGTGGTACTCCCAGCTTCTAACCCATGAGAGCGTGAAACCATGTTTCTTTTACCTCCAATCTATGTCTGGCTCTTTTCTATCTACTGTACCTCACAAGATAGGATCAGAATGGCTTGGGTTGGTAGCACCTTAAAGATCAACTAGTTCCAACCTCTCTTCCATGGGCAGGGATGCCACTCACTAGATCAGGTTTCTTGGAGCCCCACTGAACCTGGTCTTGAACATTTCCAGGGACAGGCCTTCCAAAACCTCTCTGGCAAACTGTTCTACTGCTTCATCACCCCCAGCAGAGAATTTCTTCCTAACATCTAATCTGAACCTGTCTTCTTTCAGTTTAAAACCATTGCACCTTGTCCTGTCACTATTCCTAGTGTAAGAACTCCATCTCCCTCCTTTTTATGAGCCCCCTTCGGGTACTGGAAGGATGCAATGAGTTCTCCTCAAAGCCTTCTCTTCTCCACACTGAACGATCCCAGCTCTCTCAGCCTGTCTTTGTAGGAGAGGTGCTCCCACCCTCTGATCATCTTCATGGCCCTCCCCTGAACCTGCTCTATGAGGCCCACATCCTTCTTCTGTTATAGGTCTTTTCATTCCATCTTACCATCAATCCTCAATTGCCCTGAAATTAGCCTGAGCTTGAGGTCTTGTCTAATATTCTCACTGTTAGCAGAAACTCTGAACCTCTGCAGCACAATCCTACTTAGTCAGATACAGAAGTCCACAAAAAATATTTGAACCTTTCATTCACATAGCTCAGATTAGTAATTGGCTTTACATGCCTATTGTGAAGTGGTGGCTCTTATTGCTTTCAAATAATCAACCTAAAAATGATTTTAGTAATTTTCTGTATTTACCCTCAATATCCTGCATGCATATTTCTGTAACACTTCAGCCAGCCCTCAAGCACACCATCATCCAATTTGGCTGGCCCAATACAACTGAGATGAATGTTGTCTCTAGCTAAGTATAGTACCCTCTCAATCCTGTCATAGTATCAAGGAGAATTAGCCTTTTTTTATTAGGAAAGAGAGACCCTGTCACAGGGATTTATAATCACTGAGGCAATGTCAGATTGAACTTCCTGTTTCCCCATCCCCCAGAGACACTGGATTTGGAGAGATGTGACAAAACAGGCCTTGGACAAAGCACAGCATCTGCACTAAAGTGCCCAAGTTCTGTCCAAAAATCTAGACAATAAAGACAAAAAGAAGCTGTGAATGATGAAATAGATAAAGTACAGTACAATGATCTGCACACACACAAAATCTAGCTCTCTGTGCATATTCCTATTATAAAAGGCAGAGAGATCTGGGGTGGGACTGCTAAGAAACTTTACAAATGCAGTTTATTTAAAAGCCAGGTGATTCTGCAAAGTATCCTGGAACACCTCTGAAGAATTCTTAAAAAGACAGAGGCAGACATCCAAAAAATTGGTGAACTAACCCAAATCCATTCCGGCAGGGATGTAATCATCCATTCGAAGAAGAAAACAAGGGAGACCATAAGCACTCAGCCATCAAACACCAATACACCATCTTCAATGTAGAAAAAAAAAGCTATTTAGAACTCAGAAACAAAACTCTAATTCCCAAAAAGTTTAAAAGAACTACTAGACTTTTGATGAAGAAACTGTCATTCACCATGAGAAGTCTGTAACACTGATTGCCAAGTATGCTTCAGAGGTTGAAAGGCAAAAGGAAAGCAAATTCAGACAGTGTTGTTGTACAAGAGCAGTAAGCCAACTGCTCTGTGTGTCATACCAGATTCTTCTCTATTTATAAGTGGAGGAATAAACACAGCCAGATCTGTGCAGAGTACATAAGAAAGAAAAGTAGTGAGTAGGTGTGAGGAATAAACACAAAAAATTATTTTCTATGCGCAGTGAACAGAAAACCCAGGGGAAGAAAAAGCTTCAAGTTTCTGTGTCAGTATGATGGTGGGGTAAGAAAATCTGTAATTGTGGGAAGGAGGGGTTTGCAAAACTGTTTCTGAAGAGGTCAAAAATATTTTATGGCTATGTTGGATAAAGAAATCTTTTATTGAAGAAACAAGCAAAAGAAGGCATTCTGCAAGGATAGAGGCAATTAGCACACAGGCTGCTTGATTTACAGAACTTTGATGCAAGTTGACAGAAGGATAAAATAAGATCCTACCCCACATACAGAGAAAATTTGAGGCAGAAGGGAGGAAGGGAGGGTTTGTTTTGAAAGCATTAACAGGGACCAAGATAGGAAAGTAAATGGAGAAAACTGAACAAAACACAGTTAAAAGATATGCTTTGCAGTGTGCTTAAGAGACTGATACTGTACTGAAAACCTTTACATTTGTAAATTCTTTAACCTAGTACAAAGGACCCGATCTCAGCTTGGATCATCTAGCCATAGTTTCTGGTAGGAGCTGGTGTTTGATGTTTTGGAGACAGCAGCAATGCATTCTGGAATACAAGTGTGACAAATGTGGAACCTCTTGTAACAAAACAGACTGCAATGCAAAACCTCACTATGACACAATCATAATATATTTGGACTTTTCTACGTGGTTGCAACTGTGCTGAGGGACAAATAATAATGAACTTGGCTAAATATTGTGAACCTGCCTTGACTATCTTTCACTTGATGAATACAGGCATCTCAACAGACCTCCTCCTCCAAGTACTTTTTCTCAGTCTCTTGCATCTGGAGCAAAACTGGTTTTCACCTGCAAAATAAAGCTTATCCAGGCTTCTGGTTTGCCTCTTCCTTTGCTCTTTCCTCATCTCCTTCGGCTGTAGTCAAAATACTTCATTACTGTCTTGTTATCTTTAATGCTTATTCTCATCTCTGAAACTGGCTTTGAGCTGCTTCCAAAGACTGCTGGAACTGTAGCAGGGAAGTGGAGGAGCTCTTGGGGGCTGTGGACTACTGATAACAGTAGGAGTCATGACCAGTGTATTCTATTTCCATGCTTAAAACTCATGAGCTGTATAATGCTGAATGCAACTCAACTGTGCATCTGATTCAGCAGCTGTGAAACAGCAGCAACTGTGTGCAGCCCCGTATGTACCTTGGTTCACAGGAAATCACGACAATCAATTTGAACTGTTTCAGGTACCACGAAAATAAAGTGGCTACAAAGGGAAAAATACACAAAATTAAATTACAGATAATTAATGCAGTTACCTGTGTTGCCTCCCAGCCCCACTGCCTGTACTTGGGATCGTGGGTGAATCTCCACATATACCAGTAGGTCTCAATCACTTCTGGCCTTAGGATATAATACTTCTCATTCTGCCGCACTGCCACTGCCTCTACACCACCATCAAATTTGAATGCTTCTGGGCCCAGCTTTAATGCTGCAGAGGAAAGGAAAAACAAAAAAAAAGTAAAGAAAAGTAAGAAAAATTTATTCAATACCAATCTTTGCAGGAAGGATGGGTAGGAGACTGCTATTTCCCAAGCTTGTGAGAAAAACAGAAACTAGCTTGTCTTTAGGCAGTCTCATAAATATTTCCTATTGTTGAGGCCTATAATTTTTCTTATGAATAATTTATCCAATTCCTGTGAGAAAACTACCTATTTTGACAAGACTATAGTAATCCTCTTCAAAACTAATGAAATGCTAAGAATATAAACACACTAACACATTCAATTACAGGATAAAATTCAAGTGACCGACACCAGTTCTTCACAAGCAAAAGGGAAAAAAAAAGGGTCAACAGGGGTTTGATCTCCTTAGATCCCATCTAGCACAGCAGGAAAAGATCTTGGAACTGAACCAGGTAGCACCATCCCAAATAATCTGTATCTTTACCTAAGATGTTGGTTTAAGGAAGTGTTGCAAAGGCACTGGAACTGATATGTTTCATGCTGTGATTCTCAAGTTTAGGGTTTACAACTGGGCAATGAAGTCTTACCTACACCTGAAAATAAATCTCCAAACTATGAGATTCACTATTTCAGCCCCTTAAAGGAAGCTGTAAAGGCCCTGTGTCAGCATCTGGAAGACTATTCATATAAAAAGTAGGAACCTGTAGAAAAACTGTCTATAATATGAAGTTGCAATCATATATATATTTTATTATACAGCTACACATAATTCCTCAAATCCAACATTAAGAATGCACGTTTATCTACAGCTGCACCTCACCTTTTGTTTTGGCAGAGAATTTTTTGGGCACTTTGAAGTTGCACTCCAGCTTTAAGAAATATCAAAGCAATTAATCGTGTAATTCCTATGGGCTAGAGGTTCAAATTAACTGCTGTCTCATGGGCCTGAAAGGGGAACCTTAGAATATTACAACGAAAAATGTTAGCAACTCCCAGTGCGTGCCCCAGCAGAAAATCTCCAAAAAAAAAGTTTCCTAATCTTCTTGTTTCAAGGGAGTATCATTCTGAATGCCAAAAGAAAAAAGCACCATGTGTTTTCAGCTGCATACACTCCATCAAGAAATGTCTATGGTACTTCTTTCAAAATGGACCACTTTATCAGTTTCGGTACAAAAATTATACAAATTTCACTGCAAAATGATAGGTTAGATACAGAGTTCTACCTATTCAAAATTAAGAATATAAGAATGGCCATACTGGATCAGACGGAATTCTTTCTGTTTCATAATTATGTTTCCAACAGTGCCCAAAATCAGACGTGAATGGGGAAGTGGAAGAACAAGGGTAGCATATTAGATACTTTTTTCTAGCTTTCCTACCAGTACTTTGAGCTCAATACTTCTCCCAAACTAGACATACTTTTTTATGTGGTCAGTAATTCTTAATAGATTTATTTCTCAAGTACTTATCTGATGTTTCCTTAAACCTGCATAAGCCTTTTAAGCATCCAAAACAACCTCTGCTAAGGTTGTCTCCACACCTCTAATACCTCTTGGATGCAGATCCTCAGTGATTTTGCAAATCTGCTGTATCCTCCCTAGAATGTCCCTTTTCCACATTGAATAATTCTATCCAATTCAGCTGTGACTTGAATAGAAACTGTTCCAAGCCTTTAGTTTTTCTTCCTTCCTTCTCTGCAACTCTTCCAATTCTACTATATCCTTTGTAAAATGAGAGGACCAGCCTGAATACAGCAAACAAGTGCAGACAAGATTAATACAACGACATAATGACATGTTCTATTTTGTTCTTTCTCATTTTGTTTTTCCTGAGTGCTCCTGAGCTGACATTTTCATAATCTCAAGAGCAATTTCCTGAACCGTAATGGTCAGTTAACAGCTCATCATTTAATATGTGAGGTTAGGAATAATTTTTTCATAGGTGCTTCACTTTATATTTAACTACACTGTATTTAATTTAGTAATTTATTATGCAATTACTCAACCTCAAAAGGTCCTTGTGTAATGCTTTCTTTGTTATTACCGGCACAGGTACCTTACTGTTCATGCCCTTTTCTGATAATTTATATATGTATATATATTTTATTTATATACATATTAAAAATGTAAATATACTACACATTTATACACATGTGTACTAATATACCGTACTTTTATACACATCTAACACAAAATGAGCATCAATATACTATACATTTTACACATCTATACACATACATGTATAAACATGTACCAAATATATTGAAGTACCACTGGTTAACCAGCATTTATCCATTGCAAGTGCAGACTATTTACCTCTACCCTGTTTGTTATACCATGCCCATATTTTTCCCTCTATGCAGGTACTTTCTGCTTATGCAGTAGCTGCTTAATGTCCCTAACAGGCCTTAGTAAAGCACTTTTGAAAAAGCCTTTTGGAAATCAGGTAAACATGACAACTATATTACTCTAATCCGCCAAAGCAGCTGGATTTCAGGCAGTTCTAGTGATGCATCACCTACAGAAACTGTGATGTCTTCTCTTGCTTGTAGCCTGCTTGTGCATTAAATCTTTAATTATTTACTCATACCTATTTCTAATGCTATTGAGCACTACAGGAAATTGTACTCCCCAAGGATGGGTGAACCCTGCATATTGTGACAATCTCACTGAATACTTACCTGAAACCAAGGATGTAAAATTAATCACAGCACTTCTACTAATAGCTAACTAAAGAGAAGAAGCTACTATTAGCACTATGGTACCTTTCACGGAACCATTCTTCTAATCCAAGAATCATCTAAGGACATTTTAGAATCCTATTGCAGTCACAATTTAATCCAGCTATTTTCATATTAATGGCACTGATAGGCTATAGTCTAGTCAGGGAGAGCAGACGAGAAACTGTTTCATATCAAGTGTGAAGCTGCAAAACTTAACTAGTTCTAAACTAAAGCATTTTAAAAACAGATTTTAACTGACATAAAGCTCACTTCAATAAGAGCTGTATTTAGCACTGCTGAAAATAAGGACAAATCCTCAGACTTCTAGACAAATATTTATAATTTGAGAAATAATTGTTGAAAACATTGTTTAATGTTTTGTATGTTCCTTTAAGACTGCAGTCAATCTAGCAATAAGCGTTCTGAAAGTAAGAAAGGATTCATAATTATAATAATATTTTCTAAGCTCAAAATCATAAAAAAATTGAGCAATAGAACCTCCAAGATACTTTTGAGGTTCTCTGAACCATTCCATCAACATGCATTGTTATGTCATACTTCTCACAAAAACAAGTAATTATTCTCATTTGTTCATCTTTGCCTGTTTAGCCACTTACTGAGAGGCTTGGAACAGAGTCAGTATCTGCTCATACCCTTTCAATGTCTCAGCTGAAATCTTAAGTCACCTGGCTTATTCTGCATTGGAATTGTCACACATACAAAAAGAGCTAAAGCTGCACCCAGATTCTGACGACAGATCTTGTCAAGAGACTTTAAAGATGTGGAAAAACGTCATCCTAAAATAATCTCTCTGTAGTCAGCCAATACTATCAGCTAATGGATAGGAAAATTCTTATGTATAAGGGATGGTATATTTTACTAAAAATAATGTGTGCTATAGATCAGCACATGCTGCCATCTATATAGATAATTTTGCTTATTTATCTAACCTCTACAATACCTATGAAAGTTGGTTATTTAGATTGATTTGTTAGTGGTTCTTCTACTCTTTCAACCTCACTGGACTTCTTTTTTTGCCATTTACAGATTTCGCATTGCCAGTTATTTAAGGCTTTTGCCACATTTCGCTGTCGTGCACATTAAGCATGAAAAACAAGGAACTAATCCTCAGTAACTGGAATACTTCAAGATGTGCAGTCCACACACAAGCTTAAACATCAAGAAACCTTGCACCATGAGCACATGAAGCCACATTTTTGTAGCCTTACTACTGACAGCGTTATGATTTATTGTGCTGCTACGTGGGCACACAGATCAGAGCAGGCCTCCCATCTTTGTTTTTCTCAATCTTCTCTCCAAACTGAGAGTACACTGGACTACAGGAAAATCCTGAAATCTCCTGTCACAGGATGGGAGATTTAGGATGGCCTCAGCAATAATCTACTGATAAGTTATGGTACAAGAAAACCCCCAGAGTAGGTAGGAAGCAGAGGCATGTGTAGATTACACATCATAACACTATTCTCGTTACAGTTAAGTTTTCTGACTTTGACCATCAATAAGCCTTTTCAAATCCCTGGTGTTTCCAAAGGGTGCCACATGCATTCTCAACTTCCTGAAGAGGTGAAGAGCCTCGGGAGTCTCATGCTGTCATGCAAATCCCTTGCTCAGAGGCAGACCAGGATCACAACTGTACCCCCTGCCTTCACCTTCCAAAGACCACCAGCTTCCTCCAGCCGGTGAATTAGAAAGGCACCCTATAAGGTGTGCTACAGATTGATCCTTGGCTTCAGCAGAATCTACAGGAATTTTCACAGAGCCATGGCAAGGGCCCAAGCTTCTCAGGAAATACCTAATCACTTCTCCAGCCTCTGACTCACGAATCAAAGGTCTTTTCTCAGGTATTCCTGGAGAACATTGATAGGTGACTCAGATCATCAGGGAGACTATGTCCCTGCATAAACTTTGTAATAAGGAAAGTGAAATTCTCTCATGGAATTGATACCAGTTGTCACTGGGACATAATCCCCATGAAAATACATCAGAAATGGTCTCAAGGGCTTTCCAGTTTCTCTCTACTAATCAGCACTGAAATAACCAGTTTTCTGAAATACTGACTTTTTTTTTTAAACAGGTTTTCATACCTGCAACATTTGCAACAGGTTGGTAACAGCTGGCAATATAATGCCCTCATTTTCTGAAGTGTTTTTATTCTCTGATATTCTGTTTCAGTGTTCCTAAGACTGGACCTTGAAACAGTTTTTCTTCCCCTCATGTTCAGCTATGGAAATTTAGGTTGCTTCATAAAGTAGTATCTTTATACTAAAACACTGTATCATCAGGCATATACTGCAGTTTATTATGAGCATCCTGGGAAGACACAGGAAAGGACAGTTCTGGTTGGTTTCTTTACCAAAAAGAGCTGCCTATGCTTGGCACCTTTCTGTCTCCTCTGGGGATGCCAAATTGGGCAAGAGTTCTCCCAAGTCCATAGGAAAAAAACATCGGCTCTCCCCTTTGCTGACTGAAACTTAAACCTATCAGCTGAACCAGGATGTCTGTCTTCCCTCTGAGAGAGGTTTTTTTCTGCAATCATCTAGTTCTGCCATTAAAGACTACAATTAAGTCTCAAATCCTGCTGTTAGAGCATAATGAAGAAGTTGACATTTTGCACATCTAAGTTATTTTCTTTGAAAAATCAGTTCAGAAAATAAAAACCAAAACACCCAAACAAAAACAATCCACATTCTTGGGACTGCATGACTGAACAAAAGAAAATGAGGGCATTGCAAATTTATAGCTGTCTCTACAACTCTCAGTCTTTCTTGCATGTGTGTTCCTATACAGTCATTAAATATGTAATCAAAACTTTTATCTCCCCTATCTTTTGACTTATTTAGGGTACAGAATAAACATCTGAAGGAATAAAATTAGGTCTGCTCAAACAACTGTAAATTTAGCATTGCTTATATTTAAATGTCAAATGAAACATTTAAATGCAGTTTTTCAGAATGCAAAAATAGCTACTACGTCCTTCCTTTGTTCTTAAGCATCCTCATTTTTTTTTCCTTTTTCTTAATGCTGTTGCTACCCAAATAAAATTATCACTTGTGTGACTGAATTATTTAAAAAGACAGACAACTATACAATGATACAATGTAATCCTATGAATAAATACATGAATTCTTATCTTAAAACTGCTTGAGTTTTAGTTACCATTACTTCTACCGCGAAGTTATTTCAGAAGCTCACTTCTCTGATGGCTACACATAGCCATTTCCAATTTCCAACCTACATTTATTCATGGTGAGCTTAAAAATCTTGCTCTTGTTACAACTGTGATCTTTTATATCTTTAAAAATACCTCTATTTCTTTTCAGTGTTTACCCCTTGAGATGACAATAAATTTGCTCCCTTCTTTGGTATTATTTTTCTAGCCTGAGCAGGCTGATCTCTCTTATTTTCCCCATTGTAAGATACAAGCTCTGTCACTTTAATTATTCTTTTGGTCCTTCTCCATATTTGTTCTGTTTGAAATTCGATTTGTACAGAGTATTCTGGGTGACAAATTACACATGCCTTCTAAGGTAGTCTTAATATTATCTAATCTCTGCTGAAAATTCTTCATCTGATACAGACTAGGACTGCACTGGTATTTTTCAACATCGAGTTCAGAGAAAGAGCTCCTGTCTTTTTCTAGTGAACTTATTTCTAACAGTCCAGTTCTCAAAATCTTCCTGCTTACTATTCTGAGACTCTTCCATTTTAATTATGTGTTACAACATTTTAGTCACTCTAAGTGCAATCAGCACTCTCTCTAGTTCAATTGTACTTACCCAGAATGCAGTATTACTAAAACCAGTAAAAAGTGTATTTACAAATATTTCACTCTATGTAACTGTAAGAATAATATACATGAAACAAAACACCCTATATACCTGTGCGGACAAGAGTTCACACAAACTGCTTCCTCCTTGTATCCATATAACCTATCTTAGCTGGCTGATCCAAAAGTAAGGATAAACATGCATGAAGGAACCATATTAAAGTTTCATTTTATGTTTACTCACCATGATACAGAGTAGAAGTAAATACACGGATGTTAAAATTTATACTGGTATAAAACCAGAGCACGTTAGACAAGGCATAGGTCCATAACGAATCCTAAAAACAATTACAACAGTTGCTGTATTCCAGCTATTGAAATAACTAGATTAACGACAGATCTTACTTGTCCTGTCATACGACTCATGACACGTGTGTGCAATTTCAGCTCCGAGCTGCAAATAATGTCCAGCTTTATCATCTCTGGAACCGTCTGCTCCAAGGGCAAACATTCCCCCTGCAAAACAGGTCAAATGGCCCATCTTTCTTTCAAGATGCCCGTTCTTCCACTCTCCAATGAAGGTCAGTCCTCCATTGGACTTTCTGATGAGATGTTTTTCTATGGCCTACAAAAAGATTAAGAGAACTTTCAAATGTGGTTTCACATGCAAGCTTTACATATTAACTCTCTTTCAAAGAACAAAGTACTGTGTTCAAAATGAAAAAAATTCCTCCTCCTTTCAAATTCACTTCTGAGCAAATTCACTTCTCTGGAACAAAGAATATAATTTCAATGCACACAGAAAAATACCCTAAATGCTAACAATGCTAATGAGATCAAATATAGGAAAATCATAGCATAGATAACATTGTACTTTTAGTTGAGAATTCAGCGCTTATTTTATGGCTCAAACAGTATTTGTCTACCTGTTACTTCTGAGAAGTACCCTTTTGTTCCTCTGTACACTCTGTGCTTACTGAGAAAACACAACCATGTTGGATACTTTTGATCAGCAACATATGTAAAGGTAGCACCTGTACCCTCAGTCAGTGACAGGAATGCTGCATCCACCTTCTAGCTTCTCCAGAGCAGCTCACTGATTGCACATGCTCACGTGATGGGTGAGTATTAGAGCTTCTGTTCACAAAAGACATCATTTTATAAGCGAGGCCACCGCTGCTTTCTTTTCGCACATTTGTACCAATATATGTTGTTGCTTGTGATTTAAAAATTGTATACTTCTCTTAGTAAGAGGAATAGCTGACCTAACTTTTTAAAGGTTGAAAACTAGATGGAACAACATTTGCTTAAGCCTCTTTCAGAGAGGTTCACAATTCCCACCGATCTGCTGCAGTACTTACTATGTTTAGCATTAGACACTCAAAAAGGCAATGAAAGAGAAGTGCTGGTCTGCATTCCTGTTGGGTTAATTTCTTCACTAATACTACTGACAGATTCAAAGTTTGTGCTTATGGCAGGATCCAGTGAGAAGAAAGCAGAAATAACTGACAGAGCATAAATCAGTAAGTCTCTGACAGCTGACAGAGTGGTTGTCTAACCATCATGCAAATTGGCATTGAGGACTAGCATGATATCATAGTTTCTGCTGCTAGGGAGCCTGATGCAGTTAACTGTACAAGCCTCATTTGTTCTCAGAGTACTGGTATAGGAAATATTGGATCTGCTGAAAACTGCCACTGAAAAGGATACTCAGACCTGTAGCATTAACTCTGTTGATTCAATTATCCTAGACTGTGACAAAACTGACACTTTTTGACCATATGGTACTCAGAATTTGAGTCCTCTTTGAAGGAAAGCCACTTTTACTATGAGGAGTAAGAGGGAATAAAAATGTATGAATTATTTATTTCCTAGAGGAAAACATTCTTTCCAAATGTTGTGTGAAATTCCCTTTTGAATTGTATCTTTTTGTAATTTCATAACTGTTGAGGAGTAAATGGTTGCAGAAGCATTTCCAATGGGACAAAGTTGTTGTGGTTAGCACCAGGAGACCCAGCAAAGGCCAAATTTATACACTTCTCAATGAGCTACTCCTTTACTCCAGACTTGCTTTCATGGTTTGACTGAAGAACATGTTCTAGGTGCAAAGTGTCCCTCTTCTGAGCAGAGAACACAACTTCTGAACTTGAACATCACTGTCTCGTAGAAGGGGGAGATTTTGAAATCTGAAAATCAAGTTCTATCAGCTACTTAGTTACTAAGTCAGATTCATGAGTCACAAAGGGAGCATCTGAAAAATAAAATAAATGCAACCCTCTTCAAAATACTTTATCATTCAGCAACCCACTCCTTGATAACTACACAAAAAGGACAATTAATATTTACAGTAACTAACAAGGAATATATGGGCATTGTTGGGAGCACTCTCTAGTGTATAAGAAAAGTTTGAGCAGGCTGGGATAGATGTGGCATTTTTATCCTGGGTTGGATGTCTGGGGCCACAAAGTGCTACAATGAGCACTGCAAAGCAATGACCTCCAGCTGGACCACGAGGAATGTACACCCCTGAGGGTGGACGTGTATACACAAGCTTCCATGGAGAAGATTTAGTTCACATCAACTAAGAGATTAATTGATGGAAGAAGCTTTCTTAGTTTGTGAAATGCCCAAAACAAGAGTGGCTGAGGTTACTTGATTTGTTCTGCCTAGAGCAGAGGAGACTGAGGGGAGACCTCATTGCAGTCTTCAACATCCTCTTTGAGAGGAAGTGCAGGGGCAGGTACTGATCTCTTCATTCTGGTGACCAGTGACAGGACCCTAGAGAATGGCTTGAAGCTGAGTCAGGGGAGGTTTAGGTCGGATATTAGGAAAAGGGTCTTCACCCAGAGTGTGGTTGGGCACTGGAACAGGCTCCCCAGGGAAGTGGTCACAGCACCAAGACTGACAGAGTTCAAGAAGGGTTTGGATGATACTCTCAGGCATATGGTGTGACTTTTAGGGATGGTCCCGTGCAGGACTAAGACCTGGACCAGATGATCCTTCTGGGTCCCTTCCAACTTAGGATATTCTGTGATTCTATGCAAAACCTGAATGTTCTCTATCTGTTGTTCATTCTTTCTGTGCTTTCTATGACTACGAAAATAGAATTTTCTGAGCTGACTTGCAGCAGTGCTTGCCATTTTGTGGCAGTCAAGCACACTGATGAATCTCTCTTTCAGTTATCTAATGCTGTGCAATAACAAAGGGTGAGGATCAAATTTGTGAGCATAAAAGATGAGACTACTCAAAATAGCAGATTAAAAGAAGCTCCCCTATCCTCCAACTGATGTGAGAAGGAGAAAGACAGTTGAAACCAGACTAGCTGGGAGGTCAACACGACAACGCTGAAAGCAAAGTTAAGAGGTCCATCCTCAATTTTTATCACCACAAAAAATTCCCAACAAGTCTCACAGTTTCAGCTTTTATCACAGCTGTGAATCTATGTACTAGGACACTACAATGAAGTGTCCTTTACAGTGGAAGACTTTATTGTTATACAGCATTAATGTTATACAGCACAGAGAAGTTACAGATATATAACTTGTTTGTATTCTTGTTACAAAGTACATGGTGACCTGGATAAGGCTTCATCCTCCATGGATCCAAAATCATGACATCTGAACAACAGATGCTGTATTTTTCTTCTTCTTAATACCTCCAAGGAATGAGATATCACTGCCTACTGCAAGACTTGAGAGTGAGGTTATGGTTGTCCATCTTCCACTCACATGCCCATAGTGTGCTAAGGGACTGAAGAGTGGCTGGACAAAAACACTCTTTTAGACTGGCAGGTGCTGAGAACATTTCCAACTCTGTGCTATGAGTGGGAGGAATGTATTCTATAGCATTCCCCTTCTGCTTGCATAAATGATGCAAAGAGCTTCTGCTCCACATTTTGAAAAACCAAGAATAAGAAGTGTTAGCTGTGGAGGAAGACCTACATTATAGGCAACAACAAATGAACGGTAAGGGAATGGGCTCTTCAAAATATTTTAAATAAAAATACAAATTGCAATTACGCAAATGTCGTGGTTTTGCCCCCTCAGCCCATCCCTGGGGCTGATGATGGTTTTGTCCAGGTAATTTCCGGACAAAAAGACCAATCAAAAGTCCAGAAACGCCTTTGCTAATTACATCTTCAAGAAAACGGAAGAGAAGGTTGTTGGCGCAGTTGGAATTAGAGTAGCAGCCATGTAGAGGAGAAGAGTACCAGGCCCAAACAGGGCCAGACTCCCTCCTCCCCCGGCTTGGGCCGGGGGGGAGCAGGTGCAGCACTGAAGTCCTCCCTTCTCTCTTGTAAGAGAGTGAAGAGAAAAAAAAGTTTAAAAGACGGACTGCTTGGACAGAAACCGCTGTGGAAGAATTCCAGCCGAAAGATAACGGAACTTCCAAGGTCGAAACTGGCAGCTGAAACTGCAGCAAGAAAAGTAAAGTGCCAAAGGGGGGGAGGCTTGTTTCCCCCCTGCCTTTCTGCTCTCTCTCCTTAGCAGGGAAAAGACTGAAAAGTAAACCTTGCTACTTGTAAAAACTTGTTGAAGTAAGGAGACTTCCCATGCAACTAATAAAGAAGTCTGTGGATGTACCAAAGAGAACCAAGACTTCATGAAAAGGACTGAAGTGAGACAGGGTCCTGGTAGAGATTTGCAACCCTGAGGGAAACCTGTGCTGAAGCAGTAATGACTCAGGTGAAATACTGAGATCCGTGCGTGTGTGGATCTATACTGCTGTTGAAGATTTTATAACTCTGAGAAATCTCATGCTGGAGCGAGATGGCCCATGTGAGATGCTGAAACCCGTGTGTGTGTGGGATCCGTACTAGACCCATGCCGAGAAGTCTATCAAGGACTGTTCTCCCATGGGGAGGGACCTCCATAGAGAAACAGGGGTGGACTCTTAAACCATTAGCCCCTGTAACCCTGTGGAAGAAGATCCATAATAAGCAAGTGTCCCCTTGCAAGTCTATGGAAGAAAAACCCTTCGGGACCTGAGTAATCTCCATCCTTCAGTCTTAGCCCAGGAGGGGGGTAAGCCCAGCCCTGGAAGCCAACACAGAACGAGAGAGAGAGAGAAGAAGTTCCAACTGCAATAAAAGTGTGCTGCTGCTAAAGATCTGCTACTAGAAAGAGAAAACTGGAACTCCAAAGATACAGAATAAGACTACTTCTTCTCCTTGGACTGGTATAAAAAGGAAGAAGTATTTTTGTGTATATATATATAACACTTCAACTTGGGTAGAAATTATTATAGATATAATTCTTTAATTTTTAACTTATTAGTAGTATTAGTAGTTTTTATTTTACTAGTAATAAATGTTTATACTGTTTTCCCCAAGTCCTGTCTCTCTTTTGTCTGCAAATACCTTCTCTCAACTAATAGTAATTATGTGGGGGGTGGAAGGCAAAATTGACCCAGAGCAAAACCACGACACGCAAAGTAAATCCTACTTAATAACTCTTTACCCATGTCTTTTGGTGTCAAGAAGGACCTGGGAGAAACACAGATCCTGAAACAGAATTACATTCCACAGTGTATAAATCAGCACAGTTCGAGCAGATTCAAATGTACAGAAGTGGGTTTAGCTGAGAAAAAGCCAAAGAAACCATCTGATGCTTGGACTGCAGGTCATATCACACATGAAGAGGGAACAACTCAGCTCTTCCTCTCTCCTATCCACAGTGTGTTTTCACCAGGTCCCAATTCTGCTTTGCTGTGTCTCCATTCAGAGACACAGATTTGCCCACACAAAAGGTTTGCAAGATGGCTTACAGTGAAGAGGATGAAAGGGAAAGTTTATTTCCTCTCATTTTCAAGTGCTCACAGTGTAGGAATCTGAATAAAAAATTTCAACAGTAACCAGAATGGATTTTAAACATCAATTTCTAAACATTTTTAAAACCACAGGAGCCAATAAATGGTATTTAAGCTTATTAAAAGTATTCAACTAATGTTTTGAACCAGTAATGATGACTTTAACAAACCCTAGAAAGCTAAGGAAGTTCAAAAGGACTGAGGAATAGCCAATGCTTTACCAGTATTTTAAAAAGATAATAAAACAATCATATAAAATGAATTATGTAATTTCAAAAATAAATATTTGATTTACATGTGTATGCTGATACTGGAAATATTAGGAATTTCAGGAGTTTTCTTGGCATTTTACAATGTATTAGTCCTAAACAAATTCAAGACAACACATACGAAGTGGACTAAAAGTTGGCTTGCTATAACAGTTCAAAGTAAAAAAAAAAAAAACATGAAAAAAATCCTCATCTCATGAAGATTCTGCTAAGATACTTTTATTCAACACTGGGCAGCATTTCTAACAATGATCTGGGAGAAAAATGCTAAAATGAAATCTTCAGATGACACAAAAATTGATAGAGCTATAGATAGCGATAAAGAAAAAGTCAGTCCTGTAAAATCATTCAGAACAGGTGACAGAACAGGTTTTGCCTGAACAATGTGCTGTAATAGAGATAAGTATAAGGTCAAACATTGAGGAACTGGGAATGTAAATCACAGTAGTAGAAAAGCAGTTAATCAAAGTCTAACCAGCTTCAGAATAAAGCAACTGGAAAGTGGATGATGGTGTGAGGCAAAGGTCAAGAGTGCAAACACAGCTCCTGGATGGATGAAGAGGGGAAAACTGAGAAGAAATCAGGTAACGACACATTAGTAGAACCATTACCTGTTGTCTCCGTACTGAATAGGCTGGAAAGTATGTAACAAGCTTAAAAAATAAATCTGTTTTATACTGTGAGACTAAAGAAAATAAAGCATCTTTTTCTCCAGGAGAAAATGACTGTTATACCTCTGATAGTAACCAGCTACATGATGCAGATAACACCTTAAAACCATGTAGGGAAGGAAAAAGTTAAAGTAACTCAAAGTCAAATGTAATCAAACTCAGGTTAGAAATAAGACATGTTACAATTACATCTTCAAAGCAATGTTGTACTAGAACTTTTACTATATGTCTTTTAAAATGGACATTTTGAGAACTCCAAGAACAGGTGATTTGCTTTAGGAGACCGACTGTACTAAAACTAAGTTTTAAAAGCTTGTGTTGAAAAAAACAGAGTATGGAACACATCAAGCACCAACCACACTTCTGCACTAGGACAAGACTACACAGTCCCTGCTGTTACCACAGCTCACTTGACTAAAACTGGCTTAGTTACTCTCTACACATCTTAACTGTCCCTTAGGCACAGTGGCATAATGGGCATAAGAGAAGCTGATGAGAGAAGATGCCTGGGTGTGGGGGAAACTGAGAAAGTAAGAGTTGGGCAGCATAAAGCTCAGAGCCTCCACAAAAAGGCCCCCACCCGAAATCCTACTGAACCATCCTGCAGTACTGCCCTGCTTGGACAAGCACTACTTGACCCGTGAGAGGGCGCAAGACCATATCACAAAAGAACCACAGAGTAAGGAATAGATATGGACTACATTTTGCAAGATAAATATAGAATGTAACATGTAAATGCCTTAGAAAATAACATAAAGAATAAAACAATTTGGGACTTCAACTCCTAGAATGATTCTAACACTGGAGAAAAATTACTTGGTTGTTCTGCACATATCTTAGGGTTGCCAGATCTCTTTCTAATAAACTATAGCTTGGGCTCTTTTACATCATACCATTTTGGACAAGCTGATTATTTTTGGCACAATAATCTGCATCAGATGTATTCCACCATAATACTTTTTAAACTCTCAGAGTGAAAACTAGTATTATTCATTACTTGATTTCTTAAAACTTATATAATCAAAACAAGTTCTGTGGTTGATGGTGGCTTGGTTTTTGTTTTTGTTTTTTTTTTTCCTCAGTTTTTTTGGGGGGGAGGTTATTTTTTTATTTTTCAAAATCATTAAAGATGGTTCCACTGTATTGGAAAACTCAATGGATTATAATCACCTCAATTGCATCGTCGTACATTTTTCTTGCCTCCGTGTCCATCTTGTCTGACATAAGCCAGGCTTTCAATAAATATTCATAAAAACTGTCTCCCAGCCCGCCCACGGATGTGTGATCTGTAGAAGGGAAAGAGGGAAGAGAACAAAAAAAAAATGTTGAAGTTGTTATGTAATAGCACCTTAATTTATTCAAAACATAAACTTATGTTTTTAAGGTCTACTGTTGTAGAATTAACATTCTAAGCCTGTTTAGCAGGACGAAGCTACACTGCACCCCATCCACTCCAAACTTACTTCATAGGCATGGAACCTGCTGCATGTGTTCACTGTTTGTCATTCCGCACAGGAGGCTTGCTCTCACATAAAAAATGTACTTTAACCTCTAGTTTTACTTCTTTCCAAAGAACCTAAGTGTTTTGTTGCTAGGGTTTGGGGGGTTAATTTTTTTTTAAAAATGTATATGTGAAAAATGTGTGTAGAAAAACCCCTCAGATCTCTTTATCCAGGGTGTAACCAAGCTACACGAGTGGCTTCAAACTGCCATGAACAACACAGAATCCAACCCCTCCAGCAGATTTTTATTTCTAACAAGGTAGTTACTCGATAGACCAATGAATTCCTCAAACTAAAAGTTCTTATTGAAGCTATTTTAGTCAAAAGGGAGGCAAACTGCCTTTGCAGTGTACAACACAAGACCTGGTTTTTTTCACCATACGCGAGCAACTGCACGGAGCCACACTATGTGCAGCAGGGTAAAGCTGTTTGACTGTTAGAAATCACCAGCACAAACACTGGACCTCCCGACACACAGATTTTGATTCGTTTTTTCTTTTTCCTTTTCTTTCAGAGGTTGCCTTTCACAAGTAGCATAATTCTGTGCTGACAGGCCACATGAGATCGATCAACCTACGCTTCCCTTTGGGTGAACTATCCCCACAAAAAGCCTGGTTTGACAGCCTCAGAGCTTCTTTTCCAACCAGGGTAAGCACTCCCTAGTATGCCCTTCATTCATTCAAAAAAGCAGCACACTCTATGAGATTTAATAAGTGACTCCAACCAGAACACACATAACCTTTTCTTTCCTAATGTTACAGACTTCAAAACACTGGCACAAGAGCAGTCTTAGTCTACTGAAGCTAGACAAGGGAAATGTTTAACACCAACGCTGCCATAATGCCAGAAATTCACTGCCCTAAGCACAACCATTTCAGTCATGCAACTTCCCTTTTACTGCATTAAGGAAAGACATGATACTTTCATTTACAAAATACCTCAAAAAAGTATTCTTTGCAGTTTTTCTGGAATAAAGGTGCAAAAGATGTAGAAACTCTCCTTCTGTTCCTTTTTCCTCCAAGCACCATCCTGCCCCAGCATGTCTGCTTGTCTCTGAAGATGTGAGTAGGAGGTTAGAGCTGGTAGATGCTGCTATACTAACTCTTCTAGCTGCCTCTTTGCTCCTCTGCTACTTACAAATGGATTTCTAAACAAAGGAAGGAGCAAGTGGAGAGACTGTAGCTTTCCCATTTAGTTTCAAGTTGTGAATTTGAAGTAAATTACTTCATGCCCTTCTCTTATATCTCAGAATCTCCTCAACTGCCTTTTCACACCCAGTTATTCAATGATTGCGAGTTTTCATAAGCTTTCTAGCTCTGAGCTGTAAAAGGACATTCAGGTCATGAGTCACTTTCTCACACAAACGCAAGGGCTAGAAATCACTACTTCAATGTACAGTTACATTCTTAAGTAGACACAAGAACTAAGGGTCTGTAGTTTCCAGAAAAAAACCCCACAAACCATCCTAAGACTTCAAAGCTACGACTCATGTTAGCACTACTCAGGGGCTGTCTTCGTAAGAGACACTGTTTAAAACTACTTCTGTTAGGCTGCTGCATCCCCAGTTGAGCTCTGTCACTTGAGTCAGTGCAGCTCCTCAGCCAGATTTCTTTGACAGATGCACTCAGCCCCCAAGGAGGACAGGGTAGTTGAACCCTCAGTAGGGTTTGTCTTGTAGCAGCTTTAACTGGGTTCGGGGCACGGAAGAGCAGGAAGGTAAGTGAAAAAGTTTTATTTCCTAAACAGAAAAATCCATACTCCAGATGACTTTCCAAAGTCCATTATCAGTAACATGCCCTGTTTCATGTCTACTTCTTCAGGCAGTCATTTGAGAACCGTCCCTCTCCCGTCAATAGCTCTTTTCCTTTCACATTGTCTCTTCCTGGGATGGGGCAACCTCAGATGTATGTACAGACTGAGGAATGAGATGCTGGAAAGCAGTACTGTGGAAAGGGACATAGGGATCCTGGTCAATGGCAAAATAAATATGAGTCAGCTGTGCCCTGGCAGCCCGGAGGGCCAACTGTGTCCTGGGGGGCATCAGGGAAAGCATCACCAGCTGGTCAAGGGAGGGGATTGTCCCACTCTGTTCTGCACTGGGGCAGCCTCCCCTTGAATATTGTGTGCAGTTTTGGACACAAAGTATAAGAAAGATATTAAGCTCTTGGAGAGCATCCAAAGAAGGGCAAAGAAAATGGTGAAGAGCCTTGAGGGGAAGCCATATGAGTGGCTGAGGGCACTTGGTCTGTTCAGCCTGGAGAAGACCGAGGGGAGACCTCACTGTGGTCTTCGACATCCTCACAAGAGGATGCGGAAGGGCAGGCACTGATCTGTTCTCTCTGGTGACCAGTGACAGGAACTGAGGGAATGGCACAAAGCTGAGTCAGGGGAGGTTTAAGCTGGATATTACCCAGATTTATCCAGAGTGTAGTTGGGTATTGGAACAGGCTCCCCAAGGAAGTGGTCACAGCACTGAGGCTGCCAGAGTTCAAGAAGCATTTGGACAATATTCCCAGGCACATGGTGTGACTCCTGGGTATGGTCCTGTGCAGGGCTAAGGGTTGGACTCCATGATTGTCGTGGGTCACTTCCAACTCAGCATATTCTGTAATTCTGTTTCTCATCTTAGTCAAGAGTACAGGGAACACATGAACCAGTAGCATCAGGTGACACAGGGCTCAGAGCCATCCCCTAGACAGCTTTTTTTGCACCTTCTTCATGTAGTTCAGAGAACAGAGCTGCACAAGACTCTCAGATACAGATCCTCCTCCCACTCAGCAAGTGAAAAACAAACATGGTAAGAAGCTAAGGCCTTCCAAAGGCCTTACAACTCCCCTTTTGCATATCTCACTCCAGCTCTGACCTGCCAAGAGTTTTCAAGGCTCCTCTCTCATTCAGCAATGGGCTCCTCCACTACCCAGCTGATGCCTTTCACAGCTGGACCAGAGGGGAGACCTATCAGAAAGGGCAAAACGACTCTGTTCCTTCACTTTGGCAGCAGGAAAGGGACAGATAAAATATTTCTGGTAGTCACATATGATGATACTTAAAGGGAGATGGATGCATCAACAAATAGCTGTCTTTATGTCTTTGTCCCCTCCCCATCTGCAAAAATAGCCAAAGGAGGATGGATGTTAAAAGGAGGCCACAACAGCAGCTGAACCAGGGTTTAAGCACAGCAAGTTTTCCAAATTCTGCAGATGCATTAACTGCATCCTGGCAAGGTCTCCTTCAGGTCTTCTGCTAGTGTGTGAAGGTGTTGCTAAAGCAAGAATCTGCTATATTTTGTAAGGACTGTCAGTAGAAATGACTGAAAATCAAAACACTTTTTGTGACAGATTGTGGTCTTTGACAACTTGCTCTCACCTAGAATGGAAATGCTAAAGAAATATTTTCCAAGATTCCTTGGCAAATATATAACTGGTGAAAACTGCAGATTTGAGTCATCACATATCATTCTCTCCTAAAAACAAAGCTCTCTACCCAAACTTCCCAGGAAGGTCCAGGGTGGTTATCACTTTATCCTACTATTTGAGCTAGAGCTCAGATGGATTAAAAGATTTAACTCGTCTCCACTCAAAATGTTTTGCTTAGAAAAAAGTTTTGCGCATAAAATATACTGAAGTTTTCAAACTGGCCCTAACCTAACATGTCAATGCAGAGTACTAAAAAGGAACAACTTGTGATTTGAGTAACTGAGCTTACAACAGCATCTTGGCACTGAGCAGTCCTCAGTAAGCAGTTGAGAAGGTAAGCATTAAGTTTAAAATGTTTACAAGCATTTTGAAAAGCTTAAAATGGATTTGTTTTTATATATATTTGATCTACAAGAATCAATTAGCTCTATGCCACTTAAAAGTTTTTATTTTGAAGAACTGTTTCACAGTGAAATCCTGAAGCAACATTCATTCCAGATTAAGACAAATATAGCAAAAAGAACAGAAGTATGAGGGCACATCAAATATGGCAGAAGCCACATGTTCTGTTCAATGTATACATTTTTAGAACATTCATTCCTTCCAATCAAGACAAATTAAGATATTTTCTTCATTCCCTATTTTTTGAAATGGAGGCCCAGATGACTGGGCAAACATAAAAAGATTCCAAGTTAAGGGTTGCTTTGGAAGTGTTATTTTAAAAGACACAGTAGCTGCAGTTGGAAAGAACAGCTTCCACTTTTGCAACCAAAAGCAATTACAAGAAGCCCTGTATTTTTTTTTGGTTTGTCACACTTGAAAGCATATTGTGTGCAAACCTCTGCAGTCAGTCTGTTTGTAGGGATTCTTCTTGCCAGAAAGAAACACATAAAACCTTAATAGAAAGACAATTATATTTAAAGTTCATAGCAACGTTTTTGCTCAGCTACTACAAAGGATTTATATCCTGTTAAATATTGGCATTTTTCTTAATAAACAGCATGCAATCGTAAACAAACAAACAAAAAAACAAACAACAAACCAATCTATCTCATAGCAATATTTTAATGAGTTTTTAATGCAATGATAAAAGACTTATACTTAGTCAAATACATGCCAAAAATCACATCTATGTTTTTCCAACAGACTGGGGGGGGGGGACCCTCTTTTAAATCCTCATAGCATCATTATCTAAGATTCCTGAAGCTAGTTTCACTCCAAATGATCTTATTCGTATCAGCAATCCATTAGCTCACTGCTGACACAGTCTCCTCTGACGAGAAGCTGGACAATAATTTCACAGCAAACCACAGACCTTTGCAGCAGGTCAGACAGGGTGTACATACTGTCTGACTGAAATGCCAATGTATCTCAGCCCCAGAGAGCAGGGAGAGTCTGTGCTCTGGTGATTTGTTCTCTCTAAAATTGGTTCTTTACGCATCTGGGGAGACAAAGAAACTTCTTTTTCTTCAACTAGCTCTTCAGGGCGTAGGCAACAGGATTCCCTGTCCTCAATGACAGGCAAGGCACTGAGACGGATTTGGAGATGAGTTTAGATAATATTGATACAAAGCATTCACACAGCTCATTCTCCTTTCTCACATACACAGACATACCTAATGGCTGTAAATAAGTACCTCCACAGCAAGCCAGTTTCCAAATGAATGACAGTCGTTCCCAAAAACACAGTTATGGATGCAGAGTTACCAACATGCGTCACTTCCTTTTGTTTACAGGGAAAGTTTGGTTCAGTGAGCAATAACATATTTTCCACAACAACTGAAAGCCCCCTAAAGATAACATTAATAATGGATCCTGCTCTAATGAAGGTCTACCTGCTCTCTAGAGCAAACTTAAGATGTGTAAATTATTTTTAAGCAGATGGCTTTAAGCAGTTAACAGCAGCTTAATGAGGCAAATTAAAAACAGTTCATGATTTGCTAAACCCTCTCTGCTTTGTGCCTTAATTGTTCAATTGTCATTTCTTGGCAAGGAACAAGAATAAAGAAAGAAGCCAGGCATTGATTTAACAGCAGCAAACAATGCCAGAACTGATGCCGTAGGCCCAACACCTGAGGGTGAGGCTTCCTGAGAGCCCCGAGCAGATCAGGAATGAGCCGCTGCCCCTCCCTCACCCCAGGACACGTCCTCCTGTTTTTCCATTGCATCAGAAAGCTTATGCATCACCTACTGCACACAGAATAAAAAAAAAAGAGATGAAATACAACACCGAGCAGAAGGATGTTTAGCGTGAACAGGCTGCCCAGCTGGAAAGCAGTTCGGTGAGATAACATTGTAGCAGTACATAAGCACAAGCAGGCACAGATGCAGATCAACTATGCCCCCAGTATTTTTAATCCATGAACTGCAATTACAACACTGATTTAATATTTTAAGGTACAGAGAACAATCAAGCAAAAAATTAGAAATTTGGCAATATGTAATAGAAACTCAAATCTCAGAATTTAAATTGTTAGTTACAACTCTAAAGTGAAGGAAAACTCCATAGACTGGAAATACCAAAATAAACAAACTACTGATTCATTTCAACAAAAAGAGTAGCAGTACAGAACTACTTTGCAACACAAGAACGAATCAATAAAAAGGGAGACTGTTCTTCCTTAAGGATCACAAACTAAATCTTTGACAAAGTGCTATCGTAATATGTCAAAGGAGCTCAAGAGTGAAAAAGTTAAGTGACCAGGAGGGAACAGCAAAGTGATTAAGCTAATATTAACTTTCATTAAGAAACCCGCACACTCCATCACCATTAGTTGTTATGACCTGTACCAACCGGCCTTACACTGCAGAGCCCTCCTTCTCTGTGCAGGAAACTTTCACAGATTTTTTTTTTTTTTTCCTCTTTGTCTTCAGAGTGGCTCTGATTAAACTGCTGTTCAATCTTTACTTCATGTAGTTGGGTTTAGTGCTCCTCAGCTGCTCTAAATAGGTGCAAGCTCCCCTTCTAATCCTTTAATCCAGAAAGCTGAGGCCCTGGAAATTGCAGCTGCTGCAATTCACAGCAGAAATTCAACCTAAGGATGTCATAAGCCATAGTGGTTGGCTTAAAAGTGCAAACATTTGTAAATTAACTGCAGCAGAGGCAGTCCTGATAAAAAGAGACAGAGGTGCAGATTTTAGTCAGCTATGAACTACTTATCACTAAGGAACACATCAACAGCATGACAATTTTTCTGAAAACACGCAGCTCAGTTGGTGCTGATAACGTTAAGGTTGTGAGTTTGATCCCCCTACGAGCCATTCACTTAAGAGTTGGACTTGATGATCCTTGTGGGTTCCTTCCACCTCAGAATATTCTGTGAAGTTCCATTTTTTGAAATCCAAGAAAATCATAACAGAACTACGTTCAAAAAATGTAAATAAGGCTGCAACGCCAAGCATTTATAAGTTGAGAGATGGCTGAACAGACATTGCTTCCCATTCTACTGCCTGGTAATCAAGCGACAAGAAAAACCTTGCTCAGCTTCTCCCAACCTGGGGATACGTGATCACGCCTGGTCAGCACACACAGCTCTAGAGAACGCAGCAGCTGAAATCTAAACACACCATATGGAGAAAGTGGATGTGAATAATCTGAAAAGGCTTGGAAAAATATGGATGGTTCTTGAGCTCCTTAACTGTACTCCTTGAAAAAACAAACTTTTATCTGGGTAGAATCACGTCCCACTTCTAGTTTCATTTAGAAACGGCTAAAGCATTTTAATCAAAATTGTTTAAGAAACCCCAACAAAACAGCTTGGGGCAGGCAGAATATTCCAACTGGAAGAGCTGAAGTCTGGCAGCTACAAGAAAATGAAAACACAATCACTTAATGGAAAGTACTGAGCAATCTTATAATAATAAGTCCTACCAGTTTGCCATATAATAAAATTAAGAAAAATTACTTCCTAGAACTGTAGGGTTTATCAAGTTAAGGATTAAAAACTGTCAAACTTGCACAATTCAAGTGTGTGCAAAGGCCAAAGAAAGAATTTGAAACAGACCAGCAAGTATAACTAGCTAGCCCAATTAATACATATATTTAGGTAACTAATGTTCTTAGAATCTAAACATTTATTCAATTACAGAATGTAATTTATGGTCCTGTAATGTCAAACAAATATCCTAATTTGGTATCTTACAAAAGACTGTCCTTTCACTCTCTGGAATTCACAGCTGGAACAAATATTTTCTTTTTTTGTATTCAAAGTTTCCTGAAACATCAAAACATTCCAGCTATTATTTATAATTCTGGAAAGATTTAGGTCATCTCTCAGAAGACATGTTCACGAATTAAAGATCAATCAACTCATTAAATCAAGTCCACATGCTAAAATTAGAAACACATCCACAACCTTACACTGATGTTTTTACTGAGAAGTAAAGTGGCCTTTTATCACCTGAGCTTATCTTTTCAGGATTATTCCGCTCGCCCACAGAGCCACCCAAATGAAGCACACCTGCCTCTCTGTGAAGTTTTGAGTCAGGGTAAATCCCACCTGTGCAGGCAGCTTTAACTAAACTGCTGGGATTTGCAGTGGATTGATGGGAAGTCAGGTACATGTTTATCTCTGATGACTTTTTCTGACCTGACAAGGTGGTTTTGAAAAGCAGCTAAAGGGTAGTAACATCACCTACTTCAAACAAGACTGCTGAAGGCATGTGCAAAGAGTCCCTTTTGAATAAGATTTCTTACACAGGGGGATTGACAAGCTCTTAAGGTCATTATAAACTTTAATTTCTTCACCTTAACTTCCCTAAAGATCTCAACTCTCCTCTTACAGATTAAAAACAAGAATAAGGGATAGAGAAACCTTTATTAGATTAAAGCTAGTCTAACACTCATCTCTACAAAATAAGATGGCAAAACCACTGGCAACAACTTCACCGTCTCCCTTCAAGTTGTATCAAGACCATGGCAGTTTACATATTTACATATAGACATGTATATATGTATCACACATGAAATCTGACAGTCAAAAGTGATTCAAGAAGCAAGTACTTATGGATTATACCACATGCAATATAAATCCAGGCTACTCTGCCTCTTTCTTCCTCCTAAACTTCTGTCTAAGTATCTCTTACTTTTCTTCTCACAACAGATGCCTGAAATGGCACACACAGCCAGCTTAAGTTTTGATCACTCTGTAGGTGCTAGGAAACTGTGCTGATTTTAAGACTTACTCAGTCCATGCTCTGTGACTGAGACTGAGCTACCACACCATACGTGCGCAGCATTCTTCACCATCCCTCTCTTACTTTTGACCACACAGGTCAAAAAGTGCTGTCTGCAAGCTGTGTTTTCACACAGACTTCCAAGTTAACTGTCTTCAAAGCCATCAATGTAAACTCTCAAAATCACCCCTAACACATGTTGAACTTCGTTAACACAGATTAATTTACTGAATTCACAACGAGGAAAATAAATGTTGAAGCTGTTGAGGGAAAAATTTCAAATTCTAGATACTGATGCACTCCTCACCAAGATCATGCTCTAAAAGTACAGTTTGGTGGTACAGCAAAATGAAATATTCATCTCTTTCCACAGCAATGTAGGCAAGCACTTTCAAAACCCAGTTACACCACATCCCAATCATTTCTTTAGAAATTATTTATAGACACTCTTTTTTAAATGCATAATTCATATACATGTTTAACCTTCCAATAACACTAGAATCTTTAACACACTAAACAAAGCTTTTATTTGTTCACCTTTTTCAGCATCTTGCTCAATAGACCAGCAAAACGTCTTAACCTTGTAGTCTTATAAAAGCATATTCTCTGTAATGCACAGTTCTGCTGTATTTCATTAAAACAAAGTTTTAACAGATTATCTTGCTCTGGGCTCTTAATGAATAAACAAATTCAAATGCAGCTTTTTCTCGGAACACAGCTAATTACATTTGTACAAGGTTGTAAAGCAAATGGGCAAGGGGAATTCCCCAGCAGAGATTACACAGATTATTTTCTATTCAAAACACATGCATGTTCCTAAGAGCAGAACACCACAGAATATATTGGAGAACAAAATTAAGGACATCTGCCAAGATGACAAAAAAAATTAAACTGCAAAGAACTAGCCCCACCTCCTCACCTTCAACTGCATGTTTACTGCTGGAAGTCTAGAAATAATGTTGTATTTATTCATAATGCAATCAACTGAAAGCAGATTTCAAGTAGAAAAACCCACCTCAAGAAATGCTTGTACTAATGTCCAAACTAATCATCACACAGATCACGCGTCTACAGTTCTATAATTGATGTTCCAACCACAAATCAAAAAAAGAAATTTACCTGCTAAATCAAATAAATGTGCAAAGATGAAGTCAGGTTTAGAAACTACTCTACAACTACTTTTACAATATATAATTATTTTAATTCCACACCATTTAATTCCCATTTAAGAGAGAGAAAATCTTTTCCTTATGCTGAAGGGAAAAAAAAATCACCTGAGAATTAAAGCATTAGAAACTATTATTCACAGGTCCAAGTAGAAGGTAATTATCTGAAGAGTTTTGGAAAATACTTTGGAATATATAGGCTTACTTGACTCAATTCCCTTCACTTCCTTTTAGGTTATAGATTTTTTGCCAGAATTTGACATTATATTTTGCAGTTTGATTTTTCATGACTCATGGCACTGCCAGTTTCTTAGTGTTGTCTGTAGCAGGTAGGGTTACTAATAGATATAATTCAAGATACTCCTCCTGCTAAGCAAGGCATTTAGTAAATAAATAAGGGGGAGGAGGGAAAACACAAAGTACCTTCAAAGTTAAAGGAGAATTCTAGCAGCTTCAGCTGGCAAAGACAGGAGTTTTCCAATACTAGCATCTTTCTCACTACCTGTAATTACACCATCAACCTGTTAATTTATGCTACAATCATATTTTTATCTGAAATATTTATCTGCAGTATTTCTTTAATCTTTAGAAAGACCACTTCATTCTTCAGTATTATTCAATTCACCTTGCAATCTGCAAGGGTTTTAATCTCCCAGAGAGGCAGATGTAAAGACTGAAAGGATTTCTTGCTTAATTTTAAAAATGAAAGTACCAATAACTGATAAATAAATCAGTATTTGAATTCCTATCTCTGCAGCACCTTTCAAAGCTGGCATTCAAGAGAATCACTCTTCCTATATATATCTCTCTCTATATATAGATATCTATATCAATCAGATAGAGTTCATACTGTCAGGGCAATACCCTTTAGCTGATATGCTGACTGTTCTCAGTAACAGCATTCTCATATGGGGGGATATGCAGAATGTGACAGCATCTTCTTCATCAAAAAAGAGTCTGCAGACCACAGGGGCCACTAGATCTGGGTGGCAGAGCCTAGAGGTTGACAGTGGGTCAGCGGGTCCAAGGTTTATGTGCCAGCATCTAGAAACACATGTGTTTGTTTTTTCCAGTGAATTTAACCTGAGTGCATGTGTGGATGTGTAGTTTGCTAACAAACTTTCAGCTGGACAGCAGGAGATCTGCATTTGAAGAGACTCAAGCTCTGAGCTGATGGCTGCATAAGAGGTCCAGGGTGCAAGCACAGGACACAGGTATTGGGTAGACTGAGAGCCCTTGCTCATATTTGAAGGATCCATGAGCACAAGGAATTGTGAAGGGCGCGAGTCCATGCATTTAAGTGACAGTGAACACAAGGAGAAGGATCAAAACCTGGTTACCTGCAGGTATTTTTTTTGTGAGCTGTAGCAGTACAACATGTGGGTGCTACAAAGGCAGTGCTGTCAGTGGCAGCCTTGTGTGGGCAGCAGCATTAGTGTCCTCTCACTGTATGTGCACACCTGTCTAGGACACATCCTCAACCTCACTACCAGCCCAACTCCAAACGGGAACTACAGCAGTCACATCGTTGGATAAGGATGGAGAGACGTACCTGTCTGGGCTTCAGTAGCTGGGAAAGATGAATCCCCAGGTCTTGGAGTCTGATGAATGTAATGGTTTTCCTAACATCTTTAAGTGTGTTACAAACATTTATATTAAATTTATTTTCAATTTTCCTTTAAATTCTGAACAATAAATGCAGACAGATGGTGCTATGTATTTGATACATTCTCTTATCACAAATGAAAATAGATAGGATATATTGCTCATGGTTTGTCTATTACCTGCAAGAGTTTAAATTAAGCAGTTCAGTTAATTACCTAGCTCAGCCCAAGAACATTAGCCTAAAACCAGCTGCATGGGCAAGCATAAAAAACCTGGAATAATCACCCACTATTTCCACTGATTTAATGACAGTAATTTAAAATTGTTTTTATTGGTTTTCCTACATACGAAAATTGTACCATTTTATCTGAAGTGTAAACCTAATCCAAATAAATTAAATCCACAGAAGCTTTCTCTAAATAGTATTTTAAAATTAGAAGTGCTTGGTTTGGTTTAATTTAAGCATTTATTGTTGCAAATGGAAGACCACTTTAAAAAAATGAAATATGCACATCCGTAACGGTATTTGCTTAGGTTTATTTAAAGGCCAGTCTACAGCACAAGCAACTGAGAAACAGAGGATGCAAGCTTCTCCCACTGAGCCACCTGGGTTGTGCCTCCACTTACTTTGTAGTAACAGGTGCAGGGAACTGAAAGAAGGTGAGAACATCACCAAAAGATGTTAAGATAGTGTGTGTAACAAGGCAGGCTAAATACCTGTGTGAATCCTTTTACTATCATCTTTAAAGGACAGACATCATTTTGTAAATGGAAGACACCATTTAAATTTAGTGGACTAAATACACATAACATGTGTGATTGATACCACACTGTCAGTGAGTCCTTGTAAACATGCTGACAAAGTGCCCTTCATCAGGCTTTTAACTTAGACTACTTGCAAATCTGACTAAAAGGGGCTTGTTTTTGTTAAGGAGACATGAATAAAGCACTGCAGAATAGACTGTGGTCTGACTGTTCATCAAATTCACTGGCAAATTCAGTATCTGCTGTTACATTCCTAATAGCAATGCTGAGCTCATGCACTGTAAATTCACATGCTAGCTTACTATAAAGCAACTTGTTAATGTGCTCACATATCACTAAGCCATAATAAACACATATGATTAACATAGAATAGACATTTCTGCTTATTTTCTTGCATATGAAAGCTATGCTCTAGTAACCACAGCAGTGTTGGATCAAGGGTTAGACTTGATGATCTCAGAGGTCTTTTCCAACCTGGTTGATTCTATGATTCTCTATTTAGCCTAAACCCCAATTTTCGTTAAACTGACAACTTTCTTTGTAGCCAATCCAGGTAACTCCATAGGTAGCCTAGGCACAGGAAATGAGATCTGAAGTCAGGTGATTATTACTTGCAAGAGATGTTGGAACCAGAAGAAATACAGTAATTTAGTCTTGGTACTGGAAAGCAAAAAGGAAGAATGTCCAATTTAAAGAAATGTGCAAACACGAGTAGTGCTCCCTGACTTTGAAATAACATGCAGATTGGCATTTCCTTTGTTATTGCCCTTCTGGTTGGTATTCTCATCTAACCTGTTTGCAAATGCAAATTAGAATTAAATTTTCTCAACATATTTCATTTCTGAAAAAGTCCTTTTTCTTCAGTACAAATTAATTTCCATAATTCTGAAATCTCTTGCTTCCAATCAAATTTCTGTTATATCTGCATAGCAGGCTTCTCTAGAAGCACCGTCACTGTTTTTGAACATAATCTAAATTTGAAGTTCTGATGCTTAACACCAAACCAACCACTCACCATGTGTAAATGAAAAGCTAACAGACTTAACTGAAGGTTAATGTGAGAGGTTAGAAAATGGTTCTTGGTGGCTATTTTCCTTTCAGTCTTACAGAAACTGAAACCCCAATGCAGGAGTATCATAAACCACTTGTGCCTACTGGACCATCACCTTAGCTCATAAGTAAAAACAGGATCTGTCAACATTCATGTGGGCATTACAGCTCTGCCTTCTAGCAAATGCCCCAGTGAGCTGACAAATTCTGAGCTGAACCCATTAAAAAGGCTGTCTGTCATGCCACTCACACTGTAATAATACCTGCAACATTATAAGCTTAAACACAAATATTTAGCCATCATTTTCCTCCTCCTGGATGTAATTAACCCCATCACAGCAGTATGTGTCCAGCTGTATTACAAAGGATTTGCACTGGAAAACATGGAAATTTACAAATGACCAGTAAGCCATTCACCCAGCAGTTCTCAGGACTGAGTTTTACAGCATTCAAATGGAAAGAAATTATGGGATGGAACTGTAGTCCCTGTTCAGCACTGCCTGTGGCTTCAGACCCTGGCTGCTGCTGCTTCAGGAGGCAGGCAGAAAAAGAGAGGAGGTAATCTGTCACAACAACTCTTCTTCAAGGGCTATGACAAATGCATTAAATGCAAATGAAAATCTATATTAATAAAATTGTAATCACTTCAAAGACACAGCTATGGATTAAAGTCACACTGTACGATCTGACTCATCTCTACAACTTGTTAAGAACCTGGAAGCAATGGTCACAGCCTCCTTGATGAAATCATTATTACTAATGGACTGGTAAAGCTACTTCCCCGATTATACCTTTTCAGGTATTTGTAACAGAAACACTGACTGGTTTGAACGAAAACACACATCTTTCTAAGCTCTGGCAGAAGATGATGAGTGGAAAGGATGGTCTGCATGTCTCAGAGCAGCGTCCCCAGAACATCATTCCCCAGCAGTGAAACTGCAGAACATGCTGTTTATATTGAGATCAAAAGGCCTGCACTCCCATAAATCAAACCACAGCAGAAATGATTCACTGGACCCTGCATCCTAACATCAGAAGCATACCAACAAGGCTGCAGCATATCACATACACCATTCCCTTTCTCCTAACCCAAGAAGAGCACAGAGCACATTTTAAGCATACATTTAAATGAGGAAAAACAGACAAGACACAGCAACACGGCCTAAGATCTACAGAGGCTAAAGAGAGAAATATTCTGAGGCACAGAAAAGCCCCATAACAATTGCTGATCCCTGAAAGGTCTGGAAGATCTTTATGAAAGCTGGGTCATCATCATTCAAGAACCCTGGATATGCCAAGAGGACTGGGGAGCCAGTGTCCCCTTTTCTTTTAGTCCAGACAACTTGGACATGTCTTGGTACCTGTAAGTATTAGTGAATTAAACTTAGGAAAAAATGACAGTAGGTAGAAATGAGCTTGCTAAAGAGCCTGTAAGCAAATAAATACCCCCTTCCCCTTCAACAAGACCCAGCACTGAATTTTATTACTCTAATTTTCCTACGCCAGCAGCTGAGATATAAGCTTCATATTTATGAAATATATCCAGTTCACATAAACTCTGGATGGACAACACACTATTTAAAGATCTAAGATTCAAAAAACTGGAAAGGCAGTATGTTGGGAGACCTTACCTCTACTAAGTTACTTATGTGTCAGTATAAATTACTGTACAAATCTGGAAGAAAGAGGAAAAAGAAAGAAAATATTTCTAAATGGAGTATTTCAAAAGCACATTAGTTGCTCACACTAGCAGTTAATACTTGGGATGACAAGTCAAAGTAGATACAATACTTGTGGGGTTTTTTTAGTTAAAACCACAAAATTAGGATGTGCCTCGGCTCCTTTCGCAAACAGCTCTGAGAAGGTATCAAAATACTCTATCGATAAAGTGTCAAGGTGGAAGATATCAAGAATTTCTCACAAAGTTCTTCTGGCAAGTAAAGATCGATCCAACTTACAGCCCTGTGGGGCCACATCAAATCCACATAAAATGATGCTTCTCTTTACTTCCACAAATCTGTCCTGCAATAGGAATTTCCTTTAAGTATTCAAGTTTACCTATCAGCCTGTTAGAACAAATTATACAAAACACCAGCACTTCCAGAAGTGTATAATTTTTCTTCTATTCAAATCACATAAAGTTTTTCTTTAAAAAAATAAGTTATAAGGTAAAGACAAAATATTAACTGCTGAGAAAACCTGACCTAAATTAATTCTTCTATGATGTATTCTGTCTAATAATCTCTGGATCATCAAATTGTAGTAATAACAATAATTAAGCCTGAGTGTTATATGTACATTGCTAATGTTTTTATTACTCTGAGTAAAGATATACACCACTAGAATGAAGGGTACACAAATGGAAACTAAATCCACCACTATATTTAGCTTGCAGCTAAATCACATATTTCTTCAACAGTGCATTTAGATTTGTATTTATGTAGATTTATTTTACCTATTTCACAGCCCTCGTGACTTACTTGGAATGATGTACAGATTAAAAAAACCTAACTAGAACTGAGCCAAAAAATTTCTGAGGAGAGGAAAAAAATGTTAGAAGGAAGAGGAAAAAAAAAAAGGCAGAAGAGAAACCCCTGAAAGGTCAGAATCAAGTGTTACATGTAGGCAAATAAAGAGTTCTGAAATAATTCTCAGAAACTATCTGCAGAAAGTACTTTGTACAAGATAAGATGCATTGAACTAAAGGTCACAGCAAAAACGAAAAGGGCAGCTTTCCCAGAAGCTGAAAAAAGAAAAGTTATGCTTTGGTTCTCTTTCCATTGTCTTTCCAGTACAAAGGTATATAACATGCCAAATACAATGCTCTTTGAAATTACCTTCTGAGGAGGACATAAAAGCTTTGCCTGACTTTAATACCAACCCTGTGACTCAAGTCTAACAGTACCAGGGACTCAAGCACGAGTCCTCTAGTGAACTGTGAAGGCATCACCCTTTCTCCACTGCCTTGTGCGATGCAGGACACAAACTGCAAAGGCATCAGGAGAAAGAAATTCCTGCCTAAGACTCAGTTACTCCCTCTAATGTGTCCAGTGTTTCAGTCCACACGCTCCTTTACTTTAACATCTCAAATTTTTGCAAATAGGTTCACTGATGAGTACTCTATCAGGAATACAGTGAAGATATTTTCTCATAATTTCATCTGAATTTGTGAAAAGGAAAAGACAATAATGGGTTCTTGCTATCTAGTCACCAAAGAACTTTTCAGGTGGGGCTGAAAATGCTTGTTGCACTGGGAAAATCCTAGAAATAATACCAGAACACTTGTACATACATTTGGAACCTTATTTGCTAAAAAAAAACAAACCCACACAACAAACACCACAAAAAACCTCCAACCACCAAATTCCACAAAAAAATTTTATGTCTCATGGGCAGCATAAAACCATATAAGGCTCTATGAATTTGTATTTCTTTTTATCCTCAGGACTGAAGTCTTAGTCTGTAATCCTAAACCTTAGTTCCCAATTTACTATCTTTCAAAATCCATTTAAATAGTATGTTTGAACTCCACCAAACTTCTGCAAAGTTAAAATTTTTATTGTATGTTTACTCTCAGTGACAAGGAGTATTTTATTCCCAAAAGATAGTAATTCTCAGCACTGTTATTGCAAGAAAGTCAGAGAGGGACTTTTTATCAGGGCATGTAGTGACAGGAGGGAGAATGGCTTCAAACTGAAAGTGCGTAGGTTTAGATTAGATATTAGGAAGAAATTCCTTACTGAGGGGGTGATGAGGAATAGGAAAATGTTGCCCAGAGAAGCTGTGAATGCCCCATCCCTGGAAGTGTTCAGGATTAGGTTGGATGGAGCTTTGGGCAACCTGGTCTAATGGAAGGTGCCCTTGCTTATGGCAGAAGTGTTGGAATGACATGATCTTTAAGGTCCCTTCCAACCCAAGTCATTCCACGATTCTATGATTCTTATGAAACAGCCACCAATGACTCCTGGTGATATGCCACATTAGACTACTTTTGATAAAACAAGCACAAGCATTTGGTTAGCAATAGAAAAAAAGGTAATAGAAAAAATATTTCAAAGCAATGACGTAAAATTGTCCTTTGGATACATAATACACGAATATTTGTATTTGATTACTTTTTTTTTTTTTGAATGTGTGGTTAAACCTAATTTTATCAGAAGAATTTATCCCATCAATCCATTTGCCTGTCTCAGAAGGTGTCACAATTCACTCAAAGATATTAGATGAGATATTAGATTAGGGAATTTTGGCCTTAACAATAGGATTAGATAAGTATTTCACAGTGACTGCAATGACAGCTACATTCATCTCCCTCACATACCAGACTCAAAGTTAGGAGCAAATTCTCAGTTTGCAAGCCAGAACATGTTCTGCTGGATATTTACAGCCAACCACTGAAATCCCCCAAACATATTAATGATGTCAAACAGGACAGAAATAGATCATCTGGCTTGTTTTGACCTGCATTCATAAAAGAAATAGAAACAGAAACCTTGAAGAAAAAGATTCTCTTTTGTAACAGCCACTATGAAAGCACTAAACCACTCAACTTTTCTTTAAACAACCACTTCAAGAAAATGTATCATGGTTGTGTCTCTCTCTTCATGTTTTATCTCTCTACTAACATTGTGAGCAACAAAATCAACTTTTCATTCCAAAGCCTTTTTTTTTTTTAATGAGAGACACACTGATACCAACAGGATCTATAGGGAGGTTCATCATGCCATTTCACATGCTACTAAGTAAACGAATTATGTTTGTAGATGTCAGTCCTTAACAAAATTTAACCACCACAAACATGCATTACCTCTGTATCACTTTACCAGATGGTTTACAGAACAAAACCAGGAACAGAATCAGAATGAGGAAATATTTTCAGTCTCATTCTTTATTACTGAAGATTTTTTTGACTGATAACAGTAAGGATAGGCACCAAATTTAGTAGGAAACTGTTTTCAGAAAGTACCCTAAAAAGCGAGCTCTGGGACTTCAGAGAGTAACAGGCAAAATTTGGTTTTAGGAGATCTCAAGTTTAAGTAATCCTTCAATGTCAGACGTTTTTAGGCAACACTGTTTTGTGCCCTATAGAACAATCTTTCTGATCTCCAACTCAGCAACAAAATAAGAAGTTTTAACTAGAAATTAATAAAATATGAATACTTACGCTGACCCCACCGTCCTGTTCTTGGATTCAAATAATTTGGATAAAGTCCATTAGGACGATCCATTTTTTGAAGTAACTTCCGAATGTGCATCACCTAAATTAAATCAAGAATCAGGATCACTGCTAACAACGTCCATCTGCTCTCTGCACATAGTTAAATCTTTTTTCCCTTTCTTTTTTTCTGTTTAGTAGCAAATTTTCTTAATCTGAACCACAGGCTTTCTTCAGGGCTTTCTTCAGATTTGTATGGTTTTGTTTTGAAAGGATTGCTCACATAAACATGCCTAAAAATTATGATTCTTAAAGGTATGCTGAAACAAATAAGAAAACTTGTGTAGTCATATTTCTACTTGAAAAAGACATCTACTTGGTAACAGAAATAGACGCATGAATAAATTTACCTGCTACCAAGAATGCAGAGAGAATTCAATAGAGATAGTACTTCCCCTTTAGTGCAATTTATGATGAAACAGAATAAAAGACACTAGTATGATAAAAATACTGATTTTGAGACTCACCTTGTTGTAATATACAGGGTCCCCTGTCAAATAGCTGAGGTGGACAAATTCCATATGTAGAGTACCGAACTCAGCAAGGATGCTGCTGCCAGCAGAAGCCCAGCCCCAGTTGCGACCAACACCACTGAATTCCAACAAATATGCATAAAATAGGGAGAAGACAACAAAAATTTCAGAATTACTGTAACAAAAAAACTATCTCACCTAATTAAACAGATAACATCTAAATTTTAAGCTGTACTTCACATTACAGGAATTGTGGTTTGATTGATCAGTTGGCTCACTGGTTGGGTCTTTTTGGAAAAAAGATACCATAATCTCATCAAGAAAAAGTCCAGCAATTTAAAAATACAATATCTTAATGTCACAGAAATACTGTGACTTAAAACTGGGCTCAGTCTCATTTGTTGTTTATTTACTGTATGTTCCTAAGAAAAAGAAACAAAACAAGACAAGTATATTTCTAAAAGCAGTAGGGTTTGCTTCCTTCTCCTGGCAAAGACCTGCTGTGTTTCCTTTACTTGTATGGGATGTGCTTCTGTATCTGTATCTACATAGGAATGCACTATGTTTACTGTAGGCAGAATGTACGAGTTCCTCAGGCTCACATAAAGAATTAGCAGGAAGTGTCACATACCTCCTATCTCGCGAAGTCGTAATTCCTAATCTACCTGGTTTAATCTAATGTGGGAGTTTTCACCACCTTTCAGGATCAGGTTATTTAATTTCTGGAGTCAACTACATTTTTGTGAAGATTACTCCTACTTTCTCTCACAAATAATTTCAGTAAGGGTACAATCAATTATAAATGCCTCTTCACTTTTTAAATTACACATTGGAAAGAGAAAATGTAAACAAAAAATGTTGATTATGGAGCAGTAGTTGTACATCTTACAACACATTTTAAGACACAGTAACCACTGCTTACAGAGTGTAAAGGCACAATCATAGCCTGTCTCAGAGGGGTTTTTTGTTTTTTTCACTATGGAAACAAAAGCGATTACATATCACAAGTCAGTAATTTTCCAAATACTTCTTTCAGGTCTGGTCTTCTACTGCATGTCAGCCTCATGACAAGTGTTCTCATAAATGCCTTCCACTGCCACTGCCCTCTGGCATGCCAGCCACTGTTTTCTGCCGTGATGCTGGCTGGTTCTGTATGTTACCAAAAGATTGACACAGTAAATGCATAAACGATACCCCCATGCAGGAAATTTCTGGCACTCCAATTCTTTCCCCTCTACCTACTGCAAATACTCCTCCCTGTCCTGCCTTTCTGATTGAGTTTTGATACCTGATCTATCTGATGGTCCCCCCTGTTTTACTGGTAAGTATCTATGCATCCACTGCTTCAGCTTCTTAAACCTCACTATCTGTGTTGCTCGAGCTAATGAGGCAGATGCCTGTGCTGATTGAGGAGCATGGGCCACCAGGGCCCTTCAAACACACTGCAGTCATGGTGCAGGTTTGGGCTAGACAAAGCAAAAATAAAAAACTCGTTTATGCACAAAGGAACTTCAAGCCCTAATGCAGAAAGAACACAGTAATGAGTAAATCATAGTGTCATGCAGAAAGTGCGTAGGGAAATGTAACCCAACAATATTGGCTGTACAAAAAATGGTCCAAAAAATGGCCTCAGTGGGGAAAGGCAGCATGGGCAAAGCAGAGAAAACAAGGCAAGGGTGGTGATGCCCTGCACCAGCAGAAGGGCAAACCACAGCTCCATGTTCCTCATCCAAGGCTGATAGCAAAGTGAGGAGCACATTCTTCTTAAAAAAAGGCACTTAAGGCTCTCAAAAAAGTCCTAAATCTCTTGGCAGTCTTAACAAAGCACAACAAATACCTCTTCCAAAAGGAAAACGATGTAAAACAATTGAAAACTCTCTGTTATTTACTATCACACATTGCTTAAGTGTACACACAATCTAGACATGCATCACAATTCAGCTAGTGTTTAAGAACATACTAAAATTTAAAGAATGCCTTGCATCAAAAACGCTCTCTCAAAATCTGAGGGAAATCCCAACATTGAGCAAGCAATACAAGATGAATTAGGCAAAGCAATTCCCTTCCACAAGGCAATACAGACCATCTAAGTCCAGTCTGACCTCAACAGTCATCTAAAGGAGCCTCTCCATCTGCACAGATCATAGCAGACTTCCGCACACTAGTCTTTGTACCTAAGCTAAAACATAAAATGAAATAATATCTTCAGAGTCCTATCATCTTCTCAAATGCTGTGAGTCTTTTAAAGGTAACATACACCTCTCACTGTTCAGAAAACCCAGTAAGTTCAACCATGTCCTGCAAACAATTTTGTTTTTTCATAGGCTCTTTAATGACTAAAGAAACAATTATTAAACTCTATGGCAACACACAGAATAATACCCTGGGTACAGTCCAAGGGCACATTGAATGCTTATTGCACAATGACAAGAAAAAAAAACACGTGACCACAATTTATTGCAGTAAAGAGTTAGAATGCTCTAAACTCTATTAAAATTATTCTAACATGCCAGGAATGACAGTTTGTCTCCATCTTCTACAGCTCCACTACTAAGAAAAACTGATGTATGCTGTTACTAATTTTAAGTTGGAGGGAGGGGGAGGAACACACTTCCCCCCACAAAAGAAAACTCATTACCTTTTCAGATTCACCATTGCCCATGGTATACCCGTAGGTGTGTTGAAAGCTGGAAGAAGTTTTCCTGCCAGTTGCACTGCTTTGATCTTGAAAACCTAAGATAGCAGGATCAATTGCAAATAGTTACAAAGTTGGATTTATCTCCAAGAACTATAAAGACTGAAATTTCCCTGTCCCACCTACCCCTTTGTATTAGAAAAGCTTTACATTGTAAAAAACATGTTAACTTATAATTTCTTGCCACTTGTTCACTTTATAAATTTCGTTAAGATTTGAACAGGAAAAGCAAACTTGTCATTTTGATTTTTTTCCTTCCAAGCTCTCCAGCAATAGTTCTTAGATTCTTATTACAGAAGAAGATCAGCTCTCCTCCCACCTCCCTCCACAGATACTGGGAATTTCAGTTGCTTTCTAAAGCAGTCTTTAAATCATTCTTTGTATTTGATAGCTAAAAATCAAGACACAACTCTCCTACCTGAATATTTTAACTCTAACAAAATTCCAGTCTCTTCTTATTGAGATTAGTGCAGACAAGAGTTCCTATTCTTTCACAAACATTGTCTAAGCAAAACCACATGCAGTTTCCCAGTTCTTCCTTCATTGATAATGCATAGGAAAAACAATTACAAGTATTATCTTCCCTCCTTACTCTGATTACCTGGAGGAATTATTGAAAGGACAGAATCTCTATCATTTCTAGTGTTGTTTCTGCTTACTTGTGGAACATAAATCTGTAATAGCCTTATTCAGACACTACTGTCTGTTAAATAAATGAGCGATTGGGAGAAAGCTCCTTATGAAGCACATTTTCCAAAGGAGGCATATTTGGTAGATGCCCATTATATGAATCTGCTTTTACCAGTTAGTTGCTAGCACACATTTTAATTAATGCACTTTCAATATTCACTAGATTCGTGGAGAAGTATTTTCTAATTTGGAGGTAACATTTTTCACCAGTCTGAAGCACCATATGAATGAACATGTAACAAAAAGAGCTACCATGCCCTAAAATAACTTATGCAACACAGGCATAGTATAGAAACATTATCTCTCCAGTGACCAGCAATAGGACATGAGGAACCTGAATGAATTTCAGGGGAATTTCAGATTGGGAAGAGGTTCTTTACGAGAGAGTGGCCACAGTACCAAGCCCATCAGAACTCAAGGATGCTGCTCTTAGTCACAAGGTTTCATTTTAGGTAGTCTTGAGAGAAGGAGGGAGTTGGGTTCAACAATCCCTCTAGTCTGCAATATTCTACCATTCCATTATTATCAACTACCTGACCAATACTCATGTAGTCGAGACAAATAAGATCTGACATGATAGCTTTGTTGGACTTATAGAAGGCATCTCGCCCTTTTATAAAGCCTATTGGAGGAAAACAGAAGAAATGCTTACTGGAGAAACAAACTGAAAAACAAGCAATCAAGAACATCTTTATTTTTCATATGAAGGTAGGAAAAAATCAGAATCTTAATGTTTGAGGAAATGAGCAGTGAGACACGAAATAAACCAGAATAAAATATTAAAGATGATGTCTAACTGCATTTGATGCAGTGTAGAATGGAAAGATGGAGGTGGATCTGAAAGCAATGAGCCAGGAAAAAGAACTTTTACAGAGGTACTTCAAATGAATTGTAAGATGGGATATGTCTAAACTGAAAAAGAGGAATATGTCTAAACCAAAAAACCTTAGAATATTATTTGATAAAATTGTGAAGTAACAGAGGCAATACGGTTTGAATGATTTTTAGCAAAGAAACTGACAGGAGACAGCATTTGAGAAAATATGCAGCAATTTAGTAGTAAAATTCAGATAACACTCTGACCTTAAACAAAGGACCAAGTCAAAATAAGAAGGCATAGTATAAGGAAGAGGTACAGTACATGTGCAGTCTATCATAACCGGGGAAAAAGAAACTGTAAAGAGAACTAAAAGCTCATTCTTGGCCCAGTTACATATAAACTACCTGATTTGCATCTACAGATAAGCGTCAAAAATTCATACTGAACTTTTAGATTTTTAAGCAGTAGATGGGTCAAGACCAGGCAGAACTATCTACAGAGAGTCATCTGAAGGGAGTTCCTCTAAAGCACAGACAAGCTTTAACAGCTAATCGAGAACAGAATGATGACTTCCAGTTAAATGATAAATTGTTTGGAAAGATGTTAGTAGCATTAATTTGTTTAGCTTCAGCATTTGGATCCTGTGCCCTGTGAAAGCACTACACATTACTGCATTATTCATTAATAAAAGATACTGAAGCAACAGGGTAAGAATATTCAATGGGAGGATATCCTTACAAACATCCTTACTGGAACTATAATCTTAATGGTTAACTATTTACATACCACTATCCAGCTTTTAATCAGTCTGAAATGTACTACAACACCTGAGGAACAAGCCATAGTATTGAAGGAGTTTTCAGCAGGAGTGTACAAAGTAAAGGTTGAGCTGATCTAAACAGCTAGACAAGTTGTTTAGACAATCTAGACAATCAGTGCACAGGATTTTATGAGGGCCAGGTAACCAGAAAAGCACATTTGGAAAGATGCAGGGAAAAGAAAGAAATGTAGCAAGCAGTGGTGGGTAAGGTGCCTTTCTTGGGAAACCGCAGATTTATCCAGAGTTCTCTGCTGAACTCATTAAAATGCCTTCTTTTAGCAAGTTCCAGACAGCAAAAGCCTCAGGCTCCAGCTTTTAAATAATGAGCTGATATCAGACAATATGATTACTTATCATATAATATTTTTAATTTTTTTTTTAAACAGGTTGAACAGATAGATTCTATTTTAGCCCTGGCAGTCTCCTGTTGACAAGCAATGCATTTCAAAAAATATATAGGCAAGAAGAATAGAGAAGAACAAAAAATGAATGGCTGCCTTTAAAACAGAGCTCATTAGGAAACAGTAAAAGAATTGGGGTTATTTAGTCCACATAAAAGATGTTCAAGAAAGGACAAGATAAGAGCTTTTTAGTATATAAAAGGCTATAACAAGGAAAAAGATACAATTTTTTTTCCCATGGACATGAAGAACAGAAAATAATATCAAAATGGAGCAAGCGAACGCAAGTTAGTTATTAGGAAAAAGTTGGTGATAAGGATAACTACAGATGAAGCATGACCATGACTGCTGCCAAGTCATCACCACAGCTTTTAAAAATGCTCTGTACAACACATACAACTACAAAGACTGAGATGATTTGGCTCTGTCAAGGAACAGAAGAATAACTGAGAATTACTCAGCTGCCTTACCACTCTTCCAGCCATGTTGTTGTATCAGGTCTGCACGGCAAGGTTTTGGTAGGGGGAAGACTACAAGGGTGCCTTCTGTGAGAAATTACCAGAAGCTTCCCCTGTGTCCAACAGAGCCAATGCCAGGTGGCTCCAAGAGAGACCTACCACTGGTCAAGGCTAAACCCATGAGCATTGGTGGTAGCACCTCTGGAATAATGTATTTAAAAAGAAGAAGGTAAAAAAAAAACCAGCTGCAAAACAGCAACTGCAGCCAAAGAGAAGAGAAACAGCTCTGCAGACACCAAGGTCGGTGCAGGAGGAGGGGAAGGAGGTGCTCCAGGTGTCAGAGGTTCCCCTGAAGCCTGTGAGGAACCTACGGCAAGGCAGGCTGTCCTCCTACATCCCATGGAGGTCCATGGTGGAGCAGAGATCCATGTGCAGCCTGCAGAAGACCCCCACAACATAGCAGGTGGATGCCTGAAGGAGACTGTAACCCCATGTGAAACCCATGCTGGAGCAGGCTCCTGGCAGGACCTGCAGCCCTATGGAAAGAGAAGCCCACGCTGGAGCAGGTTTGCTGGCAGGACTTGTAGCCCTGTGGGGGACCCACACTGGAACAGTCTGTTGTAGAAAGACTGTGCCCCATGGAAAGGGCCCATGCTGGAGCAGTTTGCAAAGAACTGCAGACTGTGAGGACACACACTGGAGAATTTCATGGAGTGATGTCTCCTGTGGGAGGGACTCCACGCTGATGCAAGAGAGGAGTGTGAACAGTCCTCTCCCTGAGGATGAAGGGGTGGCAGAGAAAATCTGTGATGAACTGACTGCAAATCCCATTCCTCTTTCTCCTGCACCACTGTGGGCGAGGAGGTAGACAAAACTGTGAGTGAAGTTAAGCCTGTGAAGAAGGGAGGGGTAGAGGTGGGTGTTTTAAGATTTAGTTTTACTTTCTCATTATCCTACTTGGATTTGATTGGTAAGAAATTAATTTCCCCAAGTCAACTTGGTTTTGTCCATGGCAGTACTTGGTGAGTGATCTCTCCTGTCCTTACCTTTACCCATGAGCCTCTCCTAATATTTTTGTTTTTCCTCTTCTCTGTTCAGTAGAGGAGGGAAGTGACAGAGAAAGGCTTTGGTGGGCACCTAGCATCCAGCCAGGGTCAACCTACCGTAATTCCCCAGCAATGAGACAGCTCGTGCCATACATGTAAAAGTAAAGTGTTTTCTCTCTTGGGTCATTGTATCTACTTGTAAACCCGCACAGCACCTTTGTAACTGGTGCATAAATCACGGAGACCATCCACCCTCAAGTTTCTTCGCTAGCACAAAGCTCCCAAGTATGGAACCCTGTAACAGTGAGGAGGTCACAGAAACCACAAAGTCAACAGCTCTCAAAACAAAAAATGCTGCTCTTGCAGGGTAACTCCACCTTTTCCAAATATGCATTTCACACTGGCAAAAATTACACAATTTAGCATGCAGTGGCCTTAAGACATGGAGGTAACTGATCAGAATCTTTTTAAAGTAAAGACACCATAACAGCACTAGCAAGACATCCTATTTTGAAGATGCAAAAATTCTGTATTAGGTAAACATGTCTATTAATCCCAGGGTAGCTGTTCTGTATGCTCTCAGCATATGGAAATTTTCCAGGAAAGTTTCAGAAGCCACCACACACTTGGAGGAGTATTTCCATTTTACATGGCAAAATCTAATACACTAAATACATTAATTTTCATGGCCTTTTCTAGGTTAATGCTTCTTTCTGCAAATACTGTAAAGGAATGGGAGAATTTTCCCCCCCTTTCAAAAACAAATCAAGCTGTTTACAGCTAGAAGGGAAGAGAGTGAAAATTGGTAGAAAAAGCAAAACTTAAACCCCAAATCGGATAAGTGGATCCCTCATTAAGATGAAAACAGCAATCAGTATTTACAAACTAGTATGTACAGCAGGCCAGCTGTGAGAGCCTGAATAATTTTCACCCATTAAATTGATGCTTAACATATCAAACCTGCCACCCACCCCACAACATGAAAGCTAACTTCTGAGCCTAATCCAAGTACGGCCAAAACATTCCACAGAAAAGGCCTTAAATGTTTCAACGATTCTTCAAAAGCCTTATTGATGTATACAGTGACTGCCTAGACACATGGCTGCAACTCTCAGAAGACTGTATTATGCTAATACTGCTGTTAGGTGTTCCCTTCCAGCACTAAGAATGGCAAACAGCATCGAACGGCTTCTGTTCCTAATTCTGAGGGAGGTTATAGATGTTTTATACAGATAAAGAACCTCTTTCATTTATGTGCATAGACCAGCCTTTGAGTCATTCTTATTAAACAGTAATAAATGCCAGACTTCTCCTTAGTCTGATGGTTAACTAGTGAGTATCTATGGCCATGCAATGTGGCTGGTTCTGTAGGTTTGATAACTCTTGATCCTTGAAAAAAACATCAGACAAAACAGATATAGTGCACAAGTTCACAAAAACACAGTACTCTGTTCACCATCAGTATTGCTATTACTATCAAATCCTGCATCTGTTTCCTTTGACACTAAGGATGAAGATGATGAAGCAGCCTTATCTAATTACTGAATGTGGATTAAAAAAACAGAGCACCTGACAGCAATACTGGACTCAGACTCCTGAGGAAACTATATGGCATTCCTTGGCCCAAACAGGAACAGTTTCAGTGTGCCGCAGTGAACTCTTCACTGCCCTTGGGTGCATTTAAAGCTCAACTTGTCAGAAAGAACTTTCAGCATGAGTAAAGATAAAGGCTAATGGTGAAAATCAAGCTGCCTTTTCACCAAAAAAGTAGCTTAATAAGAATTGCTGGTTTGATGCCTATTTATACTTACACCATAATGCACAGTAGAAAGATGTCTGCGTGCCAGATGACCAGCTGTAAGTTCTCCACATTTTACCCCTTCCAGACTGGGAACTCCTGGGATTTGCAGTGTTCCTAGGGCATCCCCCTCTGCAAGTGGGGGCCATTCTGCTACCAAGAAATGGCTCACTCTTTGCACATTTGCTTCTAATAACTTCCATGGATTTAATTACAAAGGCATCTTGTGTGCTGAGGGAGATGCAGTAAGATTCTGCTAACATTTCACCTATCAGAGTACAAAATGAGAGAGGGAGAGCACTTCAGCCATATTTTACAGATGTTTGTGAGTGATGATTGAAGAGGTATGCCACATCTAGAATTGGTCCTGGAGAATGTAAATCACGTTCATGTGAAACTTAGCAAGGTAGCTACAAACTACACTACCTACAGTGGTGAAATGATGTAAAAATACATAAATTCAACAGCACCTCTTTAGCATTTTAGGTCTCCTGAGTCGTAGCAGATGTTCAAGGAAGGAATATTTGCAGATACTGTAAAGACAATGTCACAGCTAAGATACTGTTCTTGTCTTTGGTGAGTGACAATGATTACCAAGGCGTTTGATGAACAACAGTTAGCATTTCTAAAAGACTGAAACCTCTTTAAAAAAGGGAAGACTTATCCTGCAAACAGATGCTCTATGAATTTTTATTACTTTCTCTGTGACAGAAAGATCTAAATGGAAATGAAAAATCTAAACCCATCTCAGCAGTCTAGGATCAGAGTTCAAAAAAGGGGAATGAACTTGAATCTATACTATGGTGTGAACTTAAAATGGCCATGGTCTCCAGTCCCCTATTGATCGTTGTTGCCCTTTGCTGGACAATAAATGCTCCATGAAATGATCCTTCTTTTGGGAAAAAGAAAATCCCTTAGTTTTCAAGACTAGACTGACATTTTCTTTAGCCAGTAACGCCACACACATGACTTCTACAAATACTTTTATTAAAGAAAAATCACACTGGATTCCTCTCTGAAAGACAGACTTTTGCTAACAGTTTAAAGAATGGAAGGACGGCAATGAAGGCTGACCAGTTTCAGATGATGCATGAAATTAGGTGATTTAACAGTTGTCTCTGATTTAAAATTTATGGCTACACAAGCCTAGCTGTCCTTAGTCTCTCTGTCTGGAGATTCAGAGATTCAGCTTGTAAAAATTTTGTAATGCAGTGTTTCAGAATAATCATAACTTCCAAGGGAAAAGCTGCAACTGTGCTCTGCATCTTACTTCTGAAACCAAAAGCTCAGTAAAGCCCACGGGACTGGACACTGAATACAAGAAACTACCCCACCATATCAATTGATCTGGATGGACTAGGCAGTCGAGGAAAACTATCCTAATGGTAGTTCCTAAGTTAAGGGTTGTACTAAAAAGAATTAAAACGCCCATCTGATCATATTGCTCAGCTACAGTCTAACTGCCTCAGATAACTGAAGATAAGACAGATATTGTCTGGTTGACTATAGCTTCCCCTATTTACATTTTACAAATTAGCAATTATTTACTCAAATGCTGCTTCTTAGATATAATAAATACTACAGTGGTTTTCTACCATCAAGAGGGAGAGATCTGCAAACAGAATTCTAAAATGACACTATCTCTATCTTTTTCAAAAGTTTTCCAAAGCTGCTTTCCTGGACTAGAGACATGAAGAATCTAGTTACTGTTGACTGAGGCATCTTACGATCTAATGAAATATTCATTGGTTTCACACTACTGATATTTTTGAAAAACCCACATGAAAAAGTCTGTGCATATATTAGCTTATTAGAAATATTTGACATTTTTGCTTTAGAAGATCTAAACATAAAAATTTGGCATGCACTGGACAGCCAGCTAATCACATTTAAACTACCTGGCACTGGCTAATAACACCTCAATTAAACTGCATAATTTCCATTCACCTCAATAGCTGTATCACCTTCCTTGGCATGGATTTCATGCATATCTGAGTAGAAAAGTTACATGTTCTCAATTTTTAAAGGGCCTTCAAATCCAAGGCACTTTACACCAGTCAGTCAACATCACAGATCACTTAAAATTCAGAATTAATGCGATGAAGATCTGGCATATAAATGTCTCCTCAATCTGATAATTCCAGAAGATATAGCACACTGTTTCACATCCCATCTATCTGTGCCAGAAACCATGGTAGTCTGGAGTTAATTTTCTCTTCTACTATTATTATTAGAAGGTTGCTTTCAGTGTAGGCAATTTTTGTGCTTTATTTTTCCTGCTTTTCATATCTCCAGCTGTAAGTTTACTCTCACAAGCAGTATTAACCTGCCAGATCAGTTACCTTTGTAAAAAACCTGTCCCAGGACTAGAAGTAACAATCTTCAGTTTGCACAACATACCAATCACAATCACTCTTGCCTAAGCATGCCCTAAGAGGTTCTTTTCAGATGATTTCTTCTTGCTGTGGGAGCTACTACAGTAGTAGAGGGAACCAGATGTGAGAGCACAGACAATGTCTAGCATCTGGCTTAAATGTTCCCCCACTAGTTGCTGGCACAGAGAAAGACTGATTTAAACTGTGGAAAAAGGGAATGGAGAAAGAGAAAGGAGAAAAATTATTCTGAACAGCCATCAGGAAACTGAAGGAAAGAACCATCAAGGGACAGAAGATCAGCATGGAGCTTTGCCAGTGGGGAAGCAGAAGTGGTAAAGAACAGGGATTCCAATTCCCGATCTCCTTGAGGGTGAAATGCTGGTAAAAGGGAGAAGTTGGTAAAAGAAGGGAGCACAAATAGGCAGCGAAGGGAAGAAACAAAAGGCATTAAAAGCAAAGACGGGGAATGAATGGAAGTCTAAAGCAGGTAAGACATAAAATGGATTGACTGCCAAGAGTGTAGTTGTAAGGAACAGGAGTATGAGAAACATCTTGGAGAATCTGACAGAGGAAGAACGCTTTCTCATTTCCAGAACACACTCCTGGGAACTAGAATGGATTCTAATATATTGGTCTTTCAACATGACTTTGTAGCCAAACACATCCAGGCAAAGCAAACGGTAAAAGTGAATCTTAGAGAGGGGATTTTTGTCCTGTTAAGCAGGGATCTTTGGTATTTTGGTAATACCAGCTGTTCTACTGCACTGAGTAACAGACTGCACCGTGTTCTTGAAAGTTCCAACCCAACTGATGATCCAGTATATGCTTTTTAAGAAAAAAAAAAAAATCTGTGTTAGGAACCTTAAGAAATGGTTCTGAAGTCAAATAATTGAGCTATTTGTACTAACAAGTTTCATGAGAATTGTTTTCATGCAATAGGAATTATCTACTCTCTGTGATTATTAACCTCTCTTGACACTGGCTTTCTTTTTGGTAACACCTGTTCCCAGTGCTTTCTCCACTCATGTCAACTATCTCCTTAATTTCCCATTTATTTTTCTATGCCATGTTATCTTTTTTGTCCTTCAGCTCTGTGCTTACATTGTATCAATTTCTACTTTCTTTCTCATATTATTCCTCTGTCTCCAGTTTCTCTTGAATGTGCTGCCAAGCTTTCCATTTTAAATTTAATCTTGATTTCCCCTTTCGTCTTCGCCAGAAATGACTCAGTCCCTTTTAGATTGTATTTGCCTTTACAAAAAAAAGTTAAACAGAGATTAAATTACATATTGTTTCAAACTATGTGCAGTCATTATACACACAGCCTCCCTCCTCCCGTTGGTATGTGACAAATTACAATGCAAAAATCACAGAGTAGAAGAAAAAAAAAAAAAAAAGTAAAAATCACAGAGCTTTTACATCTTCCAAAACATATCCTTTACAGAATGTCAGGCTCAAAGCACAATACAATGCAACTGATGAAAGTAATTAGTGATCCGTTTTGTTTTTTTTTTTTTTTTAATGAATAAACTGGCTTGTTTTCAACCAATTAACAGGCATTTAGTTTATCTGCAGCTAATATTTTTATATATATATATATATACCAAGTTCTGACACAGAATTAGTTGGCAAACAAAACCTATGAGCAATGAATTAGTAAGCACTGAATCTTCATAGCTGTATAAATACTGCAAGGCACTTGAAAAAACAGACATTTATTTGGAAAAAAAACAGTGAGTTAAATACCCTAAACTCCTGCAGTATAATTTATAGACCTCAGGACCAGAAATATAAAATAAAAATGTTCTTCCTCTATGCCACGCAAACAAAAATAAAAAAGGTTCAGAGCAACAATCTGACCATCTGCATAAAATAAGGCATAAGTACCAAGATACCTTTATAGTTACATCAGTAAGTAGTATTTAAGAGAAACATTCCTTCCAGAGATGTATCTGGGCTGCATCATGTACCACATACTGACTATTCCTGTGTGCAGGAGGCATAACTATCAGTCCTCTAACTTTTCACAATTTTTCTATCGCTTCTGTAGGCTTCACAAATCCTTCTATGAACACGATTACCAAGAGTCTTGCAGGATACCAACAGCAGCCCTTATTAATGACTTAAACAGAAACAAATTCCTTATTGTATTCGAAGTTCTTATTTATAAATCCAAATGCTCATGGTCTTCTACCACAGGATTTCACACCAGAAGTTCAAGCTGAGCAGCTTGGTTTTTGTGAGTTCCACAAAAAAGAAAAAAAGTATACTGAAAGCCACAACTACTCAAAACACAATCCCTTGTTCTGTCCCCAACATGGGTTGTTCACCCTTCTTGTACTTGCAGCCTGCATCTATACCTTTGCTAAGATTAAAATGCATTTAATTTATACAGAGAAAGTTGAACATTCAATTAAATTTCTCTGGAGTTTTCTATGTATTTGCCATCTCAACATGAGCTACAGTCAGCTATAAATTCTTAAGAGACGACTTTCATCATCAAGTCACAAATGGACTGATGATCTCTTATTTTCCATTAAGTGAATTTCAGAGATGGGAAAGAGGAGCGAAATCAGCCTCTCTGGCTCACAGTTACCTAGGTCCCCTTAAAAGACCTTTTCTGGAAATGGACATAGTTGCATTCTTTTAGTTTAGGCACTTATCTGCAATCTTACATTTTGAATTTAAAAAATTAATGTTAATAGGCTAGAGAGCTTCTTGGTCATTTCTTTAATGATTTATTCCCAGATTATCCAATTCATAAATGGCAACACAGTATTACCGCAGACAGCATCCGCTTGATTCCTCACAGACTAGAAGAGTTCACCATCTTTATCATGCAACAGAGGTGCACACATCATTAAAGGCAACATGATTTTTGTTACCATTTTTGCTAGCTTTTAGTGATTTTGCTTAGCAGTTATTGTAGCATTCACAGCATTTATTTTTCTCTTACCATATGTGCGCTTAGTTTTTAGTATTCAAACTCCTTTTTAAGAGAAAAACATGATAGCTAACACTGAATGAGAGCAAGTTCCAAAAGGCAAAACCAGCCAAAGATGCCTTATTTAAGAGCAGTATCATGTCCACAATCTTATTTTTTGTTCTGTTTTAAAGTGAAAAAAAAATCCCACTGGAAGAACTCGTGCTTTCAGTTGACAAAAGACAATACCATACTTCCTCTCTGGACCAGATCAAGCAGGAAAACCTTCAGTGTAGATGTTAACGTAGGAGAAAAGTACCCAGGAAAACTCAGGTGGGTAGAAATTAATGTATTACTGTGTCAACAATAATGCCAATAAATGAATGTTTGGTAAAATAACAAGGAGAACACTGTGCTTGCTGTCACTGGTGCCCATCTGCATCAATATGACTGAAACTAACGAAGGAGGAAACAAAAACTGAGAGACTTGGTCAACAGGAGATACCATGACATTTTACCAATTATCTTAGCTTTTATAGCCCTCTACAGGAACACACCCAGAGAGTGAGTTTCGTAAGTAGCTATCACCGTATAGTTATTGTATTTTCTATTGCTAAAACAGCTTGTCCTTTATTTAAACCAGTTTAAGGTATGTTATGCTAACAGGAAAAACTTGCTTCCAATCAGACAGAGTAGAAGAAACAAATCTGCAATGAAGTCAGTCTTCCCCTCCTTTTCTCCGCTTCAGGTGCTGTGCAGTACCAAGATGCAGCAATAAATTGAGCTAAGTGCCATTTGCCAGTCAAGAAAATGTTTACTACAAGCATGGTAAACAGAAACTGCACAAGCATTACAATCTGCACTGCAGTGAGCAGTGGCAACGCCCAATATGAAACAATGCTTTAAAAGTCAAAGGGGGAAACAAAAAAAAAAAAAAAAAAAAAAAAAAAAAAAAAAAAAAAAAAAAAAAAAAAAAAAAAAAAAAAAAAAACAAACAAAAAGAGTTATTTTTCAGGCTGTGTCCTGTTAGAGACCAGTGAGCTGTCACAACTACTTACGAATAAGCAGCTCATCTCCTGGCAACAAGCTCAAATCTCATTTTCGTTGGACAGGACATATGCACTGCTATAAACTCTTCCGAGATTTTCAACCTTTGAAATTTAATATAGATATGCCTTAAAACTTTAATTTAGATCATTTCATAGGCACATTTAAGAATTCTGTGAAACCTGGACATAATACTGTCTTGTTTATTGAAGACCTATATTTTATATATTTAAATCTGCTGTTGAGGATGTGCATTGGCATATATACATAATTTGACAGAGTTTTCCTGAATAGAAGAGATGTTGCCTGTCAGATTCCTAGAAAGGATTAGCTTGATTATCTGTTAACAGAGTATCAGGTACTTAACAGCCCTCGTGCTCTACTTTAAATGAGATTTGAGGATGGATTTATCCATGTGAACTATATTACTATTTTACCCAGAAAGATATGTCAGTTTGATGGCTTTTAAAAAGATGAAAAAGACAGTCACGTAAATTAACTGCTTCATATCTAAGGCTGTCAAAGGCAGACACAGTAAATCATTAATCTTTTGGTTTTATATTGCAAATATCGTAAATAACTTTGTTCAACAAAGATAAAACAATAAGCTACCCTTTTTATTGTACTAATAAATCAGCAGCAGACAAGAACGCTTTGTCATAATGGTCTAACTGTCCTCCTGATGCTATCACACAACAGCCATTAGAATAATATTCACTTTGTTTTCCTTACTCGATGCCATTTCTCAAGCGCAGCCACGTATACTCCACAACAACCAACCCTCTATCCATCTCTGGGCTTTTGTCATTCCATCCGTTATTGCTAGCACAAATATTTTATTTCCCCCCACCAGTCATGCCAGAAGTTTTAATGATTTGTGAACTTCACTTCATGAAAAAAAGCAAGCAGTCAACAGGTCACTTGTGCACTCTCTCCTCAGACAAATGCTGTGTATATCAGATATCGCTTAGTTACTCTAAAGGCAAGATGGGGTTACTCCTGCACACCCTACAAATCTCTTATGGATTTGCCTGCTAACAAAGCAGTTTAGGCAGAGCATGTAGATATTATGCTCTTATCCCAATTCTCAATTTCTCTTATCCCAACTTTCTTTACAAACCAGAACATGTGCAAGAACTGGAAATAAACCCTGAATCCTACTGCAAACAGCTGCAGACAAACTTTCGTGGGGAGGAATCCAAAAGCCATGGGCTTAATGTTTGGTTTTGTAACAGACTTCCTATGAGATGCCAGTTAAGAGTTAAATCTAACTTTTCAGAGACCACTGCTAGCTATCACATTCCTTCTTCTGGTTCATCTTGCTTCAGAAAATGTGCTGCATTGTCAGAAGCTTTAAGGACTCTGTAAGTAAGGGCTATAGGCACTCAGAGTTCTAATTGCTGAGAAAAGGTAAAGTCACACTCTCAATCACTGAAGCACTCCAAATCCAGTGACTATCTCCAGTACATTTATCCTCAAGTCTATCCACTTCACAGTTACTGACATCTGAAATCAGCATGATAACATGCACTCTCAGAAGAATACTGTAAACCTTCATGAATGAGCATTTATGGGACACACGCCCAATACAATTCCACAGCAAAGATCAAGAACAGAAGGTTCATCCTGGGTACTTATAAACACAGGTGTCAGACACACACACACCTGCCAAGTCTCCTGCACAGAAGGTATGAGTGATGATTAACTAGTTCTTCTTAACTGTGATCTCCCCTCTGGCTGGGGTTGCATTTCATGCATTTGCAGGGCAGAGCACAACTTCCCAAGCACCCTGTGATCTACTGACCATCTCAGACCTGGAACAGATGAATACCAGTGTTACAGTACTACAGTCAGCACACATACCTCTTTGGGGGAAGCTCTCAAAACAACCATTTTAGAAGATGCATTCTAGAGCCTGTGATACAATTAAAAAAACCCAGAGAGCAAGTACATAAAACAAGCAATGACTTCTTAAGGATCATAAAAAAAAATATGCTCACCCACTGAAATAAGTGCTAAAGAATTTTGTCTTTCTGTATAGATTAGGGCTCTATTTACATGTTTTTGTACTATTTCTTCTTTAATGCTATAGAGGAGAAGAGACAGCAGTTCACCAAATACAATTGTAAAAAAATCAGATTTTGAACACAGAGCACTTAACTCTGGTACTCTTTATCTTATTTAAGCTTTATTGCTTCTACAATCATTCACTGTGTTTAATTACAGGATGATTCAGCACGTATGCAACACTTGGGCTCTGCAGCTGTCATTCCCTCCCTCCTTGAACAAACTCCCATTTGGAGAGCAGAAAGTTCATTCATGGCGTGTTCACAAAGACTTGGAAGTGAAGATACTGCTCCTTGCAGGGTTCAGCATCTTCACTGCTGCCTTTTGGATGGGTTTCAGAAATGAGGAACAATGGATCCTGCAAGATGCCCTAGGAATCTCCATCTGCCTTTATGAGCTCAAAGAAGTTCACACAGCCTATGTGAAGGACTGCAGCTGCTTTCTGCTCGCATTGTCATCTATGAAGTCTTCCTTGTACTGATTGCTCCTTCACGACCCAGGTGTGGGGACAGCATAACAGAAGTTATAACTCTTGGACCATTTCATGCAGCACACCACAAGATAATCCAATTTCTGTTGAAGATTTCAGTGCATTACCCTACATGAGGTTGTGACATACCTTTTACTGTCCTAGGCCTTGAGGACACTGCAATTCCCAGTCTCGTGGTAGCCTACTCTAACAAATTCTACATTCAGACACTCTCATCATGGATCTATTTTGTAACTTCTGCAGCTTATCGCTGCAGTCTGTTGGCAAGCTTTGCTGTTTCAGCATTAACACAGAAAGATCAGCCAATTCTTTTTACTTCATGCCATTCATTCTTACTGCTTGCCTGGTTGTTGTTTTTTGCACCAGGAGTTGAGAGCATTTAGGTCAGGCAGTGATTTTACAAAGCAGTACTCCCATCCTCCCTCAGCAATCAGCATCAGCTACCCTGATGCCCCAAAAGAACCAGATCCACAGATCTGTGACTGAAAGAAGTGGAAGAATTTATAATCAGTCATATACAAAATAAAGATCAACCAGATAATTTGTGTTGAAAATGAAAGAATTTACTAATACCAACATACATGGTGAAAATTTCATGTTACCCAGAGGAAAAGCAAGCACCAAACATGACTGATCTCGAATAAAATCTTCAGCCACAAAACTATATCGACACCATAGGAGATCAAAGAATTCCAGAGCTACATTCTGAGAAACCAGCTATACACTATGGCTGATTTCCAGGTAAACTCCCTGGAAAAAGACTTTAAAAGACTGTATGAACAGACAGTTGCAGTCTAACAATAAGAGCATTCTTTTGCAATAGCATCCTTTTTTTGTGTGTGTGTGAAATGCAAGTGGTTTTATCTTGTTCTAATCTCTGAGTATACATGATACTCTTTCTCCAAGCATTTCTATCCTGATGTTATTACATACAATAGAGTGATACCAAGATATCCAAGACTAATAAAATAAAATAAAGAAAATCATAAAGAACACAACATTCTCATACAGTCAGTCTAGAGAATTAACTTGGAATAAACAAAGAAACCTACTGTTCTGGAGAAAATGCTAAGTAATGCCTTGCATCACTGAAAACTATTAAAAAAATTGATTCATAACTAAAGACAAAAATTATATTTGTGCCAGGATGATACATGAAAGAAAACAAATATCTCAAGGCAGCCACAAAAAAAAAAAAAAAAAAAAAAAAAAAAANTTTGTCTGCTTGGTTTTTTTTTTAATTATTGTAAGGCTGATTTTCATCTAAACTGCCATAGTCAATGTTTACTCCAAACTAGGCATATGGAACATTTAATTTCTAATTATTTCTGTTATAATACCAACTGTATCATAGTGTTGTCTCCCTCCACCCCTCCCCCAAGCATAATGAAGACCCTATCTAATTCTTACAGAAATTAAAGGATTGTTGCAGGGATTACTGAGAAACAGTCTGGCTCAATTTAGATAAGAAGTAATATTTTACCACCAGTATGTTATTCTGGACTGTTAACTCCATTCGACAGATGAAAAAGAGGAAGCATCATGGTGCCTCTGAACTCAGAAGGTGGAAGACTCGTAGTTCACAACACTTAAACTATAATCCTGTTTGACCAAAATTTAAAACACAAAGATTTTATCTATTCTATCATAACCTGCAGCGGAAAATAGGAATGCCTAGTTCTCACAGTATGGCTCTCAGCCACTTTCTACTAAGCAACTCTCCTAAACCCTGTACCTCAAAACATATTTTACTAGCAGCTCCTATTGAGTATAGACACAATGAATTTTGCACTTCTTACTTAGAGATTTTGCTACTGAGAGATTATGACTATTAACATACAGCTTAATAAAGAATAGCAATCAGCGAAGTAAACACTTTGCATTGGTGGCCCAGAGAAAACTGGGAAGGAACCTTTGGCATACAGAAAAATACAAAAGAGCATGCCAGGACAGGCTGAACTCTGTCTTCGAGGTCTTTTCTAACCTAGCCGATTCTATGATTTTCGGTCATACAGCACTCCTGGGAGGGATCACACTTTTTTCTTCCACTTTTTATTAAGTCTCTTTTTCTTTCTTTGGTTTGACAATATAATTTGCAAAAAAATCCAGTATACAGTATACCCCACTCCTACTAAGGATCCAAGTACTGTTTCCAGTTCTGGGGTCCCAAGACAAGAAAGAATGTGGACCTGTTGGAACGGGTCGAAAGAAAGGTCACAAAAGTGATTAGAGGGCTGCAGCACCTCTCCTGTGGAGACAGGCTGAGAGCTGGGACTGCTTAGCCTAGGGAAGAAAAGACTCTTAAGGGGCCTTAAAAGAGCCTTCTAGTACCTAAAGGGGGCCTGGTTTTTAAAAAATATGAAGAGGTCTTTCTACTATGGCCTGTAGTGACAGAAGAAGAGTCAACAGTTTTAAAACTCAAAAGACTGTAGGTTTAGACTGGATATAATCACGGAATTGTTTACGCTGGAAGGGACCTTAAATATGACCAGGTTCCAAACCCCTGCCATGGGCAGAGACATCCTCCACCAAACCAGGGTGCTCAAAGCCCTATAAGGAAAACATTTGCTACAATGAGGGTAATAAGCCTACCCATGGGTTGCTCCAAGAAGCTGTGGATGCCCCATCCCTGGAGGTGTTCAAGACCAGGTCAGACAGAGCTCTCTCTGACAATGTGGTCTATTGAAAGGTGTCCCTGCCCATGGCTGGGGGTTGGGACTAGATGATCTTTAATGGTGCATTTTAACTCAAATCATTCTATGATTCTATATTCCACCATTTTAGCATATATTCATTATATATTTCAATAAGGTACTTTGGAGAAAAGCCACAGGCTCAAAGAATCTCAAAATTAATGACAGATTGACACCTCATTCCTACATAAGAGCTGAGGCAAAGAAGGCACACTCTTAGATCTGATAATGCATACCTAGCCAGACACAAGACGGTCTGTCCACAATCAGCCAGGAAAAATGTATTGTACAGAGGATTTAAGTAAGGTCCTCCCCAGACTGCAGACCTACAACCCCTGTCACCAGATAAATATCAGTGTTGTTTCAACCAGAAAAGACTGAAACAGACACATGGGCAATTTTCCACTCTGTCAAGGTTCACAGGCATATCTTACTTTCTTCTATTCAAAAGTCATTCTGACATGGAAAAATGGAGAAAGACGTTGCTTTTTCTCAAATCATAGAAACAATTTTGTCTCCCTACATTAACAAAATGGTACAGCAAGGCAAGACAACCAAGACATTTGCATGAAAATGCATTCTTCTCAAGCTTTAGTTTTACATGCTCATTATTCACAGAAATCTAGCAGAAATTCCCACAGGTAAAAGTTTGAGCTGATAAAAAATTCACAGGTGTTATGTTTCACAGAGAAAGGCCTGTGATTCAACACGGGACAGGACACGCCTACAGCATTTTCAGCCAACCTGTGTCAGTGGCTACAAACAGCAGCTTTATTTTTGGTCATTTTTCCCCATTCACTGCAGTGAGTAAGAGGGAAGTCCTACTGATAAAAGAAAGGACAGCAATACTTACAATCTTAATATGAAAGGCTTACATTTTTACCATCAACTGTAACCAGCATTATTAAAACCACAATCACAGTTGACCCTTCTCTATGTAATACAAGTAACATGACAGTATATAGCATCAAGACCACAGAATCATGCCAACAGACATGCTAAATAATTTTAAAAAAAAATTAAAACTCATGTTTTCAATAAAAGCACTAACAAGGACAGTTTTATCTAATTTAATAGTCTGCTGTACTAGAAAACTATAGCCAATATCTACCATTATGATTCAATCAGATAAAATCCTATCAAGCCCTACAAATGGCAAAACCACATAGATAAACCACAATGACTATCAAATTCTCCAGATGTGGCCATTTAAAAGTGATTAAAGTTCCATAGCTGATGCTAAGTCCTGGACACTTTCTTTTATGGCTGTCCCTACAGCATCTTTAATAAGACTAAGTAATTATAGTAACATTAAATAAGAACGGTTTTTATGACTATCACCAAAGAGCAGTAATTCCTGTTGCTGATATATATCTATTTGTGGGAAATGACCTAACTGTGGGCAGCTTGGGCTGGGAAATTGAGTTGTGAAGTTGTAAAAGTACGTTAACTACCAGAGTGACTAAGCAAAAAGGAGCAAAACTGCAGTAAACACCAGGTTTGTTTTGAGATGTGCTAAGCGTATGAGCTCGTACTGACCACCTATGAGAAGGTGAGCTGGGACACGTGAACTGAGGCACACAGCCAATGAAGAATAACTTCTGTACACTGGGCAGAGGAAAAGACTGTAAGAGATGTATGGTTGTTGATAATAAAGGATTGGTTTGTGCCTGCTAACCTTCCTCTGTGTGTGTCTTTACAGTTGCTGCATATATTTATATATATTAAAAGGAGAAAACAAGAATTAATTCAAAGAAGCCTCTATTGGACCTTACTTTAAATACATTAAACAATACAAGGAAAAGTATGGAAATCAGTACAAAAACATTCTAGTAACAGGCTTGCAGGAGTAGAGGCTTGGAGGAAGGGAGATGTGGACTGAAATACTAAGAAGGTCTGCTAAGTGAATATGAGCAAGTAAATGAGAGCTTGATGAACAAAGTCTATCGCTAGATAGAGACTCCCTTAGAAGAATAATCCCATGTGCATGTCCACAACCCTGACCTGGCAAAACATCTGAACAACTGATAACAGGCTTATCTGTCTTAGCAGTGGCTAAAGTATCTCTTCACGTGTCTGAAAGCCGTAAAAAAAGAAATCAAGGATGCCACAATCCTGAGTTAAGGAATACCCTCCCTTCTTGGGAACAAGAAAGAAAAGACCAGATTGGAAATCACATATCAAACAAACCTGTTTCCAGCTCCAGGGAGTTCCCAGACACAGGTGTCTCTCCTGGGCTCAGTTGCTGAAAAGCCTCAGATTCCCTTGCTTGTCATATCCACAATGACAAATTACAGAGAAACACCATCCAACTTGGCAAATGAAGTAGTCTCTCAGATACCCAAAGCAATCCTAGCTGCCACACTATTTTGAAAGAAATGCAGTCTGAACACTTTTTTTAGCAGTTGTTCCTTAGGAAAATAAAGATGATTCATAGGGACACTTGACGGGAATAATCTTGTACCACAAGTCATGAAGCATTTGAAGACCGTTGGAGAGAACAACACCATAGAAATCTTATTAAAAACAAAAGACAACCCAGTGGCGAATATTTAGGAAAGACGGAGGGCTGATGCTTTCTAATAAGGAAAGAAATGAAAGCTCTTTAAGCAGAACAGCCTGATCTGAATCTACCAAGCAGTTAGAACCAACTGAAAGAAGGAATGCTCAACTTTACAACTGCAGGCAAAACGTGTTTTGGCAGTATCCATCTGCATATTGGGGGAAAACCATCCTTGTTAAGGGGCTTGTGCACAGATGCAGTATCAATATACACAAACAATCCAGCTACAGATGTGTGAGCTTTGCTTTTTTTCCTGAGGTTTTTCATATTCACAGCAGATGCCTTCAAGGAACACGCTTCAGTTTGAAGAAGGTGAAGCAGCAGCACTTGATGAAAAATGAACCACCCATTTCTTTCATGGCATACATTGGATTTTTCCTTTGCCACTGAGCTCTTCTTCCAAAGGAGAAGACACTCATACAAGAGAAAATTCACTGATCCCAGGGTAATTCCAAAGACCTAAAGAGCCAATTAATTATGGATTTTCTCTTGGTTATTTTAAGGGCTGTGGGCTTAAAATCCCTGAGAACCTGATGATATGTATGCAGTGCTTCCCTAAACAAAGGAGGAAGATAGTTATGAACACCTGAAATTTTATTGAAACTTAAGCTATGATACCTGTCTGGCAGTGGGCTACAGAAGGGCCATGAAAAATAAAGGACAAAAGCAAAGAAATCAAAGATAGGCAGTAGACTAAAGACAGGTAGCTGCTAAGACATGAGAAGAGCTATGACTTAATCTGTAGTTTGGGTCAGGTTCCAGCCTCGTCAAAGTATGTGAAGTAGGAGGTCAGAGCAATGTGACTGCTGGACTAAAGAAGTCCACGGTTGCAAGTCTTTGGGTAAAAGCATTTTTTCAATATAAGCATGTTGCAGCTTATATGTTCAGCAGTCTTTGATCTTTTTTAATAGAAGTTTCAAAACTAGGACAAAATTGGCCTGATATTTATCAGTTTGTCACTGAGAAGGTGGTAAGAAGATTGTGTAATGCTTTGATGAAGCAAACCTACAGCCTTGCAGGACAAGTGACAAAGCTATTCTTTCTCCCTTCACACAGTTACGGAATATCAAAACAAGTTATTGTTGGCATGAGAAGGTTGACATTTCACTTGACATTTCAGGTTGATGCTTATTTGAGTGGATATCTTCTGAAAACATCTTGATAAAATAAACATTTCAAAGCTCTGACAAAGGGTCCTAAACAGTGCCAGACCTGCATAGAAGCAAGCTTTAAAGATTCATACTTTAAGAATTTGGTTATTTTGAACAACTGACTCCTGTAAAATCAGTTTCCAAACCACTGAGAAATCAAAATTCTAGAAAGGTCTTCACAGAATACCTTGCATTTCACAGACACCTTCTAATCTCCTTACCTCTTGTCCTGAAAGGTAGTATGCTGCTAGAAGACCGCCAATGAAGCGAATATTGACCTCAAATACAGACACTTCAGAATTCTAGAACAGAAAGAAAGAATAAATAATTAACCAATTTCTTATTCAAAGGAAATAAAAAAATCAAGGCAGAGGCAAGTAGATATCCTAAACTGACCCACATGCAAGAGTCTGTACTGTTTTAGTTTTTAGATCCATACTGAAATTCTTGTGCGCATCTTTGTGACACCAAATGATAGTTCTAGTTACAGTTCCAAGTGATTTTTTAAAAAAATCAACTTATTTTTTCTCCTGCCCTCTAACCATACTATCGCCACAAAGTGCGACTACAGTAATTTGAGGATGGTGGGAAAGAACGCAAGGACTATACATCTCCATAATTCAGCATCTTTCCTCTTATGTTTAAGCAAACACCAAACACCAAACCTTCTAGGTTAACAGGATAAAGTAGAATAATAATTACAGAATTCTCATAATGCACTTTCTTAACCTGAATTACTAATGAGCAATTTAAAATTCAGAGCTCCATTTTAACAGTCTCTGTCTAGGAATAGCCTTTATGTATTTAATGTTATGACAAGAAATACTGCAAGACCACTGAGAAACTCAGGAGAATAAACCATTTTATTGCCTTCCTCCACATGAATATCCTCAGGCTAAATTCAACAGTATCTTTTGACTTATTTAATGACACAAAAATTAAGAGCAACCAGGTAGTTTTAACATCTTTCTGACTCCCTCTAGGTCCCATTCACTCATTTGCCCACATACTCTCCATCTGCCTCCCCTGTAAATTTCTCTTCAAACCATTAAACACAGAAATGTAGTTTTATTAAGAGATTTTGAGATGGGGCAGACTTTTCCTTTTATCCAGAAAGTCACTAGAATCACACTGTACAAGCTGACTCACCAATTCACACACAGCTTAAATATACCCATATGTATGCCTTTCCTTTCATGCCATTTCCAGGGCACCTCCAGTTGTATCGTGCATTTTGCTTGTGTCCAAACTCAATGCATTTTGCAAGTATTACTTATTTCAGAAAGATTATATGAGTACTTTAAAGATTTCCTCAAATAGCACTGATGATTAAAAGCCTAAACTTTGAAATACTTCCAAATATGGGTTTTTAGTAAAGGTTGTTCTTTTTTCGCATACAGGTGATACAAGAAAAGTAACACCAAAGCAGCATATGACTCCACTTCATAGCTATTAAAGTCATGAATCACACATGCAATGGTACAGTGTAAAGTGAAAAAAAAAAATTTCCATTTCCCAGTAAAAGAATCCAAGAGGAACAAATTTATGTATTTATAAATAAACTTCAAGCCATCTAAGGAAATTACTCAAGTCTAGTGTATACACAAGACAACTCATTAACCTTCAGAGATAGTTTCTGATACATAGGAAGATGTAATTGAACCCCAGTGGATCATGTAAATTTCTTCAATCCAAATCCTAGATTAGTTCTGCAAATTTATATTGAAATTGCCTTAGATCAGAAAAAAAGTTATGGAAGCAATTTAGTTCACCCTCATAATGGTATCATTATGTCTACACTGTCTCTGATATATTTAGGATCTTCAGTTTTAGACTGAATAATTATCTGGCACTAACTGAAAAAGCAGAGTACAATGTCTTTACCATTTGCCAGACAGTTGATGGATAAAAAAAAAGGAAAAAGCCCAAACAAATAATTTCTGAAGAGTACGATAAAATATAAAAACAATGGTAAGCATTTGCTAAATTTTGAGTGCATACCTACATTTAATTATGTGCATTTACTGAATGAAAAATTACTTTTGGAACCACAGGGCAAATCCAAGGACTGAAATAAAAAATCTATCACAGAGTCTGTGACAGTCCCAAAATTAGTAATAAGAATACTAATCAATAAGACTAAAATAGAGTCATTTCTTCCTTGTAATGTTTCCAAACTCTGCATACATGAAGAATGTCAGATGCTGTATGACCAACTGGGAAATTCTTGTGATAGAAAAGGAAAACGCCTCAATTCAAGTGTCATTTTTCATGGTAAAACTCTTAAGGACATTGAAGAAGAAGACATTGTATTCTTAAGTAATTTATACACTGGCTTTCAGAAAATGTGTCTTTCATATCTCAGTTATTTCCAGCTACTATCAGCTAATAAAACTTCATCTTTCTGCCTTCATTTCTGAGGCCCTGTTGGTTCTCACAAAACACTTTTTTCCATTATCCAAGTATAATTTGCACTTTGAAAACCCAATATATAGACATTTCTTTACTTACAATTGTAAGTGCAAAAGGGCTGAGGTATATTTTTTTTCCAAAATAAAGTTAAATACACAGAGAACTCAGTTAAAGCTTACATATGACACTTTGATTCATATGTTTTTTAAGTTTCAGCTGAAAGGCCTCTTCTGTCTCCCCTAAGGGGACACTGAAAAGAAATATTAGGGCAAGCTTTACTCACCACACTGAAATCAAGATTTTTGTCAATCCATTCTTGACCTTCTCTGAATTCATCATGAAGCCCCATGATATAAAGAGTATCCAATGCGTCTACTATGGTAGCACCCATTTGCGAGTTTCCTACATGCAAAAAGAAGGATTTCTATTACAAGTGATTATTTCACTACTTTCCTTAAACATCACAAATATGACAAAATAACAGAAGCAGTAGCAAAGCAAAGTTACTACAAAGATATCAGCACAAAGAATAATCAAAACGAGTATGGAATTATCAGGTACATAAGAAGATTCCCATTCCTCCTTCAAAGCACCACTCTGGCACAGTTTGGCTTCTGGGGAGAAAAGAAGACTAAAGATAGAAAAATAGCCCTTCTCATCTGCTTTCCTAACCTGAACTTGAGCAACTGTACTTCAACACAAAAAAAAAGGACAGAGAGACATTCAGCTTCAAAAAGGTACTAGGAATTCTAGGACAGAAGCATTAGGACAAAAAAATCATATGCAAGATAAAACAATCCATACTTGAAGTAATGTCTTGCATTTCCCAACATTTATTTCTGAAATGTTCCAAGGTTGCAATGATGGAAGCTACCTAATCATTGAAAAGCATGGACTGATAAGCAGGGATGCACTGGCTTGGTTTGACCGAGAAAGCCACAGTCCCAAGACGTTCACCGCAGTGTCTCTGGGGTTCCACACCATGAGCTGCTAATGGCTTTCTCAACTGTCACCATTTCTAGTGGAGCATTGAAAGACAGATAAAAATCAATGGTGCTTTACCCTAAAACGCCATTCACTTGAAACAGCAGCAGTTTAGAGCTGATTGATGAGTGACTCATCGGCTTGTACAAGGGAGACAGGAGGATGAGGTGGTGAGCCATTGCCCATGTTAGCACTGGTCTCCTTAGGCCACCCCTACCTAAGCTGTTGCCCTCAGCAGGCAGAGATGGTTGTTTCTAGAGGAAAGCAAAATTTACCATCGGTTTTGTTTGTTTTCATAGAGTGTATAAAATGTCCTATGCGCTAAGAAAACAGCCAAATTTCACTGTTCATATCGGTAATCTATAAACCAGTACAATAACTATGATTAGCAATCTAATGACAGTAGTGTTGTAACAAGCTAAGCCAATTTTAGGGGTTTTTTAATGTGCTTTTCACCCATAATGGAATCTCTAAAGTGCAGTGTTCCTGCATGGCATTTTCTATTCCATTTCTGACTTTCACATGGTTAGAATTATTTTTTTGCCCTCAAGCATAACAATATAACTGAATGAAGCCAATAACTCCATCGTATTTCTTTCACACATCTAAATGACTGACACACATGCAAGCTTAACTCCATTTTCAGGGACTTCTTTCCCCAAATAATAAAAATTAAACACAACAGTATCTATGACAAAGTAATTACCAACTAATTTCTTAAAAAATAGTCATGCATCAGTTTTAATTAATTTCAATTAGATATGGAAAGCCTAAAGTTAGTGGTATTTGTTAAGAATATTCAAGTACAGATCGTGACACACCACCTTTTGCAAGATTAATTAAAATACATTCTCTGACAAACTGGCCACCATCCACACCTATAGCTCTCAGGAAATGAATTCACCGTGGTGCGTAAGTACTGTGAGGTTTAACACCTTCAGCCAAATGACAAATTCCATTGCTGGTGCTGAAGTGGAGGTTGCTTTGAGCAGAGCTACAGCACTGCACTTAACTTCACACCTTCTCATAAGCATAATGTGACAGTTATCTAATATATCACTTCAAAAATATGCAAATCAAACCAGGATGTAAGGACTACCTTCAGTAGCAGCTGACAAAGTATCTTTTGACATAAAGCTGGAACAGGTTATACTGATTCCAGGACACACTCCAAGTAATTTCTGTTCCTTTATTTAAACCATGTTGATAAAAATTTCAAATACACAAAGTGTCTGAACAAATAGGGATACATACCCTTGGGAAATCCTGAAAGTTTCTCTTGTAATAGTTTCAAAAAATAAAGACCTTGAAAGTTAAACACAGTGGTAATCACATCAGGAAGCTCTCTTATTATTCAACTGGCATGGGATAAGGAGAACACATTGCACGGGAATGGACTGGTGTGTCATTGTCTGCCACTCCACACCCCCCCAGCCTACCCCCAGAAATTTCAGACACCACAGTAACAATCATCCACAGTTTTCTAGATCTCAGGAATACATGCCATTGTCCACAATGTGGGACAGCAGTGTGTAGTATATAGAATACCTACTTGACAGTCCTCAAGAAAACATCTTCACAAATTTAAGCCACCTTTTTCATGGAGTTCTCTGCACAAAATCATGAAAGAAGGGCTGTGGAAATGCAAGAGCACATGACTACTTTTGCCACCTTACGAATGCAATAGATGCATTCAGGAAGAGCAGAACAGACTCCTCTCCAGAACTGACCAGAAGTGTCCATGGTTTCCCTAATGCAACTCATAATGACTGAACAATATGACTTTACCAATTACAGACAAGAAATTTGCTTCCATCGTCACTGTATTAAAAGTGAGCCCTCAACCCCATATACAGAGACCACACCTAAAGCAGTAGCCACCAAAAGGGATTGCCTGACAACCTACTTCATGCTGTCCACAGCTATAGAAACAAATGCAACCTAACACAGTAAAACAGACTTGCTCAGCTTTTTTGCCCCTAAGAGTCAATTGAAGGCACAGCATTGTACTCTGAACTTTTGTCTGGGCTGTACTCCAACAGTTTGTTGAAGCTCTCCCTCCTACTCCCTTTATGCTCCTTTCTCTCATCTTTTTATATTTCCTAGAAGCACAAATATCGAACAAAACATTACTGAGCAAAGCCCCTTCTACTCACACTTTGCCTCTTCCCTGAGTGTAGGAGTACCTGTTTCTGAGATGCAGATCAGTACTCTTATAGTTTCTAGACTCCATGTGAGAGTTCAATTATTTTTTTAACACAATCTCTTATGGATAGTGTTTATATCCCAACCTACCATAAATTAGTTTTTCTTCTGTCTTATAAGTAGGGTTTTTCAACAAAATTTGGTTTATTTTTCTTTTTTCTGCATGAGTACTTCTTCCTTGAGGAAGACTCAGAAGAACAATCTTTGTTTTTTCAAATCCTTCTGGTTGAACACATTTCCAAAAGGTCAAGAGATGACAAATCAATATTTTGCAACATATTGTCTACCCAGTCTTCTTCCTTTAATGTCAATCAGGCAGCACAAAAACCACTAATTCTCTCCTCCTGGGTATTGAGGGGGAAGAGTCCAAAATGAGGCATTCACACCCAGAAGTCTTGTGCTGACAAGAACAGAAGGCAGCCCCGGACTTAAAGCAACACTGAGGACAACACACATGTAACGCATTGGTTGCCCAATATTCTGGCAGAGGTACAACTTAAAATCATTTATGCGTTTGGTTAAAGAGTAAAATTAATTGCTCTAAGCTTTTTTCTTTAAGGACTATGTGGAAAGGACATCATTCTTAATTTGTTCCTAAATAACAGCTTCCACTGAATTCTTCTATATCTGCTCAGGTCTACAACCTAACCAAAACAGGCAGTGATGTTGTCACAGTTGTCTTCATCTTAAAATTCACTGCAACATCATTAGCAGTAATACCAGTGCAGCAAGGTAAAGGTATTAGCTGAAATATAAGTAAGAAGAAACAGCAACTGTTCAAAGATCATTGACCTGAGTAAGTGTCATTTGTGGTGCTATAGGGAAAGCAGACTGCAATGGGTAGGCAGCTGTACTCCCTCCTCCTGATGTTGATAGAAACCATTCTTCTGAAGTGACAAAGAGAAACCACTTTCCATTCACAATAAAGGATAATGGGTTTTTTTGATTTCATAACCACACTAAGATCCATAAATTTTGCTGTAAAGGACAAGAGTACAGCCTTCTTGGACTTGAACTGTAGAAGGTGGTCATTTGAAGAGCCATAAAGTAACCATAAAGTAACCCTAAACAACAAGATTACAGTTTAGAGGAGCATACACTGCTTGCTACCACTTCAACCACTGTGATCTATTATTGCTCCATATACAGAGAGAGCAGACATCTCACTGTGGTGAAAAAGGTTATAAACCAATTAAACTACAATGGAAAATAACACTCCTCCTAGCTGAAGGCACTCCTCCCAGGGTCTGCCTCCGTTCAGTAAAAAGGCTCGACTAGTCATGTTGCATAAGATAATAACCAATTCCAAAAAGGCTCAGTTTTACAAACGTTAGATTAGGAAGTCTCCTCTCCATATAATTATAGTTCTAGTTGATTGAGCTCCAAATTTAATGAAGTTAGCCTAATGAATGCAATGCTTATTCTTCTAAATAAAACAGAACATCCATCATGAGCTAATGGAAAGAATTTAGAATGAAATAGCTGAACTACTAAGAAAATCATGCACACTCTCATTAAGCAACAGTATTATTCCAAAGGGCTGCAAAATAGTAATTCAGATTTGTATTTAGGTAGACTTCTGTTTCCTCAGATAAGCCAAATAATTCCTCCACTTGATAGCACATAAATCTACAGTTCGAAATATCTAGCAAATCTTATGACTAAGTGTAAAACATCAGGCCTCTAAAAGAAAAACTATCTTCCTATCTAGAATTCTTTCAGTACACCGAAGCACTAGATGAAGAACTGGTTTATCTGTACCATTTGCAAGTCTCACAAGAGACTATCAAAATAGAAGGGAGACAGATCATTGTCATGTGTTCTGTCACAAAAGGGATATGATGAAAACAAATAGCCCATCTTCATTATACCGTAAGTGTAGAGATTCAGAAAGTCTGATATCAGCTACAGAGTTGTTCAGTGTATTTATTATGTGGAAGCAGAAGAGACTGTGAGCAGTGAGGTACTAGAGAAAATACATAAATAAGCATAGATGAATTATGAACAGAGAAGACTGAAGATATGAGCCACAGACAAGTTAAATAAGGAGCAAGATGACAAATTAAAAGTCTGTACCAGTGAACCAAAGTCACACACTTTGAGTTGAACAGCAGTCATCAAAGAGGTGCTTGACAGAAACTTTGATTATTTGACACATCACCCATACCTACTCCTTTTTTCAACATGTATACACCACCTGAGACACAAATCTCATTACTTCTCCTGAAAAGCACTTCTATGGGAGCTTTCATTAGCCCAAATTGAGGGTGGAGGTATAATGAGTCTGCATGGGACTGAGCTAATTTTCTTCACAGCAGCCTGTACAGCGCTGTGTTTGGATATGTGGCTAAACCAGTATTTACAACACAAAAATTTTGACCATGGTGAGCAGTGCTTGCACATCAACAAGGTTTTCTCTTTTCTCCCCCACTGTGCCCCCCATGAATAAGCTGGGGGTAGGCAAGAGGTTGGGGAGAGAAATTTCCTTCTTACCCTTTCTCTGCTGCCTATGCTCTAACACTTTTGTGTCCCAAGTGTGTTAGTGTCCTACAACACACTTGGCATCTACCCAGAGACCAGTCAGAGGAATAACAAACCTGAAGGAAATCCACCCTATTCAAATGGATCTCTCCTTACCAAAATGCAGACTGCTGCTACAAAGTCAAGGAAACCAGCCTAAGTGGAAAATTACTGTGAGGCCACTCTTCTTCCAAGCCAAGTCATATAAATAGCCCTAATAGGTGCATGTAACTATTTGTACTCTTCTAGCTTATGCAGTTGACTGAGAAAGAAGCATTTTATTCTTACTCATAAAAGATTGCAGATGAGAGATCCAAAAGCACGATGCTCACCAGTTCATTTACAATCAAGGTGGGGTTTTAGTATTTCCTAAACCAGTGACAAAATCACACAGAAATCTAATAAAGACTATTATTCCCATTTACAAGTACAGCCTATGGACACCACCAGGAGCTATGTTTTGAAGAAAGCCAAGGGAATTGGTAAGATTGCTTGAGGAAGAAGTAGCAGTTAGATATAGTAAAACCACTTGGGCTGTTACTGAAGACAACTGCCTCTACACCATACAAACAGCAAGTATCTTTGTCTCAAAACATCCCCGCTCTGGAAATAAGTTATTTTATAATATAGAAAGCCAACTTATCTTCCTAAGCATCAGAACACTGAAATTCACAGTTAGTTATGTGTAAAGACTAGAGATCTCAATGTAAGGAAATGGATTTCACTCTTAAAACAGTATGGCCAGTGAGGTAATCACAGTGATCGACAGAACCGTAAGATTTGAAGAAACCTCATCTGCCACAAATACTGCTGGTCTCAGCCACTCATATCCAGTTCTTGTTTTTTTTTCCAGGGCCCTAGAAACTAGAAACAGAACCTACTCATATTGGTGCAGAATGCATTTGATTACTTGTGTATTTACTTGAGGGTGGAGGAAGGTTCGATTTGCAAAAGGAATGTAAGAGGACCAAAGTCTCAAGGGATAATTTAACTTCATTCCTAAGATAAATTTCCACTAAGACAGGTGACTTCACCTTCAGAGTTATCCAGCACTACTGACAGAGCAACCCTTGGCTGTGCACAAGCCTAGAGCAGATCCTCCCAATTTCACCACAGTGATTCCAGAAACAAAAGAGGAGTTGCAAAGCCCCCCCAAGGAGAAGTATATGTACTCTGTCACACTTCAAACCTGAAAATTTATTTTTCACATAGGCAGGTGTTTTAATCCCTAGCAACAGAGTGAAAATGCTTCCTTGATAAACTCAGCCTGATATTAAATAAAGAGTTGTTACAATCTTGAAGAAAACAAATATTCTTGTTATTGATATTCCTGTCTGCCCGGTTTCATAATGGCTGAAAAACGCAGACTGGGCAAGACTTCATTGATCTAGGGAAATTATACCAATATCTCCTAAAAAAGATTCAAATAATTCAAGCTTTCAGACTGTAGCAACGGGATTTCTTGATGTGACAGACAATTACAGACATGGTAGGAAAATATGTAACATGAAAATTAAATGCAAACAATTATCAACAGTTTTCTGTATCTCTAATGAGTCTCTGGCAATAAAGTTGTCACTACTGAAGCATACCACTTGCAAAATATCTTAATGAGTCACGAAGAACAAGATAACATTTAAGAAAATTAATTAAACTTTTGAACAAGAGAGTTTAATTTCACTGAGAAAACAAGTGCCTCAAAATTAGTCAATGAAACCATACATTTAATACAAAACTGCAATGTATGATTTCAGCTCAGTCATAAAATACAATGAATAAGCCTTTAAGTACCCATGAAGAAACCAATTGCCTTTAACATTTTAGACTAATTAAAAAAGCAGCACAAGAAACTAAGCATGTTGATTGCTTAGTTCTGTTAAATTGCTGATAATAGACAACATGAAAAGGAGGTCTTAGTGTTTTGTACCAGACAATAAAGTACTGTAGAATATAAATAACATTAAATAATCAATTGTAATGCCTTCCTTAATTTCATCACTGAGGAAGTAATGGGAGTGAAGCACTGAAGTGTATGATAGTCTTTGAATTTATTAAAAACCGGACTGCTGCTAGATGGGATTAATCAACAATCTGCTGCTCAAATAGCTATGTTCTTTAAACCAAAATTTTAAAACTTTGTCTAAGAATCTATACTACAGTAAACATTCCTCTTCCCTGCTCCTCACTTGATTGCTTTACTTCGCTCTCTAACTAAATCTTTTATGGTCCTTCAAATTAACTCAAAAGTCAAGCAAGCAAGACTTGAACATAGTTCCTCTAGGACAAAGCCTAAATGTCCTCAAAACTGATTTGAAAAGGGCTTATGATTAATATCAGACCGTTTCAATTTTCTACATTTCTATCCAATTGTCTCCATAGTTTTGGGTTATTTTATTTTTTAGCACAAACACAAAACTCAATTATTGCAGGCAGAAGGAGGACTGTGTGCAGACCATAATAAAGATTACTGCTGAAACTATGATCTGAGTTAGTGGGAGGTTAAGACCTGGTGATAACTGAAAGGTCACAATATCAGGAGAGAAAGATTAGGACGAACTTCATAGTAGAAAAGGAAGGAAGGAGAGGAGATGGCATTAAACTGGCATTAAATGGGAGAGAAGTGTATCAGAAGGGAAGCAAGAATAACATGCAAGAAGTGAATGGTGATGACAATCTGCTACACATATGAAGCAGTCCATCAAAACTAACCAAAAATACAGATCTGAATCAAGTCTATTTTGAGAAAGCAGGAAGTGGAAGTCTGAAAGGAAAAGTACCTGTGAATGATGGCACAGAAGTATGCAGAACCTCAGCACTTGTAGCAGCCAGTTAAACTCAGCAGGAAGCAAAGCAAGACTAATGTTTGACAATAAATAAGAGAACAAGATGTTATCTGGACTCAAGTAGAGTGTGAACTGATGTACAAAGCAAGCTAAGTACTAATCTTCCAAGACAAGATACAACCTCTTACAGATAATTGTAAGCTAAGCTACTTAGTTAGGTAGTAGGAAAAGCATCACAAAACAACACAAAAAACCAAACAAAACTCAAAAAAACCCACAAACCAAACAAAAACAAACAAAAACACCGAAGAGCCATCATGCCACAAAAGCTTTTCCATCTTTAGATAAAAGCTTGGGCCACTTCCACATATTAAATTTTCTTTGGAACAGCTGAAGAGGAGCTGATTTCAGTGTGGGAGCCATAAAACTTGACCAGAACTGTTCAAAACTTGAGTGAACAGTATCAGTGTATTAGGCACAAGCACAGTGCTACACTCATGTGGTTAAACCTCTTCCGAATTACAGCTGCCTCGTACATCTGCCGGCTCCCGATCACCACAAAGCGTACTCACATCTGCCTCCCTCTCCTTACACGTGCCCAGTTGGTTGTCCTCAGCATATATAGTTTTAGAGCTCAGTATGCTAATTCTTACTTAGCTGTCATGCCTGTTTACTTAACATTTTAACACAGTCCAAAACAGACTGCATAGCCTTAATTTCACGCTCTGCTCCCAATTCCAAATGATAGGAAACAAGTTTAAATTCATGAACAGAATTCCCACAACCTAAATAATTCCCAAATCAAAACAAATGTTAAGCCCAAAGATTTCCAATGGGAAATATTCTTTTTTTTTTTCCCTCGGAGCAAACCATCTGGTTTATAAGAGAAGAGTAAGAGAGGATGCTATTAGAAAGAATAAAAATTCTCAATCTGAATCTTAGCCCTGAACTCTAGTATGACCTAATTTCTTCCTTACCATTTCATACAGATGTTTACCTCACTATTCTACAACACAGGTTATAGAAATGAGGTGTGTTTATCTAATTCCACTTTGCATTTGGGCATCCCTTTTTGTTGTTGTTGTTGTTAAAGCAGAATTTTGAATCTTTTGAATAATGTCATAGGATTAAACATCATTGGCCCAAAAACACACAAAAAAAGCCACTGAGAACAACTGACCTAAATGTGTTGTACATGAGCTAATACAGACTGGGTGAGAAGAATTCAGTGAGAATACTGCATTATTAAAAAGAACAGAAACAGCTGCTCATGGTGAATTTTCCTGATATGCATGGGCACACTTGTGACAATCTGATGAACTATCATTGACATTCAAAAAAAGATTCTTAGCTAAGCAGTTGTTTTTATCTATGGCACCAGTACTGTAAAACAGCTGAGGGAACACACAGACAGATTGCATCCTGCCTGCACACATTTGCAAGTTTTAGAGAACAACCATATTCTGAATAAGCGTGACATATATTGCAGTGAAGCAAAATAGTGTTAACACACCACTATTTGCCCAACTGGCAGCATCAATCAGAAGACAGCTTCACATTATATGAACTGAGGAAGAGTCCAAAATTTTGCAAAGGGAAGTCTTATCTTCAGATAACTGTTGGAGTCTTTTAAAGAAGTGAACTTGTATATTGAAAGAGAGCATACACAGAAGGAATGTGAGAACATCTCTTAGCTAAAGCTCTTAAGAAAACTAACCTACCACAGGATAAGAAGAAATTTTCATGCAGATGAATAACTGTTAGAAAGATAGGAAATAGGATAAGTGTAAACAACCAATCATCACTATGAGGTGAAACCACCAGTGGGATCCTACAACGATAAATGCTTGTGCAAATACTTCTTTAGGAAATAATTTGAAAATATTTGTAAATATTTATCAATAAATACAATTGGATACAGTGGATTAGGATTCTGAAAAGGAATGCTACTGCAGAAAAGCTACCCCATAGCATATTTCTAGACGCCATGAAGAGCCTAAAAGATAAAAATTGCAATTACTAGGAAAGGAACAGCGAACAAAAAAGAAAACAGAACAAAGATTTAGTCTTCTTAAAAACAAACAAATAAAAGAACTTGAAAAGATACAAGGAAAGGAGATAATATATCAGGTATGAAAAAGTGTACGTAGGAGAAATGACTTAACAGGCTAAGACTCTCCATACAAAACAAGCACGCAACTGAGGGCATATGCAGTTCTACAAGCTCATGAATGGTGAGGAAAATATGAATAAGAGACCAAAACCAGTCACCTAGGACAGTGAGCAGACTTCAAAAGTAAAAAGTTTCCCACACAATATCAAATCAAACTATGGAACCACACTCATGAGGGGATATGTTGAGTGCTCTTTAAGTTTGCCCAGATTCCAAAGAAGTTTGCACAAAATAAAGGAAAAATAAACTAAAAGTTATTTAATAAAACTTGCTGTCTCTGACCACAGAAGCACTAACACTGAACAAACTTCTGTAAGGCTACAGAGTACTCGGAGACAATTTCACTTACTATAAACTTCTCGTGCTCTTACATTGCTTCCCTTGGTACCTGCTGTAAACAATTTTTGAAGGATAAGTAATGATCATGTGTTTGATCTTTCATCCATCCGAAACAAACTTTTCCTGCAATATCAGAACAATGTTCTAATTACAAAACAAGCCAGCAAGTCGAATAGCTACACCCTTTCTCAAAATTTTATCTTTCTAAAATTTGTGTTATTGGCCAAAAAAAATACACATTCAATGTACATGTAATATTCAACACTGTCTCACTGTAGTCACTCATTACTAATTTTGCAGAGGACACAGGTACATGGGCCTGTCCTAAGGTCAGTTCCATTTACTTTAAAATAGAGTAGAACCTGATATACAGAGATTAGCCTGAAATTTGCATCATGAAATTACTTCTCTTTACTAGTTAGCATGAATGGATTTTCTTTCCCCTTTTATCTGCCACAGAAAAAGGCAACGATAAGTAGATTACTTGTGCAGGTACAGTTAAAAGATAAGAACTACTGCTCACTAAGTAGGGGTTTTTTTCATCAAGAAAACATACAGTCAAGAACATTTTTGTTTTCATATATATCTCATATTCGGTTTTTGTGCTTATTTATCCTCCACATGGATTCAGAGGCTGAACCATGCACAGAAAAAGAATGCTGAGCAGAAGCTGTGTTTCCCATCTTTATTAGGATTTTACAGTGAAAAGACACAAAAAGTTTTCAGCCATACTTTCAGAGGGTCTTCCATCAGCCTTTACTTTAGGGTATATAATCTAATTTCTTTCCAGTAAAAGTGTTTGTCTCCAGACTGTTTATAAATTTTTGCAGGTATTTTGCCAACTTCAACAACAACACAGAGGGCCCACGAAACCAGTCAACCATGACACTCTATTATGTGAACTTCAGAAGTAAATAACAACTAATCAGGTGACAGCAGATGATAGTGTCAGAGCAACTCAGGCAGTCCAGTAACTACTACAAGGGCAGATAACAAAAATGTCTAATAAAATAATAAATATTTTCAAGGGTAAATTAAAAAAAAAAAAAAATCTGTTGCAACATTTTCTTGTAGTTCTTACAAGAAATATTCCACCTCTAATTTTTAGGGCCACAAACTGAACAAAGAAATCGCATTTCTCTCCCAAGCTATACTGTACTTGTATTGGAAAGGTATTGGAAAAACAGACTCCTGTGCCTGACTCAGGTCCTTCTTGCAAGAGCCCCCACATCCTTGTGGTCTGAGAAATGCATTTTCTGAACAGGGCTTGGGAGTATCGCTGCTCCTGCTCTCCGGCACAGCGGAGAAATGCACTGTCAGATCTCCATTGCTTAGCAACACAAAGATCTGCAGCAAGAGCTTCCTACACTGCGGCAGTGGGCAGTTGGCAGCTGGCTCAGCAACTTTCTCCTGTGTCACACGGGTTTACCAGTGGCACGGGCAGCAAAAGGTTGTTAACAAGTCAGGCAACAGGGCACACTCAGTGAGGTGACAGAAACCAAGTAGTCCCGGGCAAGTTAAAAAACATTCAGCACACTAGCTGCCCCAACTGAATCCTTAAGTTGTTCCCTTGAGCACATCTTGCTCATTAATGACACTGAACGTGCCAGACAAAAATCCCTCATAAAAAAAGGAGAATGGCTTCATTTGGTCACTTTTAAGGAAGAGATAAGGCACTGCAGTGCAGCCTTGAGGTTCTACCAGGTAAAACAAATGCAACCATAATGTGACGTCATTGACAATTTTCTCTTCCCCTCTAGAAGACAAGATCCCAAGACAGAGCTGGAAGACATCTGAGAATAAATTTACTGTTTGGGTAGCATGTAAGCTGAGAGAACAGGAGAGGCATGAAAGCACTCTTGATACATGAGACAGTTCTAGTGTGACAAAATACAAAACAATGATTTTATTAAATCTTTGTGGATAAGAATGGGCACATTGTATGCAAGAGTTTGCAACTAAAACTTCGTATCATTCTTAAGATCTTTTTACACCCTTCAAAACAATCTAGACATATAACTGTTTGTGGATATATATACGTTATCACATTGTCTTCATCTCTAGACAGAATACATTCAAATACCCGGTTTAGAAATTCACTGTTAGTAATATGGGAAGTTTTCCATTTTGCCAGACCTGTATAAGTACTTTGCCATGTACTTATTACTTGAAAAAAAATGCACATCTTCACTTTATTTTTAGACAGTAAAATTATCAAAAAACAAAAATCAATGCCAAAACAAAACAAACAACAAAAAAACCCCACACACTAAAAATTTCAGAACTCTCATTTCAGAAAGCATCAGGTAAGATGACAGCCCATGATTTCTAATTTTACTGAAGACAATGTTCCAAATCGCCCAAGGATTGTGGTTTATTTTCTTTACCGTTTTCCTTGAAGTCATTCAGGTTCTCAAATAAACATTGTTTTAGAAAAATAAAGATTGAAGACTGATAGAAACTAAGTAGTACAAACTACTCAATTTAACTCACAATTAAGTATTCTTACAGCTTATGATACAGTAATCAGTTCATAAGATACTGCGGTAAAAGATACCACAAACATACATCTTAAAACTCTGAAGCATATCTGGACTGAGTAATTGTGTAAGATGTTCACCTACAGGTCATCAAATAAGTGCAGGGACAAATCATTCTCATAAAGCATGTTTCAGACGGTTACTCTCATCTTCAAAAGCAAATCCAATCAGATTTCATTATCCAACAGTATCAACTACTCTGGTTTTGGCTTAACTCAGAAAATTTTCTGAAGCAAGCTCAGTGTTTGTCATGCTTGCTCATTATATTACATGCATCATTTTCCATCAGCCTTTTCTCTTCATCCTTTGTGTTCTAATGAGAACTTGACCCAGATCCCATAGAAAACCCACCTCTGCAATAACGCCCTGCGGCTGCCATCAAATTACTCCAGCAATTTAAGCAGTCCAACAAAAAAGGTTCACTTTTTTTTTTTTAAACTTAGCTGCTACAACCTTCAGAAGAGCTACAAATTAAAATTCAAACTAGAAAAACAAAATTACACCTCTCTGCTGTACTTTCTCTTTGCCTTTCATATTTCATCTTATGGGGTAGGAATAAACAACAAATCTTGAGAATACCAGCCTTTTCAAAAACAGGTAAGTTATCATCCTGTTCCACCAACAGAGAACCTATAAAGGTTTGGTTTATATGTCATCTAAATGTAAATGTCTTTAAAAGCTCACCAATTCCCAATCATACTTTCCCAAAGCAGCACCACAGCACTACTGTTGTGACCCAGCAATTGAAGAGGAGGAGGTACTATTCACGATTATAGCTACTGACTGACTATACAGTTTGATTGACACATATTTTTAGCAGGCTCCCCTTTACAATTTACAGTCAGACATCTCAAGAAGACTGGCAAGAGTTTCTAGCTGCAGGTCAACTAAAGCAAGCCTAGCACGTTTTGTTATAAAAGCGAAGCTAATAAACTGAGGAAGCCCATATATGTTCTTATTGGCATGCTTCAGTGAGGCATGGAACATCTTGCTTTTAAGTTTATAAAGTTTATCCTTCTTCATATTTTTAATAACTTAAGATCTATAAGAGCAGAGCAGGCCACCTCCTCTCCCCTTCTCTGACCCCAGTCTGAACCTTGCTAGATCTTGCAATGTTAGAAACACTGGCGTTTCTCTTGGCATAGATATGGATATACACTGCTTCAGACAAAAGTAGAGTCCAACACAGAAAACCAGTGACTTATTTGCCTTCTACATTGAATCATGTTTACTTCACTTGGGAGTTACCAGTAAAACTGATTTCCCAAAGATTCATGTAAATGGTTCCAGTGTCAACCAGCGATACCATCTTCTTGCAGAATCTCACAGATGTGCTAGGAATTGATATGGAAGACTGCAGACTGCACTAATGACACAAAATAGTTTGGGTCACATCATCTTTCAGGTGAGTAAGAAAATCAGGTTTTGCTAAGCATCTTTTTATTCAAACTAACACGAGATTTCAAAAATATTTATGTAATCCTTCTATAAAGGTAAATACAACTGGGAATGGTGACATAAGCGTTTAATAGAGATTGGTAAAGAAATAGGAATAACAAAACAGCCTAGACAGTTCTTGGTACAAAGGCCAATTTCCACACACACATTCCCCCCATCAACCACCCACCAAATGAACAATAGCTGATGCTATTCCAATACCAAATATACTTAATATATACTGTAACACTATGCAATTAAGAAAAGTTTTCCATATGAAATAGCCTTGAGCAATAATGACATGACTTGGCTAAAAATTAAATGGCACAAAGTAGCATCTGGATTTTAGAAGGACAGACACATAGGGAATCGGCTGCTAGGGTTAACTGTAACAAGAGGAGCAGAAACTTTCATGTGGACAAAGCCTGCAATTTCTTTCAGAAAGCAATGCCAAAACTTAAAAAAATACATCATTCCAAAGAATAAGCATTCCAAGGAAAAGAAAGCTGAAGTCCTTCAGACTCATTAAGAGACTTGTTAGATGTATGCAGAGGAGGAATGGAAAGAAAAGACTACAATGAAATTATAATTCATACCTGCTTCAAAATATTTTGACACTCATGTTAAAAACAAAACATCATAAAAATGTTTTCCTGCCATATGAAGAAAGAACCTTAGGTTCATTGAGTCTGGGTTACAAACCAAGGCTAATCTAAAATTATACATGGTAAATTAAGCAACAGAATTGCATCTAAATTCAACAAAGACAACACAATCATACAGGTGAACATTAAAGATTTTTCACTGTCAGATTCCACTTCATCAGCTGGAAAAAATATAAAGGAAAGCCACGAATTAGTCATAACATAAAACTAAATCACAGTAAGAAGAGATTCTTCTAGTAGAAATTAATGCAGTGCCAAGGTACAAGGTAGCAAACAAAGTATCTAAGAATACTTCACAGTACTTTCCTGGTATCTAAGAAAAGTCCTTTTGTCTGTTATGGCAGAAGCCTGTTCCTACAGTCTTTCCTTCAACCTCACACTCTCTCCTTGCACTACGCTTAGTACCAGCTGCATCTGACTTCTCGCTTTCATTCAAACTCCTTGCCCAGTCCAGATGTTTTTCCTCCTGTGCATGCTAACTTGGTTCATCTTCCCTCTCTCAGACAACTCCCCCTGATCCAGTAATTTTCTGTATAAGGGAATATAAAGAAGTAAAATAACATCAGAACAATATCAGCTTTCATACCGTATTGAACTGTAAAAAAAAGAGGTTCCAGCCCAAAATGAGAAGACTTCAATGCCATCAAGGCTTGCAGTTGAGGCAAATAGTCCTTACTGCAGATTGGCCCAGTACAGCAGCCAAAATTATTCTCCTATGGATTTCAATAAGCTTCCAAGGAGGAAGTGTATTTATTTGTGGGCTTTCTTTTTGTTTTAATCATTTAGGATTTCTTTAAGTATTGCAGAAAATGTAACTCGGAGGCTCTCCTTCCTTTGCTGGGAGCAGGGGAAAGGAGCAGTGTGTGCCTAGTTGAAAGTTCTCCTCCATGCTGCATATTCACATCTTATTTAAGGTTGAAATTCATCACGCAAACAAATTTAATGAAAAACTGTTTGGATATAAAGTAAATAACTTGTTTATTTGATAAGATATAAGATAAAATTTAAGAGGATTGGAAAAAGGGACAGCAAAAAAATTAGAAAGTCCCTTTAAATATTACAATACTTTTGAAATATATCTTTTGACTCTTCTTTTGGAATAGCTCTGTGACCTTACCATTTGTCTATGAATGCAAACAAAAAGCTAACCAAATTTTGATAAAGTCAAATATTTTATTCTAGGTTCAGGCACTAAGCACCAAAAGTGAGAAAATTACAAAATCCAAATCCATATTTCTATCACCTACAAGAAACAAATTCAAGGTTTAAAGCATGATAAATAATATAAATATCAATTACTATGAGAAACCACCTCACACAAAGCCATTAGCCCACTGCCTTACATTCAAAGCCAAAAAAAATCTGATTTCAAGCAAATTTTATAAACAACACTAACATAATGAAATTATACACAGTATATTCCCAACCATTCGTGACGTAAAAAGGGGTTATGATAAAGTTGTATCATCCTCAAATACAAGAGTGGATGAACACAGTATGAAACCCTGAAAAGAATTCAGAAAATTCTTCCTAATCTTCAAGCAGCTCTCCACTATATTTCAGAATAAATGCACAAACTTCACAGCTCAGTCATCTTAGGTGTGTGCATCCTGGACCAAGCAAGATTTAATCCTTATTAGTAACATCAAGGTTATGTGTTTTGATACACCAGAGGATGAACCTCCAGGGCTCCGTCCTCAACAGTTACGACCATGTGACCATGTATCTTTTTTGGAACCATCAGTCCTACAGAGCTGGGGTCAAAAAATGGATTCCTTCTTGGTTCGAGTACAAATAAAATGCTTGTCATTTTCCAGTCACTACTCTACCTAGTCTATCTCAGTGCATTTACACCAAGAAAAGCAGTACTGCTGCAGAACACTGATATTTTAAGGAAGAAAAGCCATCTAGTCTAATCACATGTATGCAGTGCCAGACTATTCAGTTTCTTGATCTTTACCATCCTCATGTTTTAAGCATTTATATTATAAATGCCATTTGTAACACTTATATTCACACTCCCTTGCTCTAATATTCTCACTTCCTCCCTTGAATTTCTTCAAAACTTAACCCTACCCTCAAACTTCCATATTTTGAATATAATTTTTTTCTTTCATTCCAATCTACAGGTTCGGGATCCACAAGTCACAGACTTAAATAATAATGTTACTTTCTCCTTACTCAGATTTTTTTTAAAGCTACTTTAAATTTCACCTTGGTACTAGCAGTGTTTCAGCATCTTACATGCACATTTTGCTTGTATCACAAGAAGTTTTTAACTGTGAGGGTGGTGAGGCACTGGAACAAGTTGTCCAGAGAAGCTGTGGATGCCCCATCCCTGGAAGTGTTGAAGTCCAGGCCAGATGGGGCTCTGAGCACTCTGGTCTAGTTGAAGGTGTTCCTGACCATGGCAGAGGGGGTAGGACTAGTGTATCTTTAAATTATAAGGTTCCCTTCAACTCAAACTGTTCTATGATTCTCATGGAATTAAACACAAAGATCTAGACAACATGAGGTTGGCTTTTTAAAAAAGAAAATTTATATTCATTGCATCCCAAAATACCATCAGCGCATTAGAACTTTCATTTATACACACACACACACACACACGGACAAAGTAACAGTGCACATAGACACAGCTTAGCTTTTGCAACAGTAAGAACATATTACTCCCAAGAAGATAGGTTAGTAAAGTAATTCAATGAAATACCATTGAAATAATTCATACACTTCTGTCAAATACACTTCAAAAGATTTATATTAAAACAGAGTTTGGTAGAAAGTTTGGGTAGACTTTCAAAAAGGACACACAGACAGAAATATAAAAAAAAAATTTAAATTCACAAACCAGAAAACACAGCCTACCAAATATGTTAGTGGAATGTCCTTTCCGGGCAATTGGTTTGAGCTCATTATGTCCCCATCCATATTGCCTATAATTGTCCCAGGCATGCTTCATCATCTGAGAAATGAAAAAAACAGGATTTGATTACATTATCAAACTACTTTCTATTAATACAATATTTTACTCCTTATTTGAGACTTCAACTTTCACAGTCATCCCACCATACTGATTAATTACTTTGCCACTATTTCTATCTGTTACAAAAATTAGATTTTAAAGCATAAATAAATTTGGAAACAACTTCAAGTCTATTTGATTTGAACTATAGAGCCTAATGCTCTGCATCAGGTCATTCTCTTGTTCTTTCTTTTCCTTTAATATATGCATAGACATTTAAGAATGTAAGCATAAGGAATGCATTTAAGTGTAAGGAACTGCTGTAAAACACTGGCTAATGTCTTAAGAGGCTAACTAAAAGAAAAATATATCTACCAATATCTGAAGCATAAAAGGAATTTATTTGCACTGGTACATCCAAGTATGACTAAACAATTCTGCAAAAGGCATAATAAATTTCTTATTAGCAACTTGACAAAGATATATTGTCATACAGCCTCTACCTAAAGAAATGCCAAAAGGTTGCTCTTTAGAAAGCACAGTGAACAAAGAAGCATAACATTATTAATATTTGCTACACAAAACATTAAACTCTTTTTAATAGATGTTTCCACCACCTGGTAGGAAAATTACATTAAAACCCCAAAAGGTCTTGTTGACCCACATAAACACTAGTTGTGCACATCAGCCACTAATCATCGCTTTTATGGATTTCCTAGAACTCTTCAAACTCCTTGTCTGTTGATATACAGCAGCCTGCAAACTGTAAAGCAAATGCTTTAAAAAAAAAATAAATTATTAGTTATCTAAACAGACAAGAGCAAGTAACAGGGGGAAATTACATTTCAAAAGACAAACTGCCACACTGACAGTTTGCCAAAAACTCTTCTAGAACAACTGCCATGTGTCTGCAGCCACATTATACATATTTTTATTTTATATTGCATTTTTAAAATGGTGTTAGAATACTGTTAACATAAACAAGATCCCCAAGAAACTGTATAGGACTTAAAATCATGATCTCCAAAAGTTCGAGAAATGCTCTCTAGGAAGAGAAACTATGCTAAGGTAACTAACAGATCAATACTAACAGTTTAAGAAACTGAGGGAAGGCAGGCAGTTTTCACTACGATTTACACTACTGTAATTTTCTTATTTTAATCAGAGAGTCACTATACTCACAGAAAATGGGTAGGAGCAAGCAGATGCTGGTGAAAAAATGAGGTGCAGCCAGCACTACCTCACATGTCTCCTACTACCTCACAGGTTTCCCCTCTAATCAAGTTCAAGTGGAAGGTAGCATCCAGTAATCCCAAATCTTTTGAACTGCACATAAACTGCCTTCTAAAACATGGAAAACAAAGTCCCTGTCTCCCTACAACCACCAAGAGATCCCTGCTCAAACTAAACAGCCGTAATTCCTTTGAATGTAAATTCCTTCCAGATTTCCCATGGCTCAGTTAACTCATGCCTAGACAATAAATTTGAACCACAGCAAAGGTATATGCACAGGCCCAGAAGATGGGAAGCGCTCCTGTGTTAAACTGGAATCAACTTAGGCACAGCTGTCCCTCTCAAGGTGCCAGAGGTCCCACTCCCACCGCTTGTCATTCAAAGTCTGCTCATCCGTTGCTTTTGGTATTTGCACTAAAAGATTTTGACACCTGAATTGGCAATAATACTGTGCCACTTCTTTTAGTATCATGAACTAGCAGTGTAGGAAAAAGTGGATGCAAATATTATACTAAAAGAGGACAGAAAAGTCATTTCATAACCATTCACAAATTCCTTAGGGTTTACAAAGCCCTTATCAAACTGACCAACTCATAGCTATTAGAACCTCAGGATGACTCAGGTAAAGTGATTCTCTCTTGACAGTTTAGAAAACTGCAGCATGACAAACACAGTAAAAGCCTGGTCACAGTCAGCAAGTACAGAAGTTCTTGTGAGAGCTCTTGCTACAGCTATGCAGAACCAAGGTAAAAATTTCTATATAAAATTGTTCATTAACTTAAGATCATAAAATCAACAATCAAGTGGGAAGGGATCTCAGTTCAACCTCCTGCTTAAAGTTATTATGGGACCAAACTGGGCTACTCGAGGCTTTATCCAGTCAGGACAGAGTTAAGGACAGTCAGAATGGGATCGTCGAAGCCTCTGTGAAGGGTCCTGCTCCAACTCGCTGCTTGCCAGACCACAGTCCTAAAAACTCTACTTGGGAAAACACAGACCTATGGGTTTAGAGGATGAAACTCAAGACTGACTGACCAGTGTTGTTGAAAACAGATGAATGAGTAAACAACAAGGTGACTGTGACCATGACATGGCAGATCTAAACAATTGGCTTGCATATAAGGAAGGGAAACTGGGCTTCTGTGATGTTTGGATGCCTCAAATAAATATTTTATGAAGGAGAATCAAATAACCATTGACATTTTAGCTTTGTAAAAATCTCACACTGTAGGCAAATACCAGTTAAGTCCAAGAGAAGAACTTGTTTCCTCACAGCAGAATATTAATTGTGGAATATTTCACTGCCCTAATTAGCTATGCTTCTGGGGAGAAGGTATAGATTTTGTTACAGAATATTTAGCTCTGAAGAAACAAAAAAATATGGAAATTACAAATGGTTAAAGCAGAATACATCACTAAGTAAAATGTTTCTATATCCATAATTTATCCTAAGATAAAATTATGATAGAATATGTAAAGGAGTACATTTCACCAGATGCATAACATAATGCAAGAGTAAGTTAAGAATACACTACTGAGACCTGAAACTCTGTGGAACACAAGAGATTAAGATACAGTTGACTGCATCATCTAATTCTGAGACAGGAAAACATATTTTGAGGAGATAAGACTACTTCGATAACCATAAACATTTGTCCTGTCTCCTCTGCCTTGCCCAAGCAGTGTACGAAGAATATGATGCTCAAAGTTCTTCAGAATCCTTTGACTTTATTACAGCAATAACTGTTAATAACAATTAATAGTTAACAGTAATAACAGTCAACTGTTTCTTTCCAGATGAACACTGAGCATTACTCTGTCACACAGCTCACTGCCTTCCTCTACCACAAACAAAGTAGGTTTCATAATATGATAGCAGATAACTGCACATTACATGTAAGTGAGAAACCCCACAGCTCTAGTATATAGCATTAAATTTTGTAAGGATGATATGCCAAGAGATCTTATAACAACATGGAGATTTCTGTCACTGCCAGAACAGGTAGCATGTTATACTATAGTTAGAACATCTATACTATTGGGAGCAGTTGTTCACGCAAAAGCTTTGGAGAGCCACAAAAAGATAGATGCCTCTGCCAGCTAAAAATTTAACAGAGGATGGCATTTTGGCTCAGGAAGTAGAAGCAATGTGAACTCCTGATCAGAAAAACAAAATTATCTCTATAGTTACACTAGATAGTATTTGCATAGTCAAAGCTGGGAATGCTGAAGAACAGCTCCAGGAAGAGACAGGCTTTTCTTAAACCAAAGTCTTTAAGAGGAGAGGAAAGTCTCAGACGCTGACTGGAACATCAGCACTACAGATAATAGAAAGAAGGTAAAACTACTATCGAAAAACCACACCCAACCCTTAAAGAACCCACAAGAGAGATAATTCTACAAAAAGACTTATTTGGACTCTTCTGCAGAATGGCAAGAGGCAGGGCTTGTCAAATGAAACTGCTTTTGCAGGTACACCCTTATCTAATTATTTTAATGACTTTAGAGCACATTCATGGGATCTGATTCTCTGTAGTTACTGGAAAATCAGGTTTTTATAAATATAGAGTGGTAATGACATCTTTGACAAATTTGTAATTGCAACAGCAAAAGGAGGTTACAGTGATTGAAAAGAGACTTGTATGGAAGTTTTACTGCTACAGCTACAAACATTTATTCAAGCTAAGGATTGGTTCAAAAGTACCTTTCCAGTCCTCAAAGTAGGGCAGACAACTAGCCAACAGAAAGTCCTGACAACAAGCAAAAGAAACAATTTACTGGCAAATTGCAGTATTTACTGGTTCCTGCCATTCCATCAGGAATGTGCGTAATAGATTCCAAATAGGTTTTGCTTCCAAAGGAACATCTTCTGGTTAAGAGTACACTTTAGAGAGATTTATATAAACCACCTTCAAATTCAGTTTTAAAATTAACCAAGGATTTGCTAGACAAAATTACTGCTCAACTGGCAGATTAAAAATTAATAACCATTTTCCTACTGTCTGCAGAGAATACTTTTAGGAGGTTAATTTAAAGAATGATCTTTTCCTTGTATATTGAGATTGTTGATGAAATTTAGAAAACTGAGATTTTTTTATTCTTCTGGGAGCTCTGCTTAAAGAGAAATTATTTCAGGCATCAGTTCATGTCTCTGTCATGCACTTCTGAACACTGTCACTGAAAATGTCTGTCCGGAACATGTTCCTAACACACACAGTTGGGTTTTCTTTTATTGTCAAATCTGGTAACAAACCATTACTAAAACAAAATTGTTTATCAAACGGATGCAAAGCAGGAAGCCTTTTTTTTTTTTTTTTTGGTAAACACCTGAAGTCTTAGATGCCTGATGAAATTAAGGGGAAAATACTTCAACCGGCAAGAATTGAAACAGTAGATGTAAAGAGCCTAAATTTGGAGACCTTACAGCAGTGAACTGACTGCTAAAATTTGCACAAGAAAGCCAAATGTTTTTTATCCAAGAGGATTTTTGACCCTGTGCATTCTCATGGTTTCAAGAGAAACTGGTATTCACAGGATTGACTGGTCCTACGGTGTTTAGAACACTAGAACCTCTCAGATCATCTTTGTAAACAACCCTGACTGCACATCAACCAGCAGAAAGCAGATGCTTACTTCTGGTCTTGTCTTTTCAGGCATCAGACTAATCATCTTCGTCAGCTTATCCCTGCACCTTCGCCAGTTTTGCTGCATCCTTTAACTACATGAAGCGTGCAAGATGTAGAGGCACCTGAGGAGCTTCAGAGGCTACCATAACAACCCTTCCTGTTCTGTTCTTTTTTGAAATACTGAATATCTGCTCTTTGTCTGCTGTTGAGCACTACATTGACATTTCCAAGGAACTACAATAAACACAATTTCTCATTCTAAAGTGGTAATAAGTCACCTCACACCTTTTCATACTAAGCATTAAGTTGGAATCTCTCCCTCTCCAGCCCCAATATGCATCATTTTACATTTAGCTGTGAAATAAAAGGGGAGAAAAATCACTCAATCCCATAAGGCTTTTTTTGCAATTCTTCATGTTGGCAGCAAAGTTACCATATGCATCTGTTTTCAAACTCTAAATAATTTATTTG
>NW_020955356.1:920771-921957 GCF_003031625.1 Empidonax traillii | reverse complement strand
TACTAAGCATTAAGTTGGAATCTCTCCCTCTCCAGCCCCAATATGCATCATTTTACATTTAGCTGTGAAATAAAAGGGGAGAAAAATCACTCAATCCCATAAGGCTTTTTTTGCAATTCTTCATGTTGGCAGCAAAGTTACCATATGCATCTGTTTTCAAACTCTAAATAATTTATTTGTATAATTTAGGGCGTGGATCCCCATCACACATCCTCTCTGGCCTCTAGCACCATTTATCTGTACTCTCCATTTCCTGCCTTCTAACCAATTTCTCCAGGCAAACAGAGAAACTATCCTCCATCCCATGGCTGCTTAGTTCAATACCTGTTACCAATGAGCCTTGCCAAACATTTTTTGAAAAATTATGTATCTGACCCTAACTCCCTTGTTCACATGTTCGCTGACACTTTCAGGGATCTTCTGTACCTTTGGGCATGATGACATCAATAAAATATAGCAGGAAATGGTACATATCTATGTGCTCAGAGATTCTATTCCCCATTCTGGTTTCTGTTAATCTGCAGTTCATCAGCAGGTATAGTTCTGCAGTTCTTTGATCTTCCCTTGAATCTCTTTCAAAAATTGATGCCTTGTTAGCCACTAGTCCTCTGGTAACAAAGCAGAAAATAAGAATAAATGCCAGCAATGCAGATCAGGAATCCAAATCTCAAAGTAAACAGTGAAATGTTTCAAGTTTTGGATATTTCAGTATTGTATGCAGATAGTCTGTGTCTTAAGGGAACATACCATGAGAGGCTACTCATCAACTACCAGCAACTCACACTGTGTATCAATGGCATCACTAATATCAATAATTGAGAGGTAACACCATCAGGAAAACTATACATTAAGAACACACTGGCATATATTCTATGGAGTTGCTCTGGGAAACACAGAGGGGACTACAGGAGATACTGTGTAAAGATGACTAACAAGAGCGTCACAGGATGCTCTGGCTTTCCAATCAAAGTCCCCATAGCTGTAAAATAAACATATATATGGCCAGTCTCTTCGCGAACGAAGAACCGGGGAAGGTCTTTACACCTTCCAGCCTGCGCATTGGATTTTTTAGGTGAGACACAGTGTGCGCGGAACTGAGCCCACCCTTTAATCCTGAGGTTCATCTGCCGGGGCCAAGCACGCTTGGACGGTGGCAGCGAGGTCCTCAGGACGTAGATGGATTGCC
>NW_020955356.1:805932-919386 GCF_003031625.1 Empidonax traillii | reverse complement strand
TCTACGGAAAATTAATTTACCAACTCAATCAAAAATATTTTATCCTTAATTTACAGATTTCACTAATTAAGTAAAATTAGGATAAGCTTTAAAGAAGTGAAGTGAAACTAGTTGAAAGCCAACTTACCTGTTCTCATCATGTCAGATTATACTGGAGAATCCAGAGCACAGAGAATCCAAACAGTGTGCACACAAAACCCCTTGGTAAGCAGTGTTTGTGTATACATATGTACAGATACAAAGACATTTTTATATGCACACATACATATATAAAATGTGTGCGTATATATTTTATACAAACACACTGCAGCGAGTGTTAAACACTGAAAAAGCTGCATCATAATAGTGTTGTCCTTCAGTTTCACTGGGTTCTAAGTCAGGAACAGTGCACAACCAACTAGAAGTCCAAGTAAGTTTGATCAAGAAAACAAAGTGTAAAGTGTTAGCAGTAATGAAATTGTTATAAATTGGTTTTAGATGTCAAAAAAAGGTTCTCCAGTCACAGAAGGCAGCATATATTTGGCAAGATCAGAAATACTGCGATTAGAAATAACAAAGGAGATGAGCACTGGAAGTTGTATGAATAGTAACTATGAAAATAGGAGTTATGCAGCATAAAAAGATCTCCAGATGATTAAACATTTCTTTCTTCTACACAGCTCTTTTCTCAATAAGCACACTAAACAGAACTCAGGTAAAAGGACACTTACTATTTTTAACTTTATTTCTTAAAGAATAAGGCTTATGCAATCTTGCTCTCTGTACATCTGTCATTTGACACACACATTTGCAGTAGCCTTTGAATCCATTCTCTAATTTCATACTTGATTTTAAAGAGCTGGAGGAATCAGATACTGTACTTTTAGTGTTGGGGAAAAAAAAAAAATGAAAGAAAAAAAAAAAAAGAAAAATACCTGTGGCTAGATAAGGTAGACAGACACAAATTAGTACCCTGGCTGAGACAAAGGCAGTTATAAATCAACCCTTTATTAATTCAGAGGGGCAGCATTTAGCACACAGGTATCTCTGAAGCAGGTATGGAACACATTGCAATTCATGCAGTCAAACAGGAAGATAAGAGGACATTCACAGCAATATGTGCACAATGAGCAGAGGGTGGTACAAGGAGATTTAGGTCAAAAATCCATAGAAAACTACTAGTTTTGCTGCTTTTAAAACAGCCTGTTACTTCTCAACACTTTTAACAGCCTCTTGAGTATCAGCCAGAGACCATGATGAAAATACATTTTAATCACTTTTCTTCTTGGCACATTCCTAGAAGTATCTCCAAAATTGCCTCCACTAATATTAAATAAATTAACTTTCTACCTTCCCTTCTAAGAGGCAATATAACTCCAATTTTAAAAGAGGATCAATGAAAACTTCTGCCAAAGGAAGTTCACCAGCAAAAGCACTGAAGTCAGAACATCCCCAGTTTCCCAGACAGGACCTTGTTCCTCAACTGTGCAAAGCATCCAAACTTAACAGCAACTCCTTCTGCATGTGTCAGGTTTAGTAAGTGAATTTCAAGTTGGACTAGATGACCTTCAAAGGTTTCTTCCTACCCAAACTATCCTATGATTCTATGATCCTTAACTGTGGTACCCATACTCCCTGGATGTCCATTTCACAACAACTTTTGCTTAAGTGTCTTTCTCCGCTTTTTCTTTTTATCAGAAAGACGTGACAAGCAGGATAACCAAAATTTTGCTGTGCTGAAAACAGCTTATCAGAAAGTAATAAGATATCACCTCACTGTCCCATCTCATTAAACATAACAGCTTTTAAACTGCACAAGCAAGTATTCTACAGCCAGCACCTTCAGTCACTTCATAACTAGCTTATCTGTGTGAACACCACACCTCCTTTGAGTTCAACTTAAAAACATGTATTTAGAAGTAGCACTGACTAATTAAATGACTGCACATCTCAACAAATACAGAAAAAGTAATAGAACAAAAGCTCCAGAGACCTGAGATTTTCCAGTCTCTTTGAAACATTACTATTTCACTCTTAAGTTTTTTATTTGCACTTTTGTAATGTTCTGGAGAAGCCTTCTTCCAGCTGACAGGATTAGTCAACAAACACCTTCCTAGCACAAACCGGGTGAGGCTGGAAGGGACCCCTGGAAGGTATCTGGTCCAACCTCCCTGCTCAAGCAGGGTAATCTGAAACAAGCTACCCAGGTCCACTTCCAGTCATAAGTATTTCCAAGCAGGGAGACTCCACAACCTCTATGGCAACCAGTTCCAGTGTTTGGGTGACCCTCACAATAAACAATTTTTATGATGTTCAGATGGAGCCTCTTGTGTTTCAATTTGTGCCCACTACCTTTGTGCCTGTCACTGTGAAAAGAGCCTGGCTTCATCCTCCTTTTACCCTCCCCTTCAGCTATTTTATACACTGGTAAAATTCCACCCCTCATCCAAGACAAACAGCCCCAGCTGTCTCCCCCTTTGCTCAGATGAGAAGCTCCAGTCCCTTAAGCATCTTTGTGGTCCTCTACCCTCTCCAGTATGTTCATGTCTCTCTCATTCTGAGGAGCCCAAAACTGGACACGCAGCTCCAGTTGTGGTGTGGCCTCACAGGTGCTGAGTAGAGAGAAAGGATCATCTGCATGGGATTAGTACCATCATTGGGTGAAACACATTACTAGAGCCCAGAATGAATGCTGGCAGTAAGATAATACTGGGACATGCTGAAAGTAAACCTGAACCCTGACTAGGGTGAAAAAAATTACAAAATTTTCCTTACTTGACTGGGTAAAATTTTCTTTCTAATGGAAACAAACTCATTATAGACCATAGAGCACTATGTAATGATTACATTTAAACTGAAGGGGAAAAAAATTAATATTCTGAACATCATTTAAAGGACATAATAATGGAAATTAAGTGCCAAAAATTCCAAGCGTTCAAGCCATTTATATCTAATTTAACTTGGAAAGGAAGCCAGTGACTTCCAAAAGATGAGTTTTTGTTCCTAATTTCTCTGCATTACCCACAATAAAAAGACACATCTTAAAATCTTTTTGTAATATTACACAAGTTACTTTTACCATCTTAAAGAACATTTTCTACTTCCAACATTTTTCTTTTATATACTACAAAAACTCACTAAAATATTAATAGAAAGCTAAAGTGTAGCAGCAAGAATCTGAAAAAATTTTCAGATATGTTTGTTCTTAAAATACCAGTTAATTAAACCCTATAGCATTTTTTAAAAGCCAAAACAGCAAGATAATATACTATAAAGCATGTATGATAAGCAGGTAGAAAACCTTTACTTCTCAAAGTTGTCACTGTACATCTAAAACAATCAGCCAACTCATAAATACTGCTTATTGGAATAACTGAATAGCTTGTTAGATGAAAATAGACAAATTCTGCAATTCTGTAAATTAGTTATACTTGAGAATAGAATGTAACACTACATATAATTATCAGAACCAACGACACAGAAAAACAAACCCAAGAAGATGCAGATTCTGCTCCGAGTTTATTTCACAACCTTTCGAAGGCTCCCACTCTGCGCTCAGCAAGCATTGCTATTACATAAAGCTTTCAAATGTTTTACAAAGCTCTCTTAAGAGCATTACACAAATTTTTTCTTTTATGTGTATTTTTTTGAAATCAAAATAAGCCTTTTTAAAATATTTAAGCACTGACATACCACTTTTTATACAGAGATCTGTTTAAAAAAAACTAAGGTGCTATTCGGAAAGAAAAACTGGTAATAAATTTTCTGTAAAAATAATAGAAACTAAACCCTCATTTGAAAATTTTCCAGCCTTTCTCACAACTGTAAAGACCCGTGTGTGGTGTGTGCTACATATTGTCTCCATCACTCAGCCTAATTCTACACAGTTTTTCACTATTTGATAAGAGGTGAAACAGGCTGAATAACATCAATAATTTCATGCATTTAAACAGTCTATAGCTGTTCTCTGAGTGAAGTTCCTTAAACATGCATCAGGACACTTTAAAGTAAAGCAAGACATAGGTCAAACGCCCTCCTGGGACACCCTGGAATTCTGAAGCCAGATGCGCAGCCTTCAAAGAGCTACGAGCTTCCCTGTGCTATTTTTTAGGCCCTGATCCAGGCAACCATAATGTCTTGCATGTCACAAATGCTATATGTGCTAGTTGGAGACCTAGGTTAAGAGAGATTGTCTCCTGAAACTTGTTCTTTTTTTTGCTAAGTCTCCATCTCATCTACCAAGATTATCTGTATTAGACTCTACTGGTTACATAAACAGTGAGAGACGAACTCAGTGATGAACACATTTCAAAACGCACTTCGCATCTCTGGAATCACGGCAGCCTTCTCTGAGACGTCTGATGCTGTCAAAAACAGGTTTCAGGCAAAACAGTATCCATCTGACACTGTCAATACATGTTTTAGCTCAGCCACATTATATTCTTATTCATAGAAGATCCAAAATCCAGAAGAGGACCCAAAGGCCAAAAAAAATTATACTTTACAAACGTGTTCCTCAGCATTATCATTTGTCTGCTCTCTCTAGAAGACCTTTCGCCCCTGTATTTTATGCCTTCACATATCTAGCTATAGAACTGATAATCTGCTCCCTGCATGAAAAAAAATTAAAAACCCTGAAGATCACCTGGCAGCTACAGTACTAACAAGAACTGACTCAATGAAGGCAATTCACACAACAAAGACAAATTTCAGTCATGCTAATGTGATCCTGGACAGTTCAAGCAAAGCGGTCACACAACTGAAGACTGCATAATGCAAAGGCATTATTATCCTACCTGAAAGACTTACCCACCCAATACATAGTCCCACAAAAACCTTTTGTCTGGCTATGAAAAGCTACACCTCAGAAACCACAACAGTAGTCATCAACACGTTATGCAATAGAAAAACAGATTGTGAGTGTGACTCACACGTAGGCTGATCACCAAAAAAAGGAGTAAGCCTTTTACAGCATGAGGTGTGTGGCAACTGCAGCTAAGGATCACCAGAACTATAACCTAGTGATCCTCACTCACAAACCACCCTGAATTCCTTACAAATAGATATACTTTCAGGTTTTGATCTGCAAGAATTGTCCAAATTTTACTACTTATTCATGACACCAAGAAAATTGCCATTCTGTACTAACCTATAGCTCATTATCTCCTCTCAGTCTACATTCTGACCAAACAACCTCTGAAATGTAAATACTGATTTTCAACCCTCCCTCCAATTCCAGGCTTGATCTATAGGAACTTTGGTTGATAATTTCTTCCAGCTAGTTCTTCATTGTTAGCTGTGTGCAGTAATTTTGCAGTTCTTGGTCAACTCAATTTTAATCTGTCCATTAAATCCATCAGTGGCAAAGGTATTTAACTACAGTAATCTGCAGTAAAAATTAAGAAGTGTTGACAGCTACATGACCATACCATTCACTGTTCATCTTCACCCTACAAAGACATTTTGAAAAGCAAAATACCCTGTATATTCTCACTGAAAATGTTTAAAGACATAGGCTTGAAAAGCAGTAGAGCCTTTTCACATCCACAGTGAAGTGCTGTCCTTTGGGAAACAGCCCTAACCAAGCAGGGTCAAGGAGGTCCAAAATTCCACACACAACTTAGTCAGAAGTACTTCTGCAGTAACCACTAAGAGGCACATCATGCAGGGAAGGATTTGCTACTTCAGAGATTCAAACTGTGATACAGCTCCAAACATAGTAACTCCTACCAATAGTGATACGGTCCCACGCTGTATCTCTCGTGTATCATAAGCAGTTGTTCATTACTTGATAAGAGTGGATTCCATCTAGTTATCATTAATATTCAAATTAAAATTCCAGGTTGGGTGATCTACCCGCAGCATAGCACACACTTCAACTACAACTCCTTCCTGTGACAAGGACAGGTCTCTGTTTGGTTTTACGAGCTAACTAAACTCAGATTAGAATTTAAAAGAAGATTTAGCTGATGTAAATACTAAGTGCTGTGGTCCTGGATGTTCTTTAATAACAGAGCCTGTGCTTGTCTACCTCTGGCTGAACCATTCCTGCTTGCTAACCCGATTTTTAGGCATAAAACTAATCAGATTGCGGGGAAGAAAAAGAAAAATAAGGCTGTATGAGATTTCTGCCATATTAGTTAGAAGTACAGGCTCAGAAAAATGCCTGGCAATAGTAATAGCAAATTGGCATTGCCAGAGCAAAAGAGGGCAATGAATCTCATGGCCAACCAGGAGTGGAGAGGGTAAGACCAGAAACAGCAATTTCCATAGCATAAGCTCCCACAGAACCAAAAGCCTAAGCAAACATCTTACTTTACCCTCATTTACCTGTAAAACATTCAATCTACCTAAATTAGCTCATAAGGAAAAAAAAGACCTGCTGCTAATACTTGAAAATTAGTACAAATAGTCATATGCTTTTCAAAATAAAATTTACATGTGTCTAAAAAATTATCTTTCCAATCTACTCTTTAAACTTTTAAAAATATCCTGTGATACAGTAATATAACCCGTTCTTTAAAAGGAAACTGACAAAGTCACACTCTATTTTAAAGATGCTTTTGTTACTGTTCCATGAGTTAATGACAAACTCACTTTGAACTCATACCACTAAGCTGAAGAAATCCTTAAAATAATTTTTACATTGTTATCCAGTGAAATATTAACACCCCAACACATGGAAAAGAAATGCAATAATGCTGATGCTCATTAATACTTGTGCACTTTTATCTTACTGTCTATTAGAAGATTTGTAGATCTGTTTTTAGTATAAATCATAGCAACAAAATGCCATACAAATAACTGCTACCAGATACAAGAACACACAGGACCACATCATCTTTACCTCTTTAACTTTGTTCCTCTTCTCTCGGATATCCGGGTCTGCTGGTTCTCCACTGTTTATCCCTATCAGATTTGGTAAAGGAACGGGGGGCAGTGGCTTGCTGTCTTTCTTTTTCAGTTCTTGCACTACTTTGTTCTTTTCTGTCTGAATCTCAGCTTGAATCTCATCACGTGATTTCTTCAATTTCTCCTTAGCCTCTTCCAGAGCCTTTTCATGATCTGCTCGGATCTTGTTTCTCAGACGTTCCTCTTCTTCTCTAGAGACACAAATGCTAGTCAGCATCTCATTGCTAAAAACATATTGCTTATAAACTGCAGCTTCAAAACAGAAGCCACATCCCAAGCTGGTTTACTTCAGTAATTCCAGTGATTCAAACAAGTTTACTGAATTACATTAACACACAATCCTGTTACTTTTGCCACGAACCCCAAAAGAACACCACACACATCAGCAACATTATTGTGGAAAAATGTATGGTAGGAGTTTTCTAGATTACGTCTCAGCACCTTTGCTTGGCCACTCAAGAATCTGGAAAGGAAAAGTCCTATATCCTGAACTTCAACTACAGGATGTGTGCAGAGGCACATCTAGCAAACATTCCTCTTTTTTTGAAAAAAATCAGAAGGGCTCTTCCTCACCTTGTGCACAATAAATAGATCGTACACAACTTGCCAAGATCTGAAGTAACCACTACCAAAAAAAAAAGACAAAAAATCACAGCCACTTCTTTTATTACCAACCTCCACTGCAGCATGTTTTCTCTTGAATTTCAGAACACACTGTTCCTATCAGTACAGTCCTTCAAGCCCAAAGGTTAAAAGCAGAATTAATTACAAAGCCATTTAAGAGCATAAGAGTTTTTAGTAAAATATGATTTTGAAATTCACTGTCAACAAAATCAACACCATCTTGGTTTTAAGCAGTATCTTACAGTGTGATCTTTAATGATCAGATAAAGTTTTAAGATTAACACTCAAAACAAAGAGTGCTGTTTTAAAGCCTGGTTTAAACAAGAGATTATTATAACAATAGACAAAAATGGCTCATTCCAGTTCTAAATTATTTCAAGGCATCAGAAAGATACACATCGATCTCTCAATATAGCACAACCTTTGCAATCTTCTTTAAAATACAGAGTTGCTCAATGACTAACATAAGTCAAAAAAAGTTGCAGGGATTTAAAACAAGCATTAGGTAAAAAAAGCACAGTTACACAAAGAGTACTTTATCAGCCCTTACATTTTTCTGAAGTGCTATTAGGTTTACATCTAAAATAAATTATAGCAGCATTATTACCTTCAATATTTCAGTACTAGAAATACAAAGCAACATTTTAATAGATGCACTGACTGAAGGGCTTTTAAATGGAAGCCACTTTTCTCAATATGACTCCGGTCACATCCATATTTCTCCTAAACATTAAAAAAGCAAAGGACTGAGCCGCTAAATTTGACTGTCAAATCTGAGCTCATTAATACTGTCAAACAGTATCAGTGCCTCTCTCCCTCAACCAAGGAGCAAAGAAACAACCTTCAAAGCGGCAAAACAGTATTATAAAAAGAGAAAACACAAGGAATGCCATTTAGGATAACTCCTATTTATGACCTACTTATATGGGGAAATAACTTCCTTGTATTCCTGCGAAAGTTACCCACATTTCAGTGTGGCAGTAAATGTGCTCAATTTTCAATAACAAAAACGGATGAAAATTTCTACCACCCGAAAGGTCTGAAACCTTGGGAAGCTTTTCCAAGGCTAGCAGAGGGCTCCGTGTAAGATGCAGTTAGAGAGAATGAGGTCGCCAGAGCAAGACTTCCTTCCCACACCAAGAGACATGTTCTCACCAAGAGATAGCAGCTGTACAGGAGCCAAAGGGAGGGCTGGCAAAGAATGAGAAATCTGAAGTGTTACTGAACAGTTAAGAATCAAAATAATTCAGTGTTGGGAATAATGTATTTTAGAGGTACATTTCTCATATTCAAAACTATGTTTCTGGAGGTAAGTGGAAGTCTTTATTTTCTGACCAAATTTACTAACATTTTGTTACTAGATACTGGAATTCTTTCGCAAAGCATCAACCGTCACTGAAATACTTGAACTTTTAGGGGGAAAAAAAAAAAGTAACAATTTATCTCAGACCTTAATAAAAATATGTTCAAGGTATAGTCACATTACTCTAATTTGAAGATGTTTTAAAATGAGTGTGCTTTATTGACAAATAAAAGTGCTTTTGGTAAGCCACATGGTTAACCTGCATGTCCCCTAATTCAATTCCCCTGAGTGGAAAAGATTAATGAAGTTTGAGTAGTTACAGTGACTCTGACTCACTGGAATGAGTCACTGGTGATGTGCTTTGTGCACCTTCACAATTTTGCACCATCAAGATCAAGTGCCAGGAAGATTTCACTTTTACCTTTATTTTGAATTTTCAGTCCCAGTTGCTGCATACAACAGTAGTAATAAAACTCCATCACTCTACCAACTTCATCTATTCAAATCATTTGAATCATCTAGATTCAAACTGCATGAAACAGCCATAAATTGGATAACAAGTTTTGAACTCCCATTTGTCTACACTGCAGACACCACTGCATAAACATACAAAAGCTGTTGATTTTTCCTGCAATATAATCCAATTAGAGTCATTAAGGAGCTCTGAATGACAGTCTTCTTTCCTCCAGTCAATCAGAAGAAAATACACAGAGGCTCAATAGAGATGAAAAATTCTAGCGCTAACTGTATGATCAGCTCAAAGCCTTCCTTCCAGGAAGTGACATTTTGAGATAAACATAAGAAAACAGTAAGATGAAGAGAAAGGTCAACAGGTATTTGAGAGAGTTTACAGGATAGTACAAGAGCTTCTTCTGCAGACACATACTCTCAGTGCAATTACCAATGATGGACAGCAGGAACTACAAGATATGTCATATTCTACGTGCCAGCTGAAGACATATTTTACCAAATATATTCATGAACACGACCCTAATAGAAGAAAAATCACACCCCTAAAAACCAATACCACACGTTTCTTCTGAGTTCTTAAGCAACAAGAACTAAGTGAAAATACAGAATAAAGTTAATGAGAAGAATGGATATGTGTGAGCAGCTGACACCTCCTCAAGTCATCAACAAGCTCCTCAGCCAGCGTAAGAAAGGATAAGCAGCAGTTTAATACATGTAGATAGCATTACATTCAAATTCTCAGAGTTAAAGAGACCTCAGGAAGAATCAATCTAAAAATATAAGATTGGAAAGAATCCAGGCATAAATACATATACGAAAACGTGTCAAACTGTTTCCATATCCCACCCCCGCTTCTAAGCAACATAAGTAAACTTTAAATTTAGAATATTTGAGCAAATCTTAAAAAACCTTATCTAACAGAAAGCTGCTTTCTTCTAGGCATCCCAAAAGCTTACTCAAAAGTCTCAAAACAGAGGTTGAAGTACCATAAAACTACAGCAGAAGCTACTTTAAAACAAGCAATGCTATTTAAAGAACCTGTGATTAGACCATTTTTGCCAGCAAGAACCATAAATAGAGCTAATAATTAGAATCTGAAACAAGAAACAGGTGCAAGTTTTTTAAACAATCACTGCAATTAACTATTGCAGCTGTTTATGCAGGAACACTGAACACTCTCAAAGTGTCCACAAACTGTCTAAATATCATTCAGAAAAGACCACAATAATGCTTGATAAGCAAATCACTAACCAAAACTTTATGTACTTTAATTATGCACACAGTAGTGAGTCTTCTGAATAGCTACTAAAGCTTCACTTGCCAAGACAATGACTTTAAACGGAAGTCTTTCCTATCTGCTGTGGCACAGCAGGCTCTTTAGAAAGTGAACTGAAAAAAAAAAACAAACCTGTAAAAGTGTTTTCAAATTTCTTTGTAAGATTCAAGATAAAAAAAAAAAGAAAAAAATTAGAATGGAGTCAAGAAAAGCAAACTCACCACCAGCAACTGTTCTCTCCACTAAAAAAGCAGACTGGTTCACTAGAGCCAAAGGACACCCAGTTTATTATCATTTGGAGTTTCAGCAAGTGGATAGGCAAGAACTGGTAAAGCACATAAATATTTTTGTAAGCCTGTCATTCAGAAACAACCTCCCACGTGGAAATTCTGAACTTTTACCCTTTGATCAAGTTTGACTTCCAACCCAAGGCTTTTAGAGCCAGTAAAACAAAAAAACAGGCACTAATTAAAAAAAAAAAAAAAAAAACACACCTAAACCTTTGAGAGCATGTGCCTAAAAAACATTTCACACATTAACTACAAATGTTGTTTTTACTCCAATCTTGCAGCTTATATGATTTTATAACATCTACAACCTCAACATGTTTGTTCTCCCAGCACATGGAGAACATAAATTCCCAGCATACAAGGACATACAAGTCTATATATCTCAAAACTGGAGAGATATACTGCCCCTTACACGAACAGAGTCTGGAAGAGACAGAACTGGAAGAAAGGAGCATCTGTGCTGATTTTTCTCCTTGCTGGATCCCCCTTCCTGGATGGATGGCTGCATTACTCTCTATTGTCAAGTGCGTACGGAGGAAGCGGCCTGATTTTTTTTTCCATGTTTAGTTTTCATCATGATCATCTTGCAGAAATGACCACTTGCATCCCAACTTGCTGGGCTGCTCTGAGGCAGTAGAAAATATGCTCATGAAGGAGTACCAGATCTGTATATACCTGTGACAGCTAAAGGGATAAGCTCCACCACCATTAACAGTGAGGCTGCTACTTACCAAGAGTTTTCTCTTTCAAGGCAAGTTAAGGTTGTATTTATTTTACTGAAGTTTTGTTTCCTCAGGTAATGACCTTAGTCAGAGATCACTGGTTAGAAAGGAATATTTTTATCAGAAAATAAGTGAATCCTGCAGGAATTAAGGTAACTTGAGTGTATCAAAAACACAGTGTCAATGTATTGGTTATAAAGATTTTCCAACCAGACTTTTAAGAATAATCTTACGCATGTTTGCAAGGGAACATGTTGTCCCAAACTACCCTCTCTAACACAGTCTTTGTCCAAAACCCAGTTTCTAAATATGTTTTCACCTTTGCTTAAAATACCCTTGCAGATGGACATGGTTTGAAACTCTAGCACAGGCAGAGTAGATAGGTGGCAACTTAGTAGTAAAAATTAGTTATTTAAAAAAAAGACTGAAAGTCAAACTGTTCTTTGTTGATGTTTTGAATTATTTTGAGAACATTATGCTTTTATTTATCTGCAAACATCCTACTTGATCACTGATTTAGTTAAGACAGCAATACCTACACGTAATAGATGTGCTATAGTTACCTGTGCATGTCTGTAGTGATGGCCTGGGAATAAAGCCAAAATGCAGAATATTCCCCATTTCAATCCCTCTCCCTTAAGGAAGATAATAACAGATCATTATGACATCAGAAGGGAACAGATTTAATTCCCTTTGAAAAATTATCGTTACACTTTCGCAGATACAGAAAACCTGTGGAAAGGGACCTGGGAGTCGTGGCCAACGTCAAATTGAATGTGAGTCCACAGTGCCCTGGCAGCCAGGAGGGCCAACCATGTCCTGGGGGGCATCAGGCAAAGCATCGCCAGCCTGTCAGCTGAGTCAGGGCAGGTTTAGGCTAGGTATTAGGAAAAGGTTCTTCACCAGAGGGTGGTCAGGCACTGAAAGAGGCTCCTCAGGAAAGTGGATGCCCAAGAGGTGTTTGGACAACACCCTCAGGCACACGGTGTTATTCCTGGGGTTGTTCTGTGCAGGACCAGGAGCGGACTCAGTAAACCTTTGTGGGTCCCTTCCAACCCAAGGTACTCTATAATTCTGTGATTCATAGCCCAGAAAATTAAACCAAATAATATATTCCTTGAGTGGTTTCTTTTCAACAAAAATGACAGTAGAATTTATTTCTAGCAAGTGGTTAGATTTGCATATGAACATGAGTAATGCTCCTCAAACATAAGGAACGTGAGACAGAGTCCTTATTCAACTCCTATCCCTCTCCATTCAGTTTCAGTTTTCATTTTGACCTTTTTCATGTTCCTACTTCCTTCTTTCCTTTACTATTCTTTGTACCAACGTAGGCTAGTTTGCTTCCTTGGTCTTCTACAAAGGCATGGCCACCACTCCGAAAGCCAGTCCTCCTCACTTGCATCATTTGACTTATTTGGCCCATGCTAGGGAGAAGAGAGAAATAACACACTGACACAGGTACTCTCCTTCAATACTTAATATCACCTCCTAAAGTCCCTGTAGACCTTCTCCAAACAAAACTTCCTTCAACTTCTGTGAAATCATGTCCCTAACTGATCTCTTTTGCAGTCAAATCTTAGACCAAGAAACTGGGCTTTCAGCCACTTTGCTCCCTAAATCTCTCATCTCTGTCATGGAAGCTCACAGATCCTGTTTCAGATCTGCTCTCTTGTCTAAACCAAAACTCAGCCTCTGACATGTCTTTGTAGATAGTTAGGTGTCACCTTCAAGCCAAATGTAATTTAACTTTTAATCTTCTTTCCACATCTTTTGTTCAGCAATGGAAACTTCTCCATTGCCCAGATTGCCAGTGTCTGGGCATTCTTTCTGCTTTGTTTCCATATATTTTAAATTCAGCTTTTCTTAACCCATACAGTAATAAACCCTCAGAGCTTCATCTTGTTTCTTTCATCCAGCAATTCACGGAAGAAGACAATCCACTTAACTACTGGTATCCTAAGACTGCCTTTCTGTATTTTTTTTTCCTTCAGCTTTAATTCATTATACGTATTTTTTTAGACAATCGAAAAACATCGCTACTTCCAGATGTCCAATATGTTAAATTCATGGATTTCCACACTGGCCATTAAAGATCACTGCTGCTTGTTAATCCTTTACTGTCTCTTCCCAATTCTTTCCCTTTGCCTTGTAATTAAGGTATGGCCTTTGGAAGCAGCTCTGGAATGAGCAAAATCCTTGGGGAGATGTATTTAAATAGAATTTCAAAAACACAGATTGAGTGGGCACATAGAACTTGCAGAAGTGAGAGGATGGTCGAAGCACATCCCATATGCATGAAGACGACACCCTCTGCAAAACTGCAAGTCAAAAAGAACCTGAGTATTCCCAGGTATCTTCTATAAGATTTTGGAACATAGCCAGGATTTACATTAATCATTATATGGTAATACTCCGTTAATAAATAATATTAACTTACAACATATCTCTGGTTTTCTTTCCCAACCATAATAAAAAGAACAAATAGTACCTTCTAGTTAGTAAAACAATACAGATTATACTATTAAGTGTGGAACACGTATAACCTTTGATGGACCAAAAACAAACAAACAAAAAACAGGCAAAACACAAAAAATAAAACCCATACAGGCAAGGGATCATCCTTTGGAAATTATTTGCTTCCCATGTTATGAATGTTGACATGAACAGAATTGGTAAAACTTATCTTGAGAATCTGTCACGTGCTGTTACCACCAAGCAAAGGCATTTTTTCCTCATCTCTGTAGCAGCCATGTTATGCAAAAAAAGGAGGGTGCCAAGCTCAAGTCAGCGACTTCCTTGGGACCTGGAAGCAATGTCATAGCTGCTAGAGTCAGCTTAAGTTTTACCAATGAAGAAAACACTCCTACAGCTGCACTTACACTAGCAGCCACGCATTTTTCAATGCTAAGAAGGGTGACCAGAGACTGCATAAATATTTTAAGCTTACATGAAACTTCTTAGTTTCATAGTTACAGTATCAGCTGAAATAGATTTTCAGAGGAATCAGATCAACTATTTCAGGAAGAGACATACTTTTTAAGACTACAACAGCAATGAATAAAACTTTCACTAGTGAGGAGTAAATAAAACAAATTACATAAGTTTTCAACTATATACAAGTAAACTCATTCAGTTTTTAGTGTCTTAATGTCATTCAGGTACAAAAACACTTCATCAGAAAAAGCAATAGTTACACAAAGTTCAACAACGCAGAGTTTTCAATCACTACAGTTCTATCAAACACATCTCATTGAGACCTGTTCTGCTTACACAATGCAGAAGAGAATACAACTACATTTGCCTCAAGGCACTAACACAATCAAAAATAGGCATTATTTCAGATTTTTTGATGATTAAAGAAACTTGAGTTAACATCTGCAGCTAATTACTTCTGTGCAGAATATTTAGCCTCTGCAGAACAAAGTCTTAAATCTGATTGTCAAAGTACTTACAATGCTAATATAGAGGGAAAAGAAATTTATCTTTTAGGAATCCATCTTACTTCTAAAAAGGTACTCTGAAAAGCCCAAGTCCTACTAAAATGTTAAGAAATTTAGGATCTCTTCACATTTTATCATGAAAACTGAATGAGAAGAAGAGTGCTACCTGCCCTGTGCAAAATGAATTTAAATAGCTTCCTGTCTCCTAACACCATACTGACTGAAACATCAGATCTTCCTTTCCAACCAGTATCCCAATGAGACAGCCTTTATTTTTTTTTTTAAAGTAATAAAGATGAATGAACTTCACATGGAATAGGAGTGACAAACACATATAGATAGACTAAAGGAATAAGAAACAGAAAAAGAAATCAGTATTGAAGAAGAGAATTGGGCAGGATAAAAAGTTAACAACTCTTCAGCTGGAAATCTAAGGTTTATTTTGATGTGGGACTCAAACAGCACCAAAAAACAGTAGGATAATTTTAATTAAAACTTCAGAACCCCACTTCAATTAACAATGTCAAATCACAGAATTTTCTACTATAAACCATTTTAAGTCATTGGAAACACTGCTGCTGTACAAATTTAAACATGTACATAGCAATATATTTACACTCTACTCACCTTGGTCAAGTCTAACAGTATGAAGCACCACCTTGCATACTATATAATTTACTGATATAAAAGACAGTTTAATCAAGGCAGAATAATACTTAGCTCATCCTGTGATACTGAGAAAGCAATGAACTGAGCTCTCATGAAAGAACAATGTGTCATCTTTATGTCTTATTAAAGAAGGACTTTTTATAAATAAGCACATTTACATACAGGACAAAGCAGACACACTGATGGTGGTGGTGCAGATCAGATACTGAAGCATAACGTCAAGCAGAAATAAAAAGAACCAGAGCACTCCCACATACAGCATCAAGCTCTTAAATATTGTCTACTACTACTGTCCAAAACTAAGTGTCCAATAGGGGGAAAAAACAAACAAACAAACAAAAACCCCCCAAAAAAACCACAACAAGGAGTCAAACCCATCAACAGAAGCCATGAAGGAAAATAAGGGTGGTACATTCTACGATCTGGCATATATCACAAAAGTTGCTCCAGAGTCTGAAGCATCACTGCATTTTCCATATCACTCAAAGCTCATCTTCCTCAGAAGTTACCATGCTACAATCTTTACAAACATTATTTTTCTTTATTCTATACAAAACTGAATATTTGTAAATTCTGTTTTTTCACAATGACAAAAAAAGGTGCTTTGACAGTCGTTTTCCTGGGGAAAAGCTGATAACTTAGCCATCCAATATGAAACAGAATCTTAAAATTAGACATGCTTAGAGGGCTCATTTCAGATTTAAAAAAAATAGATTCAAACACCTGAAAATCAAGAATATTACTGGTTTCTGCTACACCTTAATTCTTACCCTTTTGAGCACACGCAGACCCACAAGCTGCATGTGAAACTATTATACTACTTAACATTTTAAAATTCTCTGAAAAGTTTGTTTTTCAAAAACATAATTCTTACATATTTTTTTACCTAAAGAAAATTAATCATTTTGTACAACACCAGCAAATATTTCAGTATATGCTCTACACAGGCTTGTACTATATCTTAAGCACTGACTTGCTACTCCTTCCTCTGTACCAACTACACTGACTGACAGTTGTGCCAGGATGGGATGCTGGGTTCATAACCTTAGACTTGTACAGGAATTTTGGGATTAGATGGGGACACAAACAAGAATGAAGTCCAGAGGAGTCCTTCCCAGAGGAAGAAAAAAGTTCCTGGAGGCAAGCAGAAAATCTTCAGGTGTAATGGAAAGGACCCAAATAGCCGCCAGAAACCGAACAAGTTTCTTCCCTCTGCATATGAACGTGTTTAAGGAATTTCTCAGCACATCTCCTGATTATAGCATGTCCGTACTCACGCAGTTCAGCCCAAAAAGAGAACAGGTGATATTTGTTTGACTAATAAGCTATGAAGAGTTTTCCAACATTTCACCTGACACAGAGAAAAAGCAATATCTGAGAGAATGTTTTAACAGAAGAGAAACAGGATTTTACCTGTTTACCTTCATAACAAAACTTTCCTCCAGCAGGTATCAAAAGCTTGTGGAAATCACTATCTAAGAATATCACATATCACAGAGAAAGCTGCATTTAGTCCTTGCAATAGGAAGTGCTTGACACAAACGCTTTAAGTACTTAATATAACACAATAGCCTCATTCTCCACAGGTGGTAGGACAGATGATGCTTCTGTGGCATTCTACATAGACACTGTAAGTTTGTTTTGAAATGAAAGAACAGGAGGGGACATACTTGAGAAGAATTTGGCCAAAAAAAAAACCAAACAAACAAAAAAAACCCCACCACCCAACAAGGAAACCATGAAACAGACTAAGAAAACTTTTCAAGCAACACAATTAACAAACAAAAAACTCTATCAACCCACTTCCTTGATTTTAGTTTAAGAACAGGGCTTGAAAGCTTTTAGTTTCAAATAATAATCTGAAAAAACCAGTTAAACACCAACTGTGAGCAGTAAGATCTTTCTGACTTATAAAACTAGCAAATAAGCAGCTTAAGAACAGAGCCTGAACAACAGAAAATAGGCTGACAAAAGACATTTGCTGTATAGAGTTGTTTCATGGGGTAAGGGTGTGTATTTTAATGAAACTAAGCAGCAGCAATCACTAAAAATTATGACAACCATTTTAACACCCTAGTGTTTCAAAATTGTAATGCTGGAGCTTTTCATCCATAGAGGATCCACCATTCGAGCTAATAGCAGGAGGCTGTCATCCTCTATCAGTTACTATGTACGTAAACAACAGAGGAATTAAAAAATACCTCGACAAGGTTTCACACATATCAGCTTGCAGCAGAAAAAAAAAAAAAAAAAAAAGAGACTCCAGCTACAGTTTCACATTATATTTTTGCTGTTTAATAACCAATTACTGCCAAATGAAATACCTCAACAGCCTCCAGGATCTGCTGGAAACGGAGGATTATTGTATAAAACCATGGTGAGGAAAACAAACTGATGGGACATCCCAAACAACACCAAGGGCACAGATCATCAATGCATGCAAAAGCCATGGCAGATTAAGCTTTGGGAAATTTTTTGGACAAACTCACAGGGAACCCATCAGCAGACACAACTTCCAGCTGGAGAAGACATGACACTGCTTTCACTGAGGCAGAGAAGTCCATCTGTGTGGGCTGGTAAGAAAATATCCCTGAGCAAATAAGAGTTGCACACCATCAGCAGGGGGTTCCCTGGGCTGATCACCAGCCAGAGTGCACAGGAACACAGCTTCCCTGGCGCTGACACAGAGACACTCGTGACTAGAAAATTAGCAGTTCTGTAGAAACAAGTCAACTAGTGGATGAAGGATGCTTTTAAGTCCATATCTGCTTTATTAGGTTAAAGACTGATTGTGTACAACTGCAGCATTATTAGCATGATCAACTGTAATAGTCTAAATACTGGGGTTTGTAATAAAGGATATTCTAACTCTATATGCCTTATGTTGGTCACCATCTCTGTGCAAATCATTCTTTTTTCAGGGGTTTAGTGGTCCTACAGAAGCAAGCTCACTTACTCTTTATGCTGGTACTCAGGAGACCAGGCAACAAGCCATTCAGCCAGCAGTGAGTTGAGCCAGCTGAAAAATTATGGATCATTTCAGACCAAATCAGGTCTCTTAACTGGTGGACTGCCCACACACTGATGTTGGGGCAAGGATATAGGCAAGATTAAATGGCTGGGGGCACTGCAGAACAGGACATGAGCTTCAAGTGTTACAGACCTGCATGTTCAGGAATGTTAAAGTCCAAGTTATAAGAAGCATGTTTTCTGCACACAAATCCACACAGCCATTAACCACAACCACTCCCTACTATCACTTCTATCCCCTCATTCAGCCATATGGTTTCCTCTTCTCTAGTTTACCCCACTGACAGTGCTTCCTCCATGCTAAATTTTATTCATACCTGAGTATCACCTTCCTCCAAATGTCTCCTTTCTCTGATTAGTATCTAACTCAGCCAATGCCCACCTCTTCTTATGCCTCAGACAACACTGATCTCTTTCTACTTACGGAAAAAGGGGAGGAAACCAAAAGGCACTATTTCACAGTCATCCCACCCTCTTATCGTTTTCTCCATGTGCAGTTTCCATCTCTGGTTCCCAGGAAAAAAAGCTGCTGCTCCTCACTACCACCAAGTCCCCTACTAGCCCTGGCTCAATTTTCCCCCTCCCCTCCAGGCTCCTGTTCCTAACCAGGTACTTCTTTCTTTTTTCACCACCTCCTATACTAGAAAAATGAGAATTATATTGACTGAAGCAATGTCTTCTTCCTGATGTCTGAGTTCAAAAGGGGTACCACAGTTAGTATGATAGCTCCCTCCGTTTACACCCTGAATCCTCTAGGCAGCCTGATCTCCAGCAGTAAACACCAAAACTCTCACCAAGAGAAGAAAAACAGCTGGAGAACGTTAGCAATTTAAAGCAATAGCCATGATATGAGTATGGTCTCAGTCTAAAAATTCTCAATTGTTCAAATACAAAATAAGTTGCCAGCAAAAAAACACAAACCCACACATAAAGAGAGAATGGCTGTTACAAAGTAAAAGTAGCAGTAGCATATAATGCAGACTCAGAAATGGCAAACTTTCAGGTAAGCAGATGGTACTAGACTTCTCTGCACAGGAAACCCTCTGGCAGGTCCTACATAGCTCTAAGGAAGTGACTACCCTCACACAGATGTTCTGTCGACACAAACTGCCACATTTCCATAATGCTATTTTAATCACTCAGCCAAAGTTGCCTTGCACATCCCAGAAGCAACACTGCTTTAAATACTGGATTGGAAATTCACACCTACTGCTCAGATTCATCTTCCTCCTCCACCCATAATTGTTACCATATGGCTACATGGTAAGTTGATACCTGTCTATCAATGTGTTTAAAATCAGAAGAGTAGTCGCCATGCAGGGCACCATAAGCCATGCACTGCAATGTTGTATGGCAGAGCTTGAAAAGACAAACAAGGGGGAAAATCCTGGAATCTACTCTAGGAAGTGGTACAACCTCTTCCATTATAAGGAATCAACACTATTAGAGATATGCAGCTCAGTCTAAATACAGCAATTTCCCTTTACTTCCTGTTCTTGACACCAAGACACTGCTATGCACAACCCTTCTGGCTAATACAGCATCAGTGCTACTCCATCCTCCTTGCTGTGGCACAGCAGCAGCACTGGATTTGCCTGAAAGACACAGATCAGCTCCTCCCAGTGCAGGATTGGCAGGATCACTCCCTTCCCTCTATGTGGCTACACTTTAAAATATAGTCCTGCTTACAGACGCTGGATGAATTATGGAGCAACAACAGTTAAAAAAAAAAAAAAAAGAAAAAAAAGAGTTTGTACTCAGTCTCAGAATATCAACAGCTTCCAGAAGATAAAAGCCCCTGACAGGACAGGACCTGCAGACCACGTTCTGTTGTTAAAGACAGTCATCCTTGTTTCTGGGAAAGAGGTGCAGGGGAGGGGAGGTATATCTATATAGACAGAGCATATATACTGTGACTCAAGAGAATTTCATATAGAATGATACAGACTGCAGTACGGATATACTTAACAGTAATACTGGAATAATTAAAACAGAAATATAAGTCCTTCTCCCATTCAGCACCTCTGGGACTACTTAGAGGGAAAGAACGGCAAGGTTTTATACCTCTCTACTTAGCAAATCAGCCAAAACAGTAACTAAAGATAGAGCAACAAAATACCTGGAAATCATGACGTACAGTCTAATCTGCACTGTTCCACAGAGCAAAACTGTATCTCATTACTCCCGAAGTTCTTTAATCTTGTCAGTAAAGCAGCGGATAAGAGACAACTGTGTGACAAATTATTTAGCCTTCCAGGTGCTTTTAATAAGTTTCCACATTAAAATAATCCACACGGCTAATGAAATACACAATTGTGATTCAAGAGACAGATAACTGGGTGGTGAGTTTTTTCCTTTTCAAAAAGGCCAGAAATGCAACAGAGGATCACTAACTCCTCACCTGAAGAAATATAACAATACAAGGCTTGCACTGTTCAGTACATGTATGAATATGGAAAGCAGTTTTTTGCACATCCAACAAGAACACAGCACCCATCACAGAATCACAAAAAGTTTGAGGTGGGAGGGGAACTCTGGAGGTCATCTGGTCCAACCCCCTATTCAGGCAGGGACACCTAGAACTGGTTGCCCAGGACCATGTCCAGAAAGCTTCTGAATATCTTCAAGGACATAGATATCATTGCCATAAATTATGCAGTGGAGTTTGCTCATTTGCTCCACTTCATGAGCAAACTGCAAGAACATGAATGATAAGCTTCACTCTGTAAAAGACATCTTCCCAATTGAAACATTTTCCCAACTGAGTAAACAATATTGCTGACAGCAAAATCCAGCACGAAGTCTAAGGAATGACTGACCCATAAACAAGGTAAGGATGTCAGCATCACGATGGCAAACATAACAGAATACAAAAAAATCATGAGAGAGGAAATTGTGATGTGTAAACTACTTTTACACATTACAAGTAATTCATCCAAAGATGATTTGGCTTTCTTTGGGAATTGCTAAGCAAATCTTTTTTCATACATATTTGCAATAAAAAAATATTGTCAGGATACAAGAAAAAAAATACAGCAAATGTCTCAGTAGTATGTACATCTAGAACTATCATGGATATTTTTCATAAACCTATGATAACATTAAGAGATTGAGCTAATGCAATGAAATGTTGATTAATAGTTATCAGTGCTATTTACAGTATCAGTTAAATATCAACATGTTTTACAGGCTACATATACAGACTTTAGATGTAGGCAACAGCAGATGAGCTGGACACAAACTGCTCTTGACACAACCAAAAAAATATGCAGATGTACTGTTGCTAAGAACATGAATCCAAAACAAGGAGAGAGATGGGGATATAAAACATCTCATCAATTTGGTCTTTGAATTATCTTCATCATTAGAATTTCAGGTTTTTCAGAGAGCTTTATAAACAGTACACACTTATCTTCCTCTATTAATTTGCGTAATATAATCACATATACATCCAGCATATAAAGTCTTATTTCTTCTTTCACCACCACCGTATACAACTTCCTAAACTCCCAGCAACAAAATGTAGCTCATGGATAGATGTAGTCAAATGTTTGATTCCTCAAAGATTAAAATAAAATCTGTTTTATCAGCTCAAACTATTATGGCAACTTTCTTACCTCTTTCATGAAAAACAGATCATTTCACTAACAAATGTATCCATGCTATATGTACTATATAACACTACATAAATAACAAAGAGATGACTCAAACGGAATAGCACCACTGATTTGACTAATGAACACTTTGGAACTAGAAAACAACTCACAACTCTTTCCTTCACTTCACTGGCTGTAGGCAACAGTCATGTTTATTTTGAGTTCAGACCTAATAGCTTCAAACATACTGGTCCAGAGTAAACAAGCATATGGTCCCAAGATCACCAAACCATGAAATTCAACTCTTTTACAACTCAAAATCCAGTGTGAGCTTGGGCTGAGCTCCAAAAATAAACTGGAACCTTATGAGAGATACTCTCACAGCTATAAGCTACCAAAGGTAAGGAACAGAGTGTTATTGATGAGACACTAAATCCAAGAGAAAAATACTGACTCCAAAAAGGCATGAAAGCTGAAGAAAAAGTGGAGCTGGAATATGTTGACTCAGCCAGATCAAGAATCAACCCACTCCAAGATCAAAGGAGGCTGATATTTTCCTACCTTAGACCTTCTAGGCCAGCAGGGACTCACTGAGCTGGTAAGCACATTAATCTACAGTAAATAGTCTAACTGGTGAGGCTCTCTGCATGAGCCAGTAAATAACTGCTGTGTATCTCCTGCCTGAAGAACCTCTGTGCGTGGCAGAAGATGCCGAACACTCACCCATCGCAATTTTAAAGACAGATTCTATTTCTGAAGATTAATGCTGTGGCAAAAGGTCATATCCTTGTAGCCACTGTCACGCATGGAAGTTAATATTAGCTGGAAGTTTTTTCCAACCCTCAAGTAAAGGTGCTGCAAAATTATGCACTCAGACTAGAAAATGGAAGCTTAATTCCTTCCCCTGTAAATATTATGTCACCTTCAGTCATTATCATTTTGGATTCCAGAAATAAGGTATGGGAGAAAAAATAAGTAACACAAAACATGGTATTTAAACTGACTGTCAAAGCAGAGTGTAGATCCCTTTCTTGAGGATTTCTTCAGCTTTATGGAGGCTTTTATTCGCTGTTTCTTCTCAGAGGCTACAGTTCACTCATTATTAACTGGTTAAAAGAAGAAGAGGCATTATTAGCCATCCATCACCACAACATGTTTCGGGACCACACCTAGCCTTTGTGGGAGAAAGGCTGGGCAAAAGCTATTCGTGATCTGAAAATCAGCATGGCATAAAGGAACGTAAGAAAAATTTCTGGGTTAGACTACAATCCAACTTCTCCTACCCTTTCCTGCCCTCCCAGCTTTCCCATCTCCACAAGGCATAGAAGATGGTGATGCTGTTTCAGAAGTCCTGGACTATAGAACCATTGGATAGCACTTGCCACCTTCACTGCCCTGTTTCCTTTCAGCTGTTGAGCACTGAACTGAAAACAGTAAGGTCAAATTGCTAAAAATAAGTGAACAATTCTATACAAAGGAGAGGTAGAGCAGAAACTGAAAAGAAAATACAAATCCAAAAACCATCTGCCACAAATGTTTTCTAACAGTTTGATGTAAATACAAGCCTTTCTAAATCTCAAAAGGCATTCTATTTTAAGCACTATTGAATACACTTGAAAGCTGGTAAGAACAAGGTTATGGCTAGTGCAGTTTAAGAGAATTTTTCAAGGTAGCTTGGAAGAACTCTACTCATAGCCTGTACAGGTTCCAGAATTTTTTTCTCCTTAACAGAAGTCAGATAGAAAAATGAATTTTTTAAGTATCATATTTTAGGAATAATTTAATTTGTTATGCTTCTGCATATTTTCCAGTCACTAAAACACTAGACAATATTACATAGCTTGCTTTTTCTTTTCTAAAAATTCCATACTATGAATCCATGAAAGTTCAAAACAAACTTGCTAGAGAACCAAAGAAAAGTAAGTAATTACAACTTACTTTAAAGTTACCACTTTGGAGTTTGGGCTAATTGCTAGTTTGTTTACTTGTTAATGTATGAAAAGAAGCTCCACAGATGTTTCCTTGTTTGGTTTTTTTTTTATTTTCAGCTTTTGAACTCAAAAGACACTTAACTTTTTCTAGGATCACCACCAACAAATTCTAGGGAATGAAAAATCTGGAGTAAAATCAAATACCTGAATGGGGTTAAACCACAGTCTTGTGATGGGGATTGATCAGGTGGCTTTTGTCAGCACCTAAACCTTCCAGCCCAAGTAAAGGTGGCATTTTCTTTGCACTGCCTCAAGTTTCTCCTGCAAGTGCTCCTGCAGGTTACATTACCACTTGAAACGTCACATATTTCACTGAGCATAATGATTCAGGCACCTTGCCAAATTGACATGAATATGTCAAGCCTCATTTTTCTTTCTAATAGCAGTAGATTGGATGATCTAGTCCCACCACAGTGTGACGGCCAGATGCTATTCTGAGAAAATTATGTCTAAAGAGGGGAGACGGGGTGTCAAGCGAATGACTGCGCATAACCGCAACAGCACACCCATCGGAATAAAATTAGTACTCCAGTGATTTATAGAAACCAAAACAAACATATCAAAAGACTACAGAGCAAAGCAAGGACCTGGGGGTCACATGGAGTGTTAATAACAATGACAAAAATTCTTTTGTTTCACCAACACACTCAAGAACAAAGTCACCATTAGGCATTTGGCTTTCTGAGTAAATAAACGGTTCCCACTGCCTGTTTTGGCCAGCAAGCAGCTGGCCAAATGCTCCAATGCCAACAGAGGGCTGAGTAAAAGCCAGTCAGAAAGATTCCAGGTTCTCTTCCATCACTCGTATTTGTCATTGTTTTTCACATAAATACCAAGAACATGGAGTGATGGGAGAGTTTATTGTTTGGTTTGGAGGGGGGCGGGTTTGAGTGGATTTTGGTGTTGTTTTTACAAAAGCGCCTCCTTTGGTTACCTGTAAAACTTTTAATTATTCCCAATCATCATGTCCATCAATATTATTTCAAGAAAATGCTGAACCAAGTTCATACAGAAGCTACTTATAAAAACTTCCAGTAGAATATCAGTCACCTCATTAGTCACTGGTTTTAAAAGTTTTGCATTCAAGTATTTAAGTGATAGCAGTGACAACTGATTATCCACTTCACCAAGCAGTTCACAGGTATCACATATACAGATACCCTGATATCCTTCCATAGGTATCAAACTCTCAAAAAGTTCCCAGGCATGACACAAAACTCAAAAAATTCTTAGTCATCAGGGTGACAGTTACTGAAGAGCAGTTAAGGTCCATCCTCTGGCATGTGAAATAGTGACTCATTTCACATAGAAACAGGTGTAGCATTCAGATTCTGTGAACTTTTCTCTGCAACGATCTTGACCAATTTAACAAGTATAACAATCAGCAGATCCAACTTGACTGTTTTTAAGTACGTAAATCAGTATTTTTAACAGTTCAGAGTAACAATGAGTTAAAATAATGTGCAAGACAGTGATAAAACTAAAGTTAAGATTTAATTGTTAGCATTATTTCTTATTTGTTTTGATTGTTATCTATTTATTGGAAAAGGGCTGTTTCAGAGACCCATTAATATTTCAATTGCCACAGATTCTACCATCTGTAGAAAACTTGAAAATCTCAATTTTTTTGAGTACCCTTTATAACATCAGAACTCCATGAAATAGAAGAGCCCACTTAACCCTCTGCAGTCATTTCTTCTCCAGAACACTGTGCATCGCAATTCAGAAGTCACTACATATATTACTTAATAACTTGGAGAACACTTTCCACTCAAATAGAAGCCAGTGACAGCAGAACAGATGCCTTTAGGAAACTAAGGATGTGTGATTATAGCACTGCTTGCATCATCTGCAATTATTAAGTTTAGAATTAAATAGTCATCACTGTTTCCAAGATAAACCTGATTAAGAGATTTAAAAGGTCACTAGAAACACACAGTTCTTAGTCAAACTAGTTCACACTATCATTTTTTTAGGACAGAATTATTTCTTTCTTTGGGAAAAAAAAAAAAAAAAAAAAAAAGGAGAAGACAAATATTGGATCTTAACCAGTAAAATAACTTCCCTCTTATCTAAGTATCTTTCCCTCTACTTTTGCCACCTCAAACAAGCCAAGAGAGTGGTAGATGTTTTTTCAAGTTCTGTTTTTAAAGCATAGAGCAAATTTTATTTCACAAAAGTAGCAAAAACAAACAGGAAGTTTGTGGTCCAGAAAGTCAGCTCTGGATTATGATTTTCTAAATAAACTACAGAGAGGATGAAAGCATTCTGGAGCAAAAGCAGATCCCACAACTTGCTTTGGAAAAACAGCAAATAGCGCTCAAAATGCAACACATTTGTAAAGATAGCAACATATCCAGAAAAATCTGCTGAGAGAACAGCACATGCTGTAAGCTATTCTTACTAGCCAACAAACCTAAACCAAATGTAGAAGCCAGTATATTCAGCACAAGTTTATTTATCCAGCAGGATATCCAGTGACAATACGGCAGATGTGATCCTCCCCTTCCCACTGAAGGATTTAAGGGATATACCGCTCCCACAGACGGTATGTTTTTCTTACCCTTAGTGAGCACATCCAGTTTGATCCAATAAAAAGTAAATTGGATTAGTTTGATTTACCACTGATGGTCACCTGCTCATAAATGGCCTGACTGTACACTTCAGACGCTAAAACATGTCAGCAGGTCACAGAGAGATATGATAGCAAATAACTGAGAGGGAGAAACTACTTATGCAGCCTGTCTGCAAAAGCTTCAGGTGCCTTGCTGGACAGCAAACAGTGCTAAAACTCAGAGGAGATGAACATCATCTTGCAGAAGTCTTCCAGCTGGCTACTAACATATAAAAAGCTGGAGCACATCTTCTGTGAAGACAGGCTGAGAGAGCAGGGGTTGTTCAGCCTGGAGAAAGCTCCATGGAAACCTTCCAGCAGCCTTCAAGTACCTAAAGGAGACCTACAAGAAAGCTGGAAAGGGACTTTTTACAAAGGCGTGTAGTGATAGGACAAGGAAGAATGGCCTTAAAACTGAAAGAGGTTTAGATCAGATGTTAGGAAGAAATTCTTTACTGTGAGGGTGGTGAGGCACAGGTCGCCCAGAGAATCTGCGGACTCCCCATCCCAGAAAGTGTTTAAGGTCAAGTTGGACAGGTCTTTAAGCAACTTGGTCTAGTAGAAGGTGTCCTTGCTCATGCAGTGGGGTTGGAGCTGGATTTAAAGTTCTTTTGAACCCAAGCCATTCTAGGATTCTATGAAAACTGACATTTCTGCATCCTGGTGTTAACAGACACAGTAAACTCATTTAAGAGCTCCTAAAGCTTTATATAGCAAGAAAATACTTTCATTACATGCACTCCCTTAAAGCTGTAATTTTGCTCATGCCATACTGATCAGATTACATAATGTTAAGCCAAGTGAAAACCTCAAACTTGCTCTCTCAAATAGAATCACAGAAAATAGCTAGCTGTCCACTGTAAGCCACAATGGCAGTACTACTGCAAGGAGCTGGGAAAGCATTTAAAAATCCTCTGGTGATTTAAGAGGTGACTAGCAAGTAATAGAGCACATAAAACATTAATGAAACTAATGCTGAATACCATGGAAGGTAATCCTCTTCATCGGTGTGCATCACAAGTGTATCTAAAAAAAACAAAAGCAGCAAGAGACAGTCGCAAATATGATTCAACATTTGGACAAATAAGTCCTCTAAGAAGAGGAACTAACACAGCCTTGTAGTTCACACACCAATGGCTTTCTGCTTTCTGTTCCAATATTTCCTGCCACCTCAGTAACACACCCCATTGCTACTGCTGCCCCATAAAACCCAGCCCTTCCATGCCATAGCATTAATTTCCAACCACCCCTCTCCAGTGATCAGTGAAGAACAGAGGATAAGTGCTGTGGCTGGTTCAGAGTTACACTTGAGCAGACTGACTAACACAGACCAAGTATCACAAATGACTCTTGGGCTCACAGCTGTGATCCTTCCTTCAGCACTTATTTTGACAGGTCACCCTTTGCAGCTGAGAGATCCTACAGGGAAGAGAGAGGAATGTAGAACAGCAAAGGGTCAGTAAGAGCTACAGGTAAACACACGGCATGTCCACAAACTTTGTTTGTTCTGGCAACAAGGCCAAAAAAGACCTCTAAAAAGCAATGTCTAGCTAACAAAATAATATTATAAGCTAGTTATTAACCTATCTTCTAAGCTTTTATTTTTTTTTAAATTTTAAAAACACCACTGTACCTGGTTAGGTACTCAAAAAAACAAGAATGGAAGTTATCAGGGAAAGTTACCTCCCTTATTATATAGTATTTGAAGATCTCAAACAATAATACAGAACCTCCAGATCTTAGAGTCAATAAATGAAGTTACATAATTTCCTCCATACAGGACAGGAGGTCAAACAAAGACAAAGGGAATCAAAATCCTACAAATTTTATGAGCAAACCTATTGCAAGACCCTAGCAGTCACCAAAACCTTTCCCAACATTCCCCCCCCTTTACGAATAAATGTATTCACTCTCAATACAATAAAATAATAAAGCAAAACCTATGTGTTGAATTTCAAGACAAATATCCTAGGTCATATTGAACAAAAAAGAGAAAAATCATTAGATTGTAAATGCAGATACTTCAGAAAAGTTACAATCATACCAGACATTTGAAGCCCTCAGATTTTTTTATTTCAGAGTTTGAGGCAGCAGGAAAAAAGATACTTATTTTCCCTTTCTTGCCCTTATAGGCTTGTTGGCCTGTTGAACACTACACTCTGCGCAAACAGCTAACCTGCAAGAGAACTCTGAATTTCAGTAATGAAGTGATAATCTAATTACTGAATTAAGACAGATGATAGCACTCACTTGAGCCTGCATCTGAAAATGAAGGGAAAAGAACAAATCCCACAAGCTATCCCCAAACAGGTGTCCCCAAGTTCCCACTCTGTTAGCTGGAATAACTACTCTGAGGAACAGCTGCCTACCCACGAGACCAGTCTCTTCTCAACATTGACAGCTGCAGTAACGGAAGTGCAGGATGGCAGAATAAAAGCACTGACCATTTTTTTTTAACTTTATGGGCTTTTTAGGGATGGACATTAGAAGAAAAGATAAGCATTACAAAATTTTTCCTCTTTGCCCATATTCAGTCTCAGTTCAGTTATTATGAAAACATACCACACCAGTATGAAAAACTAATTACGAGTTTGGTGACATTTGCTGTAAGGAAACAAAAACCCATAACTCAGAACTAGCTGAGTAGGATCAAGATGTTTGTATTTACGATAGGAAACTGAGAGGATCAGATGATGGGAGAACTCTTATAGTGCAATATGCCCACAACTAGCCATGCTGCTTACTACTGCCTACATTGCTACCATCATCAAGCAACCTACATTTATGCTAAAGTTCTTTAGAGATTTTAATCTACAAAACTCCGAATGAACCAAATTGCTACTGCCTCCCACCCACTAGCTGGCCTAAATCCAGCTAGCAGGCTTCCTGCAGTTTTCCCATGCCTGATTGTTTTCCAGCATGTAGACAAAGTGTAGATCATGCAGAAAACCAACAAGTTAAAACTTTTATATTAACTGTAAAGGATGAGAACTGGAGAACACCAGCTCTTGACTCCCCTCTTTCATAATAGAGGAAATACTTCGACAAACTGGAGTACAGCAAGAAAGCAGTGCTCTACACATGATGTAGGCTGTTCAGCAGATGGGGGGGGAGGAGGGAGGACATCTAGACAGATGGTCTAGAATTTGCATTTTGTAATTCAAAATTGAAAGTATTTCTCGTCCTACAACATAATGCGCTAATTTCAGCAGAACCTTAGATATAATACAAGAGGACACCTCTCCCACATATGGAGCAACAGAAGAAAGAGCATCTTTGGACTATTGCCATACAGCTGCTGACCCCCAATTGGTCATGTCAGACCGCTGAGCTTATATCTTTGCATCACATGGAAGTCAATATCCTTTATCTTTCCAGGAACAAAGTTGAAAGTATGATATAATGTGATCTGTACCTACTCACTCACTGAGGCCAAGGTAGTTGAGGTGGTCACTTCTATTAACAGCTCCTGCTATCAACCTGATGACATGAGGGTTGGTGTTTTGTTTTTGTTTTTTAAGCACAGACAGAAACTATGACTTGAAGCAATATACAGGAACTTAGCAGCCAAAGATACAGCCTTGCAAATTCTGAAGGTCTTAACTGTTGCACAATAGTAGTCCAATTGCTGTTACGAAGTAGCTTTGTTGCTTTGAGCTCCTAAAATTGCATTATTCGTTGCCTCCAAGATTAATGCACTTTTACCACAGAAACGATCTTAGCTTTTGTAAAGTAATATAAAGGCAGCTGCTTGACACATCATTAAATAAACAAGTCCCCTCCATTTTTATATTGCAGATAATCTTGTTTTCAAAAAATTTGAGAAATCAAGGAGACTACAGGGCATCTATATTATCACTCATTTACATTAGATGCCAAGAAGTTCATAAGAATGTTTTGATTTGGTTACTGAGTTATCTTTTAGACCTGGTACTGAAGAATAAAATACCTAAGATATCTGAAAAGTAACTGAATAGTAAGAAACCCCTTAAGCATGTTTGTGTGGCAGGAGATGCAGAAGCTTGGGAGAAGCGACAGTTTTCTAAAACTGTGTAACAAATTTTGAGTGATGCTCAAGTTAGTTTGGCAAGATGCATCCTTAAAACCACACAGGTCTCATTCCAGAACCTCTGCAATATCCTATTTGAAATGGAGAGAAATTCATGTTCAGGAAATTAAACTGATTTTTTAAAATTGTGTGTACACACATATCTTCCTATATCCTGGACTAGTCTTTTCCACTTTCCCTCCCCTCAGAGGCAAAATTTTGTGGTACATCTTTCCAACATTACTAACTCATTCCCCATGCACTACACTGCAAGTGCACATGAAGAGCTTACCGATGAAATGAGCAGCTGAAAATTATTATTACCTTGCAATACAGCCCTCCCATTTCCCAAAATATAAACTGCTGTTTTACTCCAGATTTTAACCATCTCCTTACATGAAATGTCTTTTTCTTTGGATGATAGGCAAGGACTATAATTCTTAAATGAATATTTAAGAACATCAGGAAGGGAGTAGAGTTGCCCCCTGCCTTTTTCTGTCTGGAAGGGGAAAACAAAAAAAGGAATGGGAGCAGTAAGGAAACCAGTTTAATGGAAGATGTAAAGTTAATGTCAGCAAGGGGTAACCACTGTAACAATAATAATAAAAGCACTCAAGAATGTCAAGGGTGCCCAAGGGACAAGGTGGGAAAACAATGCTAGGAATACAGAAAAGGTCCAGTGGGAACCATTGTTTGTACACCCAACACTAAAGCACAGCTGCATGACAAGTTTCTACCTACATCTTTGCTATATTTTGCTAGAAGATAGAAATAAAATTATTTTCCAAGAGCCTACAAAGCTGAAAATTTGAGTGGGCAAAACGTGCATTAAATTATTATAGCCTATATACCAAGGGAACAGCATATTAATATGAGCACTTTATAATTTGATAGAGGTCAATACCTACATTCACAGAAGAAACACTTTTTCTAGTGACTAAATCAAAACACCTGTCATTTCATGATCAAGTGTATACTTCACATGAAAGACCTTTGATCTGATTACCCAAGTCCCTCAATTTCTGGAAATACAACTTGTCTATCCATCCTCACACTCCACATCTTAGACTGCATCCTCCTTCGTACCCAGGGTAGGTTAATTCCTCTTGATCTTTTGCACCATAACTCCTCTGCACCACCCAAAACCCAACACTTATAGAGTAGCTGATACTTGACTTTGCTCCTTGACAGTAGGCAGAACAGATATAACAAGTAATCTACAACTCCCTACCAAAGACCCTATACTTTCTCAAAATGCCATCCAGCAATGTCCCTGCAATCCAGCAGCAAGAACTCTACAACGAAAATGGCAACAAGTGTTTTCCATTATGGAAAGCAGCCACCACATCAGCTGCAAGCCAGGAAATAAACTGTTGATAAGACTGCAAGGTAATCAGCCAAAGTTGCTTTGAAAGTAAAGCGCATAACCCTGCTTCACAGTGCATCTTACGGCATTCACACAAGGGTCTTACAAGCAGGTTAAGCAGGCAGGCTTTTCAAGCAGTTAAGATATGCCTGGAGTAATCTAGTGGTTTGCAAGGCTAAAGCAACAGCAATAGTATCTATTCTTGCTCAAATAATAATTTAAAATGAGGCCATAGGAAAAAAAAAAAAGAACATGACGGGGAAATTTTGGGTGGTGGAGGGCAGGGTACACACAGTTATAGCAGTAGAGGAACACTAGGAGAAGTAACTGATGACAGGATAACCACTTCGCTTAAGAACATATCCCAATCAAACAGAAAGGCATTTAGTTCCGTCAGTTGTAAGTTACTGCTTATCTACACATGACAGATAAAAAAGTATGTACTTCATTACTAAAGCTGTGGCCTCAGTAATTACACTTCAAGAGGGAACCTGTAAAGGACCCACATGAAATATCACTAGCAACTAACTCCTTTTTCTACAGCCCATCTACTGGGCAACACAAGGTACAACAGTCACAGCTGGAGTTCTGAAAATTCCTGAACTCTTTTTTTGTTTCATCTGTCCTATACTTTAGAAACTGATTTTGACTGAATGTGCAACAGGGACCAGGGAAGCTAAGAAATAAGATCACAAAAAAAAAACCAAAAAAAACCCACACTGAAAGATGAGAACTTCAAAGGCATATTAGAGACTGTCTAAACCTATGCTTAATGCAACATTTAACCATACCAGTAATTAACATTATAGACAAAGTATGTACTTGTTAAATATTAAGTATCCATGCCCTTTCAGGTAGCGAGAAAGGCTCATGTAAGTGGCTTAAGGCATCGAACAGCAAAGATGCCTTAAGGAAAAATACAAGAGTATTCAGGTATTCCTAACAACTTATAACAGATTACTAAAAAGAGGTCAGTTAAAACCTCTCCTTTTAATTTAGCACAAATAACCTTTAAATAATTGTTACACCAATAAGATACGTTTTAAACTGTTCTCAAAGGAACACTACCAACATAAGTAACCTTTCTTCAAAATTCACTGTATTACTAATTTGAGTATGGAAGCGCAGATATTTTATCACCCATCATCGTATTTTAGCACATGTTTGACAGTGAAGAGAGATCTGTCAGCCTCACTGTGATCCAGGCACTAGGGTAGGATTTAAGCAAATAAAGTATGTTAGAAGCAAACACACTGTGTAACCATCATTTAAGGGTTTTTTATCTCCATTTTGAACGCTTAATTTCACATGACCCAGCCTTGAGCACCACACAAAGCTTTAAGTGGCCCCAAAAAAGCTACCAACAGTATGACATTTACCCTTGATACTCTTATTTTATCTCCAATTTCTTTACACTGGCAAATACAATTAAGGCAACTCAGCCACCGGCACCTTCAATTGTGTGGAATAACATTATTACAAGTTATTTTAAGGGCCAGAAAAAGGCAGTTGTGCCATCTGCACTAGTTCCGTGTCCTGCACATCAGAGACTGACAGCCTCTGGATCACAGCATGAAGTCTTTGTCAGATCAAAGTTCTTGTACACTATTCAGCAACATGCAGCTGTTTTGAGTAAGCACATAATAGCTACAGAAGAGATGCAGTAGTTTTTCAGTCACTTATCCTGTCTCCACAAATGCCATTCTCTCCGTGACTGGTGCAGGGAATTGGCCAGGGTGAGAAAATAAATCAGTCACTGGAGAACAGCTCATATTTATCCTCCCAGCTCTCGCTCGCCAGAAGGCTAAATTCACACTGGGAAAGAAAACATGGAGCCACAGCTACATGTGGCAGCTGGAGGACACCAGGCTAGCGCTCAGAAGTTGATACACGTTGGGAAGACACGAGGATGTCGGAGAGAGGAGGAACAGCAGTACGGGAAGGAGCTATTCTAAGGGATCTCCCTCTCCCCCGGTCCCGCTCCCTCGCCGGCGAGCAAGGTAACCTACCTGTGCCGGTGCTCGTCGTGCCCCTGCCCATGGATGAGGAAGCCGCCGAGGTTCTTGCCCCCTTTGCTGGTGTCCACGTGGGGAATGAGCACATCCTCCAAGCCCAGGTCAAAGCGCTTGTGCTTCGAAGAGTCGGGGAGGAAGAAGAACGCCCCGAAGCACAGGGTGATGAAGGCACTAAGAATAAGGAGCAGGATAAATTTTTCGGAGAGTCTCAAGGTAGCCCTGTGGTGCGGGAAGGCGGAGGCCCCCAGGTTGAGCGGGGGCAGCCTCCGCCCGGAGAGCGGCAGCAGGGCGGGAGTGGTCATCCTTGCGCTAGCGACCACCCGGCGGGGCACGGCTCATCCTCTCAGACCCCGGGGAGGGCGGCCCCGGCCCGGCTCGGGGGCTACGGGCGGCTGCACCATCCTCCCCGCCGGGGGAAGGGAGGGCAGGGGGGAGGCCGGGCCGCCCCGACGGCCCCCGTGGGGGCTCGGGCCGAGGCGCGGCCGCCCCGCTACCTGCGCGCCTCCCTCCCTCCCTCCCTAGCCGCGGAGCCGGCCGGGCCCGAGCGGGCGACTCCGGTCAGAGGCGCTGCCCGCGCTCCGCGACTGCGGGGCTGCGGGACGAGCGGCAGCGGGCGCACGGGGACCCGGCCTGGAGCGCGGCGTCGCTTCGCGCACGTCCCCTCGCCCGTGCCGGGCGGAGGCGCATCCCCCTGGCCGCGCCGGGGCCGCACTGAGAACGGCGCCGGGAGCGGCCGCCGCGCCCGTCCCGCTCCGGACCCTCTGCCCGCCCCTCACGGCGCCTGCGCGGCGGCGGCGGGCGGCGCACGCGCGCGGGGCGCGGCCGGGGCCGGGGGAGGGGCGGGGCCGGCGCGGGGGCGGAGCCTGAGCGCGGCCCCCGCGGGACGCGGCGCCGGTGCCGGATCCAGGGCAGGGCGGGCGGAGACACCGCGGGGGGTCCGGGAAGCACCGCCCGAACGCGGAGCCGCGGGAGAGGGTCCACAGGAGGGCCGCGAGGATGATGAGGGGACTGGAGCGTCTCTCCTGCGAGGAGACACTGCCGGAGCTGGGCCTGTTTAGTCCAGAGAAAGGAAGACTCGGAGGGGATCTCATCAGTGCACATAAATATGTTACTGGCGGGTGCCACGGGGATGGTGCCAGAGTCTTTTCAGTTGTGCCCAGCGACAGGACAATGAGCAATGGCCATAAACTAAAACACAAGAAGTTTCACCTGAACATGAGGAAGAACTTCTTTACCTTGAGGGTGGCACAGCACTGGAACAGGCTCAGGGACGTTGTGGAATCTCCTTCTCTGGAGACAATCAAAAACCACCTGGATGCGTTCCTGTGCTATTATTTGCATCTAGTAACCTGCTCTAGGCGACCCTGCCTTGGAAGGGAGTTTGGACTAGGTGATCTCCAGAGGTCCCTTCCACCCCTAAGGATTCTATGATTCTGTTATTTGCCCCACAACAGGACCTCGTAGTCACCCGGGGCACCCTGTGAGACAGGGCCCCGAGTAGGAGTGACATTCGTCTGTGGTACATCCTGAGGGAGCTGCACGGAGACCTGAGGGGAGCACAGATAACACGCACTTGGAGGCATCAGGCTTTGCACCCCGGGTGAGCTTGTTCTGGTTTACTTTAGGGGCCGAGCATACTGCCCAGGGCAGCTGTCCTGGGGCAGCTGAGGGTCCACCACAGATACTCATAGAATCATAGAGTGGTTTCAGTTGGAAGTGACCTTAAAGATCATCTATTTCCAAACCCTCTGCCATGAGCAGGGACACCTTCTACTAGACTCCGTGTTGCTCAGAGTCCCATCCAACCTGGCCTTGAACACTTCCAGGGTGTTCTCTCTCACAGCTTCTCTGACACAAATAGTACCAGGTCTCATGACTTCAATGCTTGAAACCATCCTACTCCCTGAGCCACTTCAAACCTAAACTGTGGGAATGTTCACGCAGAAGTGTGGTGAAAAGGGGTGCAGCTGAAGTGACAGATAGAAAACATATCTGAATTGCCCTTTACAAATATTAAATGTGGCTGTTTTACCCTGGTCAGCCATGCTTTGCTGCCTGCATTCCCCCACAAGGCAGGGCTCTGCAGTCAGTACAGCGTTTAATGAAAAAGCAAAAGGAAAAGTGAAGGAAAGGCATGGACAAGGTAGCTGCAGGAACCAGATTCAGAGGAGTTCACATAACAAAAGCAGGTCTGTAAGTTTGGGAGACAAGTTACACCTGAAGCTCTTTTGTAAGTAGGGTGTTTTCCATGTTTTAAAGATTTTACAACATCACTGGAGACTTGGGTATTCCCAGATTATGGAGACCAGAGTGTGTTCAGCAAACCTGGCAGACAAGTCTGAATCACAGCCAAGGAAGCATAAAGGCAGGAGAGAGGGCATGTCAGTTCAGCCTGCTGAAGTGAAGCTAGCTGGGCGGAGAGGACTTGTGAAGTGTAAGGCAGCGTCCCTATATCGGGTTAGGAGTGACAGGATGAGAACTGAACTGAAACAGTAGGCAGCAGCTCCCAGTGGGAAACCTTCCCCCTCAGAGGAGCTCCAGAAGGGTGAGGAATCCTGTCTGCAGGTGTAAATACACAAAGAAAGTGGGAGAGAAAGCACTGAGGCATATGTTCTGCAGGTGGACAGAACAGGCACAGAGCCAAGAGTGGCTTCCACTACCACAAATGCTTCCAGTGCCCATGAGTGTGATGCCCTTGATCCCAGCCACAGCAGCTGCTGGTATCTGAGCAATGCAGGTTTGATAATAATAATACCAGGTATTTCGGCCTGTTATCAGGCTTATACTTCACTTTAAATGTTTACAATCGTTGGGGAATTCAGAGTGTGGTGTACTATGGAAATTAAGCCCTCCAGGAAGGTTAATTTTGGAGGATTCCAGGGAAGGAAAGCAGCTGAGCTAACAAAAAGTACTCTGACGGTCAATCTAGTGGCACAGATGTGAATGTGTAAAAAAAATCCAGATTAATGAGCACTTAGGGCCAGTCAAGTTAGCTGAAGTTAACTGATCAAGGTAAAGGAGACCTAGGCAAAATTAACTCTTCTACTCTGATCACTCATTATGTCCTCAAAATCAAGCTATGAATCGCACCTTGCTGAATCTTATCTTTCATAACATATCAGAGATCATGGACTTTCTCATCTGTCCACCCAGCTAAACTCTTTCATCAACTTCTATTTTGCTTCCTCTTCTCTGTTTTTTTTACAAAGAGGACCCATGACAGTGCCATGCAGCAGATGGGTGAACCCTGCTCTCTGCTTTTGCACTAAAAAGCGCTCCAGCCAGTACAGTAACTAAAACAAACATTTTAAGTTGTTACTACAGGATGAACATGCTTCAACTGGTCTGTTGGCCGTTTCTAGTTCTGATCTGGTAAAGTAAATGATCTTCAAATATGTTCATGTCTTCACTTGTTGAATTGCTTTTACAAACAGTCTGGAAAACAAAGATCAGTCCATGAAGACTTTTGTTCTTCAGTCTTTTCGCCCTTTGCTTCACTTTCCGCTGCCAGCACTAGTTTTTTTTTTTTGCTTCAAAAGACTGAGCAGAAGCTTCCAATTTCTTTATAACATGTTTCTTTTGTGTTCAGCTCATTGCAAGAAAGTGACATTTCTGTAGGTTTTGTTATGATGACCTTTCCAAATTCTAAAGCATCTGTGTCTAAACCATGATGAAGTTTTGTATTTCTACAATTTTGTGCTTGTTTTGACTTCGCTGCTTTTTACCAAAGTCTAATAGTAATTTTTCATCCTTTGGTTCTGTCATACCGGGTAATATGCATATCCCTGTAAGTCTGCCAGTGATTTTCCACACTGCAGTGGTGTTACTCTGTAGCTGAACAACATTAAATATAGAACTGTATTGAATTAGTTGGGTTTTGGGAGCCTGTGCTACACTGTATAGATTCTGCATCTTGTAGGGTTTTATCAGAGATCCCCAGAACATTCTCTGAAGTGTCCTGAGCTGAAACCTAAAGGTTTTCACAAGAACCAGGAACCTCCTGTACTCATTGCCTTGACTTTGATCAATTGCTAATGTAACTGGGAACTCGAGGTCCAACAGTGCTTGATCATCAACACTAAAGTCACTGTATTTCCACAACTCAACATTTCTGGAAAGCTATTAGGGTAGTTCACATTTTTCAAAGGTAGACAAAGTAAGTCCTGTAGAAGTACAGATCCATATCAGTGTATTATTTCTTTCTTCTTTAAATGACCACAGAAATCCTTTCTAGCATCACATCTAGCCTCTTCTTCAGTTTTCTTCAAAACACTGTCCAGTCTTTCCTATGGCCCCCAGATTCCATGGAAAGTCTGATGCAGCTTGAAACAACATTCATATTCTCTTGGACCCGATGGTGGCTGGGGTCCCAAGAGCACATTCTTTGTGGAATCCAGTCTCTAGTGGCTCCTGTGACTTTGTCTTTACGTTTCCCCTCCTATCCCTCCAATCATTACTTCTTCAGAAGAGACTTCTCGCACAGCCAAGCTTTGCCACAAAACTTTGGCACATTGCCCCGCTCTATATAGAACCTCCTCTCTGTGTTGCTGAATGTATGTAAACATACATTTTTCTATTCTTTCTATGTGGACACCTCACAAATCAACTTTTCTGATTCAAATCCCATTTTATTCCAAACAACCCTTTCCCTTAGAACTTTATGAGGAAGACTAGCCTTGCTCATCCTTTCTTTACCTTGGCTATAGCAGGATGATTAATACTATCTAAATCTTATTCTCCTCCTTCCTTTTTCAATCAGTGTAGAGAACACAATCTTCTGTTTCAGAACCATAACCCATGCTTCAGCTCTGAATTCACTGTACACACTCACATCCACACTCGGAATCACACCTTGTTGAATTTTTTCTGTGTAACATATCAAAGATATGGACTTTATGATCCATCAGCTCAGCCAAACTATTCCACTTAGGCATTGTCTTGCTTCCTTGTCTCTGGTTCTCACAAAGGCAGTATTGCACTTTTCATGTCCATTCCAAGTGCTTCTGGAATGAGATTTTTTTTGTGAGTGATTTCCCTTGCTGTGTCACTTCAAGTTTTGCATCTTCCCAATCTTTCCTGACATGCCTTCCCCCTCTCCTAGCATTTCTGATTCATCACTAAGACACCAGCTCCTCCTACACCCAGTTGGCCTATAATATCAGCCTCCAGCCCCTATTTATTAGTGTTTCAAGTACTTCCATGCTTTCTTCTGTGCTTCCTTAAGGTATGAAAGGACTTGCACATCAAAAAGAAATTTGGGAACCATGAAAGACTATTAGACTACACCAGAAAATTTGCAGCTATGAAAACTGAACTTACTCATGGCAACTTCTCTACAGAGACACAGAACGGTCATAAATATCAGATAGTAAAAGGAAATGTGATGTCTATGAGTGTGTATTGGGATCAGCAGCAGCACTGCCAGCATGGAGGACCATCTCTAAATTACTGCAGCTTGTTAAATGCATGGAAGAGATTGTGTAACAGGTTAAATATATCATCTGCATAGTGGTCTGCATTTACATATAGTGAGACTTGATGACTGAGGTTGTCCCTGGAAATAAAAACCAAGCTGATCATTCAGATGGACACAAATCTCACACATTTGATGTTTTATATCCTAGCACAATCTGCTTTAAAAGAAAAACAGGATTTATGGCCCATTTGTGCAATCCTAAAAATAGAATTGCTAAGACATCTTTACGATAATAGAGATGAGAAATTTCTAAGTAAATAAATTATAGCTTCCCATTGCCAGAAGTTTATTACAGAAATGAGTCAAGATAAAGATTTTCAACATAATAAAAAACAAGTCAGCATCCTCTTCAAAACATAATTAAAAAAACCTGTCACCCATTGCCACAGGCATACTGAGATGGACAACATTTAACAGTGGCAGATCCGTCAATGTTTGAACAGGTCATGTTTTTCTTAAAATTCCAGCCCAAATCTGGTGAGCACTATGGGGAACATGAAAATCAAGTTCATATTTCGTGGTGAAGCATTCTTCCATTCTGGAGAGGGCAGATAAAAATTTGGCTGAAAAAAGAGAGAGATTTGCTCCCTTACAGCTGTGTTTTGAAATATCTGCATGTCCCTGTTCCTCTACACAGATCTCCATGCCTGTCTCAGTGAGCCTCCCTGCAGGCATATGGGCCCAACTGCACTGATTACTTTGCAGAACTGGAGGTTAGAAATTACAAAGCCACATGCTTTATAATTGCAAACTCACTAACTTATCCTAGTCTCGTTCAACGATCTTCTCCTTCTCAGCAGGGCCCATCTGTCACCATTTCACTAACTCCACGTTTTAATGATATCCAGTTTCATTCTTTGCTTTCAAGTGATTTTATTCTGTATCTGTACATTGAAAGAAAAAAATATGTTTTCTATTAAAAGGAAGTCAGTCATATATATGTAGAAAACTGAAGGGCCCCTGCATATATTGCCGTTTAACATTTTATCATTGTGTTGTTAGTTTTGCGTTATCTTCATTCAATGCTAAAAGAGCAATTAAAAGACATTTTGCTTTAGAAAGAGAAAAAGCAAAGATGGACATGAAGGAAAGATGGACATTCAAGTATAAACTGCCTTAGAACCACAATGAGCTCATAAGAAAGTCCTTTGGAAGTCTAATCTTTGGGTAAAATATTCTCATTCAGCTCATGCTACTGAATTATACTTGGACCATGAAAACAGTCAGTGAAGAATTCTGCTGTTAAAAGAGAATATACCACTTGATGTAAAAATAACAGTATCAGCTCTCACATTATTAGCTCTCTTCATTAGCCCAGGCACAGGTTGAAAGGGAAGAAAGGCTCTACATGAACTGACTGGGATCTCCTAGGCTAGCTCGAGCCTGAGGGTGGAGTTGAAGACATCAAGAAAAATTGACCAGACACAGTAGCTGTCATTTCTCAGGATACACGAGGTTCATGTAACAATGCTCCTTTGTTCCAAATGAACCAAAAAACCCCTATGGGAAGCACCATCATCCGCTACCGTGGGCAGATGCATGACTGTGTTGCATGGATGCAATGCTCAGCCAACAAATTCCTGTCAGACTGTTGTCTCTCCTGCATGTATCTAGGTAGCTGCAGAGTGATATGCAGCAGGGAAAGCTGCACTGCTGTGTCCCAAGCATTGTGCTCACCCTTACTGCCTTGTGAAGCCATCAGGGTGCCTATCAGAATTGGCAACAGTAAGACAGGGATTTTCTATCTGTTTCTATGCAGGTTGAAAGTCAAGCCAGTGGAACTGCTTTCTGTGAGAGATTATATTCATCACCCAAACACAAGGCTTACTTTTGGTTTGTTAGTCTTCCCTTTACACTTTTCAGTAATCCTCCTCCTTCTGTAATCAAAGTCATACATACACAGTGAACCCAGCATTTGCTCAAAATGCTGGTCAGACTCCACTGGCTGAGTAGCAGACAGATGGTAATTGAGTCCAGCACATCTTCATGGCATTAGCTCTATTTGACGGGTCTGCAGCAGCTGTGTGAGGTGTGTGTTTGAAACCACAGTGACTTCCAGATACACAGCCCCCCCAGCTGGAACAACTATGCAGGAGTCTTGCAGCAATTGGATCTACTAGATACACTTCAAAATCCTCCAGTTCCAGCAAGTTTGAAATTCTGGATACCAAAACAGAGCTTCTCTGGTGAAATCTAGGTATGGGACAACAGGTGAGGAAAAAAGGTGTTTCTACTTCTACTGGTTGAGATGACCACTGTTGCTACTGCTGATAGAGATGCCCAGAGATGAGACTGAAAACTTCTCTACTGTGTCTGTGATTATATACCTTCACCACCATTATATATTCTCTTCTTTTCCCTTCCACAAACACACACACATGAGCACACACTGAAAGAAAAGAACACAGAGCTGTCTCCCCCCAGGAAGAATGAAGCCAGCTTCATCCCTTCTCTCTCAAGCATGAATAAAAATCTGCTGATCTTACCTGAACATCTTCAGAGCTTTACAGCTAGTCCTTTCATGCCTCAGAGAGCCTATCCAACGTTCCTATAAATGCTGCAATGGAAGTTTATGTTCCATCCAATAGCTAAATAACTGCTGACAGGTTATTGTGTTGTACCATTGTTGGATTTTCAGATACTTCTTCATGGATAGAGGCAGAGACTAAAGCCAGGATGAGAGACAGCAGCATGAATGCTGCACTTAATGTTTGTGTTTTTATTACATGAAATTTGCATATAATGGGACTTCAATGCATTGGAGTCCTTAAAGTGAAAATCACAATTTCCAGTAAATACAGAAAAAAGAACAAGATAGTGGAAGGTCCTGCCCTTGGGTCATAACAAACCCATGCAACACTACAGGCTTGGGGCGGAGTGGCTGGAAAGCTGCCTGGCAGAGAGGGAGCTGGAGGTGCTGGTCAACAGCAGCTAAACAGAAGCCAGCAGTGTGCCCAGGGGGCCAAGGAGGCCAATGGCATCCCGACTTGTATCAAAAATAGTTTGGCCAGCAGGATGAGGGTAATGATCATCCCCCAGGACTGGGCATTGGTGAGGCTGCGCCTCAAATCTCGTGTTTAGTTTTGGGCCCCGCAATTCAAGAAAGACATTGAGGTGCTGGGGCAAGTTCAGAGAAGGGCAACAAAGCTGATGAAGAGTCTGCAGTACAAGTCCTATGGGGAGTGGCTGAGGGAGCTGAGGGTGTTTAGCTTGGAGAAAAGGAGGCTCAGGGGAGACCTTATTGCTCTCTACAACTAGCTGAAAGGAGGTTGTAGCCAGGTGGGGGTTGGCCTCTTCTCCCAAATAACAAGCAACAGGACGAGAAAATGGCCTGAAGTTGTCGGGGAAGTTTTGACTGGATATTAGGGAAGATTTCTTCATGAAAAGGGTGGCCAGGCTCTGGAGGAGTCTATCCAGGGGAGTGGTTGAGTCGTTATCCATGGAGATATTTAAAAGACATGTAGATGTGGTACTCAGGGACATGGTTTAGTGATGGACTTTGCAGCGTCAGGTTTACGGTTGGACTTGATGATCTTCCCAACCTAAATGATTTTATGATTCTAAGATGCTGGATGAAAATCACTCACCTCAGTACAGTAAAATCACAATAAAAACAGAGTTCTAAAGTCTCTGAGGTGGGCACTGTGTAAGTAAGGTGGCAGCTCTAAAAGTTGCGAGAGATGATGATATCTTGTAAAAGCTCACATTCAAGCAGCACTTTTTGTTGTACATAAAAATCATTTGGGCTAGTAAATGAGATGACAATTAAAGAAATGGTACCAGTTTGGGCGGTACTGACTGCATTTTGTACAGGAAGATAAAGGGGACCATTGTTTTGAAACAGTGATGCAAGGTAGGACAAACACTGTATCCATAGGAATGTTACCCATTTTCTCACAAAGAGTTCAGAATAAAAAGAGGAAGTAGGATTTTCCCCACCCCCAAAGAGTTTTGTTGTAGGGTGTTTGGAGGGGTTTTTTTTTGTTTGCTTGGCTTGGTTTGGTTTACTCATAACTATTCATTAATGGTCAGAAACTTTTGATTTATTGAAAGGAAGATCTGAGTGACCACTGAATCAAAATCCCAAAGGCCTTTAAAAAGCATAGATTACATGATGCTAAGCAACCCATTTTGAACTATTTCAGTAAAGACTAGACAAATAAAAAAGCAAAATAAATAAACATGCCAAACAATGTCAGCAAAAAAGCAGCTGGCAGGTGTAGTAGAAAATGTCCAAATACCAGCAGTTGTAGTGATGAGCCCAGCTAGTTCACAAAGATATACACACAAGGCAGGAAAATATTTGGGTTAAAGATGGAATGACTGGGAATAAAAGGGGAATAATAATAATAAAGAGGAAATGTGCAATTTCTGAGAATGCCCAACAAAACCAGGCACAAATGGTTCATATTCTAACATAAAGAACAGTCAGAATGCCAGCAAGGAAAGTGAAAGCAGAAATAGAAATAACTGAAACAAAATTTTTTACACATGGAACAAGCTTGAAATGTCAAAGAGTAAAATGCCACGCTGGGGGAGAAATTCCAAAACTGAGTATCTGGGCAGCACTGATTCAGAGAAAAGGCAAAATGGGGAGATAAGGGCACAGGGGTATACCCAGGCAACCAGCAAGTTTCCATCAAAATCTCAGGGGGAGCACATGTGTTTGGCCTTAACAAGGTGTAGGCCACTACCGAAAATCAGCGTCCTTAACAAACCTGACCCAGATCTAAGCGAGCCAGTTTCATTACACAGAACTGTATTTGCAGGAAGGAGACAGAGACAGAAGAATATTTATAGAAGGCCTTAGAGATCACTGTAACTTGCACATTTTTTACAATACTGAAGACTTGGTCTTCTGATGTGTTTGATAGATATTGCCTCGCGAAACTCTTTCAGAGTGTGCTCTGCAGCTGTGATATTTCTGTGCAGACACAAGGACCTGACTTGATATTTGTAGTCCTGTTTTGTACCTGATGCTTGCTCCTACTCAGCCTGCTTTTGTGTAGAGAAGCAATTCTAGCAAATAGCTTGTGGCTAAACTGACACCCTCCCCAGCCCATCATTCTCCCATCATTAGGTCTATCAGCTTCTCACTTCATCAGCTACATTTTTATGAGTTTATGACATCCCATAGCCACATTTTCTGCCTCCTTTGTGCTATATTTGACCGAACCTGGGTTGTATCTACATCTCAGTGTGCAAGGATGCTCCAGAAATTCATTCTTCAGTGTTTAAAATCTTCTAGCATGTTTTAAATTTGGTTGGACTAATTTATAGCCATTCATTGTTGCTCAGATGCTACTGTTAAAGTACCAGCATTCCATTTTATGATTTCTTTTTATGAAGACTTTGAAATTTAGTTTTGGCTGAATTTTTCTCATGACAGAGATTCAAAGATTGCCTGTGGATATCCCATAATAAATAATGCAAATGTCTATTTATCACTACCATTTAGTGTAGATCTAGTGCCTGGAATGTTCTGTTTATGCTATTGCACATTTTTTTCATGACTATCTACCTACTTACCAACAGGTAGAAGAAATGTACTGTTTACATTAGACAGAAGGCTTTTAAGTACAGCTTATAGCACTAAACTTCATGTATAGCTAATAACAGCACGTAAATCTTAGATGTTCTCTGTCATCAGCTACACTTCATATCCCTCACAGACGTTATTTAACAATTGAAATGTATTAAGAAAGTAATTAGATGCACTTTTAAAATAATTTTAAGATACACAAATGCATAATAGTCTTGGCATGGACCCTGGGAAGCAAAGGAGTAAAAAGTTAGGGCAGGCAACCTACTTCCACCTTCCACACCTCTCCCAAAGGCATATGCATTGTATAAGTTACTTTTTTAATTAGCAGCTCAACCTCCCATCTTCATTTGCCTGGGGACTCCCATTACCTGTCACACCAGCACACTCCACCCCCACGACACAGCACCAAATAACCACACAGTCAGTCACAGACAATCCTTTAGTCCCGTTCCCCTCTTTGTCAGCTCATTCTTTTCTTAGAAATGTGCTGGCACTGCTGCACTCTTCACTCCCTGACACAAGGTATGATTAATGACAGTTCTTAAAAACTACAAATGCCTTTTTTGTCAGCATGGCCAACAACTAGCATTTCATATGCTAGCAGCTTCATCAGTCTTCAGGCAGTAAACAAATCATGACACATTCCCCACAGGTCAGAATAAATGTTCCACTGTGGTACTTCTTTATCATTACTGAAAGAGAAATGCACCTAAGAAGAAAGCACCCAAGATTCATTCTGAAAAATCCTTCAAAAATTCCCTTTAGTCTGCCTCCGCTCAGTGCTCCAGGACACGGGTTGTGGGAAGCAGAGAAATATGTGCCTACACTGAGCACTTTTTTTGGAAAAAAAAAAAGAAGGTGAAAAATTGAGATTAAACAAAATCATCTATAATGTAGTTTTATTGAATCAGTAATGCTCATTTTGGTTAGGATGCAGAAGGGTTTAAATTCTAATCTCTTGTTTGCCATTATCCAGAATTGTCTTCTGACAGAAATTTCCCATGCCTAGTTTATCCAGTTGCTCAATTTTCTACTGTTAAGTTTAGGCACAACCAGCTTTAGCCTCTTTCCTCAGGAAAACAGGGCAAACTCCTGTTGTGTTACAAGCTTATCTCTAAACCATCTCAAACCTGAACTCAAAGTTGAAAAAGAAAAGTTCTGACTTAAATAAGTGACAAGACTCCGAAAACATCTTGCTGGATGCACAAAAAATATCTTGCTGGGGCTTTCCTGCCATAGCTAGGGAGGACTCAGGATGGCTTTACCACCTGAGAAAAGCCATCCCATGGTTATCAGACCCTCTGTCCTGATTTGCAGCAAGTTCTGCTGAGCTATTTGTCCACAGGCATGGACTATCAGCCAGAGCATTCCACTCTTTTGCTGAGAAAGTGGACATTTTCTCTCAAAATCATCTGGGGGAAGCAGCTGTGGTCTGTTTTACCTGTGGTGTTGTGCTAGAGTTATCACAATAAGAGTTGCTGGGCTTTTCGCAGTTGCTCACATCACACATGGAGCTGCACCACAACACGGTCCTGTTGAGCACAAACCCACGTAGCAGTGTGTGCTTAGTCACAGCATGGCTGCCCAAAGAAATTTCTAAGGAATCTGCACCACACAGCACCTGACAAGTCCAGCCACAGCTGACACTCACTTCCAAGTACTGACACACGATTGCTCAGCCACAGCTTCTGCTTTGCAAGCAGATACTGGGAGCCAGTTATTAATCCAGTTAATGTAGTGTCTTTCTTCTCATCGCACTGTGCAAAGTTTTTGATGAGTGTAATGAGGTACTAAATCAACTGCCTCATAAACATCGGTATATACTGTATCAACGTTGTTGTCTTAATCTGTGTATCTTGCTGTCTTCCCAGCACAACTGTCTGATCTGACTCATTTCCCTAAAAATATGCTAACTGACATTAATTATAATCTTACCCTTCAGGTTTTTCTCAGCTAATCCCTTAACCACTTTTCCCTTATTTTACCATGACTGAATCAGGCTAACTAACTTATATTTAGCAGTACCATTCTCATTCTCTGAATATTGACACAATATTATCACTAAGACATGTTTTTGGGGTTTTTTTCTGTCATTCCTATATTTGTTAAAAATTAACAGAGGTGCAGAAGTCAAGTTGGCCAATACTTTCATGACTCATAGGAGCAAATAATTTGGGCCTGCAGGTTTATCAGTGTTAGCCTCTTGTTACTTAACATGCCAATAATGAGTGGGTCAGAAAATATGACATACATGTATCACACCGCTTTCTTCCAAATACAGTAAAATAATTATTCTGTCTTTTCTGCACCATTAGAAGCAGTTTTATCACCTGCATCTAGCTAGGGCCAAACATTTCTGGGGCTGGAGGGGCTTTTTTTTGTTGTTGGGTTTTTTTTGTTGTTAGGGTTTTTTTATACTAATGCTCTTAGCTTTATATTGTCTTTTGACTTTCCAGCAAGGGACCTTCTTCTTTGGCAACCTTATGTTCCCATATCAATTTCCCAAGATTTGTGGCTCCTCATTCAACATTCTTACAGCCTGTTTCCAATTTTTTCATTCGTTATGAACTGCTTCTTTATTTCTAATTATGGCTTTCCCTTAACAACTGAAAACAGTATGGCCAATGTTCTTTTCTTTGATGGTGACTTTTGGACAGCGAATAAACCCTCCTCAGGAGCCATCATCTTCCATGTACATTGTTCTGCCCAAATATATTACCCCAACAGATTCTGCTTATAACTTTCTTGAGATTTCATAAATTAAAGCTTTTGAAGCTGTCTGTGTTTGAAACTCTCCTGTGATTGGCCACACTAAATATAATCAGGCCTTGAACACTGGTCTCTTGGTAACCACCAGCTTCCAATTCAGAAACTTTCGTCTTTATTCCTTGTAGTGAAGTCCAAAATATTTATCTTATGCTGGTAAGGCTTTTAAGTTACATAAGTGACATTTTACCAACTTTTTGGAAGAAGTGGTTAGTTCACCATCCCTTTGAATGCAGAAGACAAGATTAGATCTCTTTTTAAAAGATATTCTTTGATCTAGTTCTGAAAAAACATTTTCCAGTCTCTGAACAGGGAGGGTCAGCCTAGGTGAACAGGGAGGTCCCTTCTGTCGAAAGAATCTGAGTCTTTGAACAAAAAATGAAACTCTATTGATATTTAATTGGTAACTGCAAGTCTTCCAGTCTTTTAATTTCCCTATAACAGAGCAGATTTGAATTCTGCCCATTGTAGAAACTTGATTAGATGTAACTGGAAGTTTTCTAACCCTTTTAAGGGGTTGGCCCTTTTCATATTCATCTTATGGTCTCCTTCCACCCTGCTACTTCTGTTGTATTTTCCAGTGTTAATTGGCATACTGGTCTATAGGCATTCAGGAATCTTCATTTCTGATTTGTCTCTTCTTGCAGGTGCAAAGCAATAACATGAGAGGCAACAGGCACAAGTTAGGACATGGGAAATTTCAATTATAGATCATATTTTTTGGTTTAGTTTGGTTTGGTGTTTTTTACCTTGAGAGTGGTCAGATGCTGGAAAAGGTAGCTCAGAAAGGTTACAGGATCTTCTTCCCAAGATGTGTTCAAGACTCATCTAGACATGGCCCTGAGCAACCTGATCTAATTAGACCTGCTTTGAGCAGGGAGGTTCCCCTAGATGACCCCCACAGGTCCCTTCCAACCTAAATAATTCATGGTTCTATGAGCTACAGACCTAAACCAAGGTAATTGTATCTTCCCTGTATAGTCCTACCTCTTAAACTCTTTTTTAACTCTCAATCTGTCTTAATCACATCATAACCAGAGGTGTTAACATTCACATCATTAACATCTGAGCAGGTCAATGTAATTGATAATGTCAGTGAAATTATAATGTCTTTTTATTAAGGCTGTTCCATTTTTTCAGGTCTTTTCCTCACCAGAGTGAAACCCAGTCTTTATGCTACATAAAAACAAAGTATAACATGCCTCATTTATGTAACAGACAAAATGCATTGAAAGAGGTGTTTGACTGGTACTACACATAACCAGATACATCTGTCTCAGTTAAGGAGGTTTTGACTATACCATTCTTACACAATACTGGTTTTGGTACGTTGCTTCCTTCAGGCCTACATAAATGAATGCACTGGGCAAAGGAGGTGAAGCATTATAATATACGCAGGGACTTCTGAGTTTTGAAGAGCTTGTCTTTGCCATAGAAATGTAAATATGGAATATATAAAAAAAATGTTTGTTGATTATATAATCCTTCTTTGGAATATTCTGATTGACTAAATATTTCAGGGCGTTGCTAATAAACTCCACAGCTTTTCACTTGTATTTGCTAGAACTGTGATGAGATAACAGAAGCACATTAAATAACCTTGAAGAATACTGCAAGATCCATTGGCTGTTATACGTGATGCAAATTCAAGGTGAAGTACTTTGAGTTCTAGAAGTTACAGTTGTTCAAAAAGTACAGCCTAATGATGAAGGATGACAAAATACAGTGGGAACTGCAGTGTGGATCATATAGTCTTTTTGGAGACCATAACTACACAAACAGTCCATTAAACATTCTGAAGTTATATATAATTTGAAATAGCTAGATTTTTTTTTCCAGGTCCATACCCTGTTAATATAATACCCACTGACACTCAGGTATGTGTAGGCATCTAATGTAATAGTCTTAAAAGCTAAGGTAAGCAAGTGTCTCACACAGATGTGTAAGTGTATAATGTACAGTGAAGACCCAGGTACACATCAAGAGATAGAGACAGGTATTTACCAGCAGAATGACTAGAGATTTTATAACCATACTACGTTTCTGAAAGGGAAAATCCCTATGCCCGAGAGCTTTTACAAGAATGATTACTTATTAATAAACAAATAAGCCTAAAGTTCATTCATATCTTAATAAAACAGTATTGCCCACTAAGCCAAATGAAATCGAAGAAGACAGTGTTCAAATTAAATTACACCTGCAATAAAGTGAATTAATATACTTTTAAGATACAGTGTGAAGTAAACAACTGCACTTTAGATGAACACAAATGGGATTCAGGTTGTAAAATTACCTATCTGAGACTTAAAAATGTGTGATAATGGTAATATAACAAACACAACCTTCTTTCAGTCTCTTTGAGGCAGCTGCTCAACTTATCAAAATTGCTCTTTATTGAGGATCTTAATGCAGTTTTCCATTATTCAACGTGATTGCTCTTGTTTCATTCAAAATGGCCTAAAATCCTCTCTTTTTCATTTTGGCAAGCTAATACACTACAGACACAGTTTCCAGCCCTCACAATGCAGTATGATTTAAGATAGCAATTTCTACATATTTGGATGTGTACAAGCTATCACGCAGACACACTTAATCACAGTTTCTAAAGGTTACAAATATTACTCACCAGTAGGGAAGCTATCTATAGGCTAGTTTGCAGAGTCTTGAGCTGTTATCTGCTTTGGACTAGCCTCAGGACAGCAGGAGTTGCATCTTGTTGGTCCAAGAGGAAACTACCAGTGCTGCTTACCCTTATGAACGGGATCCTTCTTTCTCTGCAACAACCCAAATGTATTGAAGGATGTCACATATTTTATCTCTGAAATATGCTGTTTCCTTTTTCTGACCCCTTTAACTTCAGGGGATTATCTTCAATTTAGCCCCATGTCAAATCCTGAAAGTTGAACTCTCTTGCTATCAGTTTGCACGTTGTCAACCTCTATTAAAGCGATGATAGAAAGATCACAAAATAGGAAGCTCTCAGGATAAGGAGGAGATTACTGCATAGTTCTTTTATCAAATCCCATATAGGAGAAGAGAAGAGTTGATGATGCTGTCAGTTTCTCTCACTTCTTCTGGCTGTTTAGTTTCATTGATGACCAAATTCACCAATATTTTCTCTCTCTGACTATTGATACTCTCAGTGCTGCTGTCAATATTTTGTACTCTCTTAACATTTTTTTCAACCATTCTTGGTCCTATTAGTAGCAAAGCATCAGGGAAATAAAGTAATTTTATTCACCCTAGCTGAAGGAAGGTCACCCCTGCAAAAGAATTTTTTGTAGGTACAGTAATAAGAAATTTAGTTAAGTAAAGGAAAACAGCATTAGCAGATCATTAGACAGGAGAGTATGTAAAGAGAGGTTTAAATACTCAAGCTTTGTCCAAAGGGGTTTATTATTTTAGTGCTTCTATTATTAGCTATTATTATATTAGCCTTCAAATGATGGCTTCAAAGACAAGCTAGTTGTTCTCAATACTTATAAAAAAAAATAAAAAAATCAAAAACCACACAAAAATATTCGTAAGTTGTCAACTTATGTGATTATTTCAGTTTTTCAGCAATGACTTTTAATTTTTGTAAGGTACATATAAAAACCCCTCAAAAACATTAAAGAGTAAAATCTTACAGTTCTCTTTTGATAATATTTCCACACAGTGGACTTGCACTGCAGAAGAGGCTACAGTAGTTTTCTTCCATTTTCTGCCAGATTTTATTTTTTATTAGGAGGACTGCTGGATTCTCTTATGCTCTGGGAAGATTTGAATTGAAAAGGGTATGCTCTCTGCTCTGATCTCAAATGTCTTAATTCTTCCAGTTGGCATAATATAGAAAAATAGTGAATAAGTCTATACAATGCATGGACAAGAGCACTTCAGTACGTCAGCATATATACCAGGCTGTTTGTAAACCCATTCCCTGTATTTAAATTTTATATATTTTATTCCCTTGCATGTTCTTGCATCACTTCCACATCAAAGAATCACATTTTGTTTAAACAAGTTGTTAAACCAGATGCCATGAAAATTAAATCCTCTCCAAATGCACTGGATACTTTAATCTTCATCTCTCAAAATGCAGGCATTTTATATTAAATAAACTTTGCTCCCAGTTTGACTGGAACATCCTGTAAGACACAGCCAATTAAATAAACTTAAGGACTGAAATTTAAATGTAGTTTCCCTGTCCTATAATAGCAGCTACTTCTTTCTCTGAATCTGAACTAAGCAGGGTGTTACTGAGAGGTCTCATTCCCGGACAACTGTTAGGACTTGCCAAAATGGGCCCTGGAACCAGCAGAATTTTAAATCTCAGTCTTTCCTGAGGGGTAGAGTGTTTTCCCAGGCACTGCTGGCCATGGCTCCTAGGAACTACAGTAGGTGCCTTCTATGAGATTTCCTTTAATCTCCAGAAGTTTTTGCAATGCTATGAGTTGAGAAGATGTGAGATGTCATTTTCAACAGACAGTGGTAATCACCAGTCACCAAAAACATAACAAAAACCAAAGGTAGGAGCTGCCTCTGGCCATAAAAGGAGAGAAAAAATCTGTCCAGGTAGGACAAATCCACCAAAGATTCTCAGCACCTAGTATGGTAAATTCTATAGGCCTCCAGGGTTTCAGGTTTCCAGGTGACAAAACCTGAGATGCTTAGAGAGCATTTACTAATTCAGGACCTACCAAGAGAGCCATTCTCAGACAAGTCCCAGCCTTTCCTCTCTTTATTTTTTTTTGATGGACTTGACATAGTTGCTTGTCTCAAGCCATATTTATTGAATCAGTCTCTGCACAAAATTGGATCGCAGGTGCTTATTCCTTTGGAAATTTGGTTAGAAGGACAATCTCTGCCTCTCTCTCTGCCTAATAGATTGGGACTATTTTTACAGTTGCTTAGTGGGTAGAGCCCTCATTCAGAGGTGGGGAGGGTGCAGGCCATCTCCCAGTCCTGCTGTCAGTATGCTTCCATTGCTTTTGTTATGGAATAGCACTGTAGACAGCTGTTCTCTGGTAGATGGCAATTCTCAGCCACTCCTGAACCTGTGAATTAGGAAGGGGGAATACTGCTTTATCTGTATGACGCAAGCAGTCTCACAGAAGAGGTCATTCCTGGTCTTCTTTTCTCAGCCCCAAGCCACCAGCAGCGCATTTGGCATAATAACATTCAACACAAAACTCTTTCCACAGTCCTGAGAGCAGCAATATTAATCCAGAGCTCCCATATCCCACATGAAGCACTGGTAAATGGAGGGCAGTCTGCTCCTTCTCCATCTCTGACCAAGAGACTTTTTAATTCTTCTGTGCAAAGTTGATCTGGTTCAAAAGTGATTTATTCCTACTACAGGACTACCTTTAGCCTGGTACGTGGGAGTAGTCCTGTAGTGTGAAAAATTAAGTCAGGTACTCCTCATGAGGACTGTGAACCTGAGCCACCTAAAGAAGAGAAAGAGGATTTACTTGTGCCCTTCTGATAGAGAGGTGCATCCTTCTTTTTAAAGGATGTGATGAAGATGCCTATTAGCAGAAGAAGCTTTTAGGCTGGTAACCCTGAGGGAAATCAGATACCTATTAGCACAGGATATGAAAGCCACATCCTAGAAAGTGGTCAGACTGAAAACTTATTTTTGCGGGCCTCTCCCATGGATTCATGTGAGTGTCTCCCTCCTCAGTGTGCTAATTGACAAAATTTCCATTTGGAAGCATTGCATTGTCACCATGCAAGCTCTGTGTTTAGCATCTCTTGTTTTCTGGATGTGGGCATTCAAAGCCTTAGTTATAATAGCAGTCTTGCTGTAGCCAGGGTAGTCTAAGTAAAGCAGGATTTTTAGAGAGATCATCTTTCCTCTTGGAGCAACTCATACAACAGGAAAAAGAAAGCAGGTTGTCAGGCATTGCTCAAGCCTTTTCAAGCTCTTCCTGTTTTTTCCACCAATATTTGGATCTAATAAAAATATTTCTCTATCTACAAAACTTGTCTCATGAATTTATGGTAATATTTGTATCACCACCTTCCCTAGATTTCAAGATTTGTCCTGTACAACCCATTGGGAGAATACCCCATGCCATGGTTCTTTTCATTTCTCAGAGTGAGCTGTGACTGGGACAGCAGAAACAAGGCAATCTGGTTTTTCAGTCTTTTTGTGCTTTGTACCCTCAGGCCACTTAGCAGAGGTTTTGGCCTTGGTGGTACCCACAGACTGTAGGGGGTCCTTGCCAAAACAATTTCATAATTATACCTCCAGAGTCTCAAGATACCTCCTAACAATACCTTGGATACTTCCCAGTTGTTTGCTGTAACACACTTTTGTCTGGAGCTCATCTTGCTTTTTAATCAGTCAAGCATCATTTCTGCATCAGTCTTTAATACTCTGGGGCTAATGAAGAATATTTTGCCTTCCCATATGCCTTTAATATATCCCATATACCTAAAACTGAGATCCCATATATAGCTAAGGGGGTTGCCTCACCATAAACTGGGTTATTCTCTTTGCCACATATGCTATCACCCCAGTTTTGGGCTCCTTATGATTTCTCACCCGCCTTCCTGGTGGCTACTTTAGCCTTAGGCAGTGGATCACACTGTTCCTCTAAATGTTTTCTGGGGTTCCTAAAGAAGGCAGCACTTACTTTCAGGCCCAACCATTTCCTGGAGCACTAAAATTCCTTCCTTTAGGATGCCCTTTACCTCCTTCCCAAACCTTTCTAAAAAAACTCTCTCCACATCCTCGCATGGTTCAGTACACCAGATTTGCTTTCCTTTGATCATTTTATCCCAGGCTTTTCCCACTCTGATCAGTATCTACAAAACATCTGCCTACCATAAGTAGAATGTATTTAACGCTAAGCTGTGTGCACAAAAATTAAGATTTCAGCCATCCACGCTTTGGCCCTTCATCGGGTTGGGACGTCTGCTGAGCATGTTTGGGCTGCTCGCAGCATTTGCACCCATGCTGTGGGTGGCAGGTGTATGTCGCCATACATCCCCGTGCACTTCAGTCAGTCTCTTGCATATCATCTTATCATGTGTTTCACAGTATCACAGACAGCTTCCGGATTGGCAAATCTTCTCAACCTGCAGTCCTGATGCACAATTGTGAATTTCAAGTGAGGTTCTGTGGATGTGTCTATATGGACTTCAGCAAAGCCTTTGACACTGTCTCCCACAGCATACTCCTGGAAAAGCTGCAGCCCACGGCTTGGACAGGGGCACTCTGTGCTGGGTTAAGAACTGGCTGGAGGGCCGGGCCCAGAGAGTGCTGGTGAACGGGGCTGCATCCAGTTGGTGGCCAGTCACCAATGGTGTCCCCCAGGGATCAGTGCTGGGCCCAGTTCTATTTAATGTCTTTACTGATGATTTAGATGAGGAGATTGAGTCCATCATTAGTAAACTTGCAGATGACACCAAGCTGGGGGGGAGTGTCGATCAGCTGGAAGGCAGGACGGCTCTGCAGAGGGACCTGGACAGACTGGAGAGCTGGGCTGATTCCAACAGGATGAAGTTCAACAAGGCCAAGTGCCGGGTCCTGCACTTTGGCCACAACAACCCCATGCAGCTCTACAGGCTGGGGACAGAGTGGAGTGGAGGTGGCCAAGAAGGCCAATGGCATCCTGGTCTGTATTGGGAACAGTGTGGCCAATGGGACCAGGAAAGTGATCCTTCCCCTATACTCATTGCTGGTGAGGCCACACCTTGAGTATTGTGTTCAGTTTTGGGCCCCTCAGTTCAGGAAAGGTATTGAGGTGCTGGAGAAGAGAAGGCTCAGGGGAGACCTCATCACTCTCCACAACTACCTGAAAGGAGGTTGTAGTGAGATGGGGGCTGGTCTCTTCTCCCAGGAAACTATCAGTAAGACAAGAGGGCATGATCTGAAGCTCTGTCAGGGGAGGTTTAGATTAGGTTGGCTATGAGGAAGAAATTCTTTACAGAGAGAGTAATCAGGCATTGGAATGGGCTGCCCAGGGAAGTAGTGGATTCTCTGTCCCTGGAGGTTTTTAAGATGAGACTGTACATGGTGGTAGTGGATCAAGGGTTGGACTTGATCTCAGAGGTCCTTTCCAACACGGCTTATTCTATGATTCTATAATTCTGTGCAGACCATAGCATCTTGTCCTTGCTGCTATGTATCCTCAGGGGAAACCTGCAAGGAAACATTTTTCCAGGTACCTGTCAGTTTTTAGGGTGTGATGTATTTGAAATATATACAATTATTAGTGTGACTTGTTTCAACAAAGAACATGTCTGCTCTTTCTATATATATCAATCTGGAGATGTGTTTTCAATCCTTACTTTGTATCTTCATGTTTCTTCCATTTCAGCTTCAAGGTTTTTCTTTTAGCAACAAAGAAGTGGCTGAGCTTCTGATGAAAATTCACTCTTAAGCATGGGCTTTCAAGTTCAGTCTGTCTTTCTCTGAATAATTACTTACCTTTTTTTTTGTGATCTATTATCAAGTATGTTTTTTCCCCTAACACTATTAGAGAGTGTTCTCACTAACCTCTCCTTAAAAACCTTCTTATCTCCTGCTGACTCCTAATTCTATTCTACAAAATCCCTGCCTCTCTTGTCTTCTTATGTAGTTTTTATGTGTTTCAACTAAAGCCTGATCTGGTTTCTCTTTCCCTGCCTATGCACTGTCTTTATCTTGCTCCAAACCTTTTCAATTCTCTTCTGATTTAGACTCATTTCAGATGCCACCCAAGTTTTTAAGAGATAATCACGGGCAGTACATTGCAAACAGAGGTATCAGCATCAAATACCTATTATTATCAATAAAAGTATAGGTAAAATTAACCTATAAATGCAGAGCAAAATTTTCACCATGACCTAGGAACCAGATCACATCTTTTCAGAAGTTATCCAGGCTCCTACAAAGAACACTACCTTCTAATCCAACTGCAGCCAGTCTGGCTGGTTGGTGATTTGACTCAGATGAAAACTGAACTCAGTGAATTTGTACGACATTCAGTATAAACGGTGAGACTGTGTAGGCAGAAAGGCAAAGAATATTTAGCATTTCCAATCTGATTACTTCCAGTGCAAAGTTTAGGTCTCATCCATCATTATTTGTGGTGACATCTTAGAGTGGAGGAGGATACTCCATCATCTCTGAAAATCCTATGCACCTCTCCTGCTTTTCTTGTTAACTGCACAACTAAAGTTGCAAGCAAATAAAAGAACTAAAGCCTGTAAATGCTTCTAGGGTTTAGATTTTTCCTGAAAATGTTTGGGGAAACACTTAAATTAGGTCCAATTAGTCTTTAATCAATCTAGTTGGAGAAATAATTCTTTTGGCTGCATTCACAGGAAACTGTTAAAAGTAAATTATAGTTCTCTGATTGCTACAGACTGGATAAAATACTTCCCCTTCTTCACTCCTAACAGCCTACTTCTCTATTTTTAATCAGAGCTTTTGAGTAGTTTGTCCTGAGCAAAGAAAAACGTGTGTATAGAAACTGATTTGGATTTCACTTCTAATAACAGGCAATAGATACAAGATGTTTAATAGGCAATAGATACACGATGGATTTTTTTCCTCCCCAGATAGTGCATTTCCTTTTTGAAAGCCATGCCTAAACTGTGATTCAGACAAAAAACTCAGGTGTGCATTTTGTTTGATCTGTGTCTGCCAAGCATAACTGCAGTCATCAAGCTGGGCTTTTATGAGGCTCACTGCATGCTCATAAGCCAACTTGAAACAAATCTTAATGAATGATAAAACTGAAAGTTTTACGAAGCTGGCAGAATAAATAATGAGGTTACATGGAAATAAAATTCCATGTAAATAGATTGGCAGTACAAGAAAATGAAGTTATCAATTTATCAAAGAATTATACATACGAATAGTCAAACACCTAAGCACAACTTCTTTACTCAGTCATATAGAAAAGTCAATGAGAATACAGCAGGAAGGGAAGCTGTGGCATAGATATGGCCTTAAACTTCCACAATTTCCCATAAATATTATGGAATCAGTCCTAATATCACTATTCTTACATAAAAATCCATTCAGCTGTATTTTTATTGTGTCATCAGTTCTTAAATTAACTTGCTGACTTTCAGCAGCAAAGTATTGGGGAAGGACAGATAGTTTTGTTTAATCTCGTTGTAGTAACTTTGGTCTTTACCAAAAATCTATTTCATATTCTATTATTATAAGAGCTATTTAAGCAAACAAAAGTGAATGGAATTTGTCAGCCATGAAGACTTAGCCTTATTCAAAAAGGGTTATTTCCTTCAGGCAAAATCCAAGCAAAGGTTTTCTTGAAGACTGGGGAAACACAGCAGCTCAGGGACATTGTGAATTACACTGATACTTGTGAAAGAATTAATTTTTCTTTGAAAGGGGAAGTTCAACTTAAAAAGAGGAAACTTCTTTTGGACGAGGAGTGCTTGCTATAAGTAGCACAAATGTATTTGTGATAGGAAAGTCTGATTTTCTGTGATGTGGGCTTGGTGCATGGTGGAGGACAGGTACTGAGGACAGACAAAAGAATGAACATTTTTGTTGTCAAGATCCATACTGGACTATTTTGCTGCCTCTGAGACAGGAAACTTGGAAAAAGAAATAAGGCATTCCCTAGTATTGTAATAATGCTTTCAATTGAGTAGTTTAGCCTTTTTCTTTATCTGATAATGATTTGAACAGCTACAAATGCAAGCTTTTGTAATGCTCCTGTAAACAAATAGGTGCATACATTGGTAAAAATATAATTGCTATCAGTGAAGTGGCTCCACAGATGCTCTCTGTGCCATTTCAGTCACAGCTGCTATCATAGCAGCTTCACACACATATTCCTTATTGCCTGGAGCAAGCTGACCAAGCTATAGCAGAATGAGCCAGAGCCTGCTCTGTAGTGGCATCAACACAATATTTCCTAAATTCCCAGAGTAGGATGTTTATAATCAGGAACTGGGCAAAAGGACCAAAGTGGATCTGTAGGGTATCGTCTGATTATTCATCTTGTAAGGATACCGGTCTCAATTTACAGCGGTAGATAGGAGAATCAGGAGCTGTCTTCCCAGCTACTGCAGTTCTGGTGATTGAAGGGAGGGAACCAAAACCAAAAGGCAAAATCTTTTCCTTTAGCTTTGTAAATCAGTTAATGTGCCATGAGAAGCACCGTGAGAAAACCAGTATGTGTCCCTAGAGTGATTTCTGCACTAGAACTGAGAGCAGGAGGGCTTGGCTCATTTCACTGCACTTCTGAATATCACATCTTCATTTAATAATTGAGATTAATTTATTGCAGGAAAAAGTAGCATCTGATCAGTGATCCTTCTGTTTGAAAAGCAGTATGAGGTTTGTGTCACATGCCCACCTGAATCTGAAAGACACTTACTGAAAATAAAGAATGTAATACCTGAGAACTAAGCATATAATATATTGTATAGCTGCTAATCCTTGTTACCTGTGTTTGGATGTAGGTTAGGAATCAAGTACAGATTCATCCTTCTTATGCAGTACATACCTTGACATCAGAGGTGCCCTGCAAGCAGAGGTGCCCTGAGGTTGTGCCTGCACTGCATTGTGTAGCCATGATGCCATTTCCAGGCAGAGTCCTGTGCAGAAATAGTAGACTTGGAAGAGGGACAACCTGGGAGCGGACATTTGAATTCCCTCTTCTGTACAATGACTCTTGAAGAGACTCCAGCAACTGACTGGTCTGATATTTGTGACCTGTGCGGGAACAGGGGTGTGCTCCTTCTGTGTTTTATTGTGAAGTCAAACAGTTTAGTGTGATTTGATGAGAAATGAACCCAGCAATTGCTACTTCCCAGCTGACAAGTTTGCTTGACTAGCCTTGAGGCAAGTGCAAGGGCTGGGAAAGGAGAACAGGTATGGTACCCGTGAGGCAGAAGTGGTTCAACCAACTTGCCAGTTCTGTGGCCAGATGTAGCTTACAGGGTCGAGAAATACGTCGATCTGACCTGTCCTTTAGGTGGAACTCAAACACCACAGCTAATCCCAGTGAATGTCTCGTTCTGGTTGATGACGTTCTTCCCCTCTGAATTTCCCCTGCAGTTTCACTTGCAGGGAGAACACTTTGGTGTCCTGTGATTTGCGCAGTAGGACTGTGTGTCGTTAGGCAGCCGCTGTGCTCTCTTTCCGGGATACCTCACTCTACTTGTGGATGAAGAATTCGGCTTGCAGAAGCAGTGGAATGCTCCATGATCTTTGGACCAGAGGTATTATTTGAATAATTGGTGTTTTTTAATTGCTATCAAAAGAAGAGTTTCTAGATGTTAGGGCAAAGTGATCCCAGAATCATAGTGAAAGTCATGGTTCTCCTGGAGATCTTAGATATAAGACAAGGATGTTACTTAGGGAGGGCATAATGGGAAAGAATGAAAAATGCCCTCAGAAATGAAAAATTAGGGAGACAGAGGGTTGTATTTTTTCATGTAATAGCAATATAATTAAACAATAAGCCCAGAATTTTTAAATGTAACTTGTTGTAAAAGATTGTTCTAAAAGAATGAGCAATAGGAGAAGTTTTGCAATCGTTTAAAACAGCAGCACTTTCTAACTGGAGAAGCACGTAGGAAACACAAGTTGCCTGAGTAATGGTATGTTTTTAAAATGTGTCCTTTGATGGATAGTTATATGGTTGTATGGCATAGTATTTGGGTAAAGGGCATCATAGAATTCTCTGAACTTGCCATGTTAAGGGAATTTTCTTAAACTGTGATTTCCTTTGATAACACTTGTTCAATCAACCTGTGTATACATGGGAGAAGGCTGGTAAATGCATTTTTAGGATAATTTAATTTAGTAGCTGCTAGGATAACTTTCAGGTCAGGAGTGGAAAGTCTTAGTCACAGATGTCCTGCCTCCTGGAGGCTCACAGCACTGCTTGTGGTGCTACTCAGTGTTGCAAGTTGGTGGAAATTTTAGAAAAATCCCCACATTAGAAAAGTCAAAAGAGTGATTTACTACTTCAGTGTTTAGTTTTGGTTTGAGTTCAACGTGAAACATGGTGCAGGAGCCTTCCCATAGAATATGTGTACACAGTGTAAGAAAATAAGCTAATTACATGTGAGACCATGCAACAAAAGGAACATTTTGGAAGGAACTGAAGGGCAGTGAAGGAACTTAGGAATCAAAGAGCACAGATGTGACAGTGTCTTTCAAAAGCATATTGGTAAAGCTCTTGCTTACTCCTACTCCTTTATGCTTCAGTGTGCCTGTTGGGGTTTTACATGCTGGTTTTCACATGCTGGACTGGGAGAAACAGGAGACAGAAAGCACAAGCCAATCTCAAACTAAGTCACACCAAGCTTTCTTGCCCTCAGAAGTAAAGGGAGTGAAGTCGCCGTTTTTCTCAAACATCAATTTTAGAGTTCTTAGCCATCCAGAGGGACCATGATAGTCTTGAGAGGTGGGCTGATGCAAATGTCCTGAAGTTGAGCAAAGCAAAGTGCAAGGTCCTACACATGGCTTGTGGCAATCCCAGACACACATGTAGGTCAGGCGGAGAAGTGATTGAGAGCAGCTCTGCAGAGAAGGATTTCAGGGTGATGCTTGGTGAAAAACTTGACATGACCCAGCAACGTGCGCTCTCAGCACAGAAAGGCACATGTATCTGGGGCTGCATGAAAAAGAGTGTGGCCAGCAGGTTGAGGGAGGTGATTGGCCCCCTCTGCTCTGTACCCTTGAGAGACCCCACCTGGAGTATTGTGTAAAATTCTGGTGCCTATAACACAAAAAGGACATGGAACTGTTGGAGCAAGTCCAAAGCAGGGCCAGGAGGTTGATAAGAACCCCTACCTTATGAAGACAGGCTGAGAAAGTTGGGGCTGTTCAGCTTAGAGAAAAGAAGGCTGCATGGAGACCAAAGAGCAATCTTACAGTATCTGAAGGGGGCTACAGGGAAGCTGGAGAGTGGATCTTCATCAGGAACTCTAGTGATAGGACAAGGAGTAGTGGATACAAGTTGAAGAGGGGAAATTTAGGTTGGATATTAGGAAGTAATAGTTTACTGTGAGAGTGGTGAGACACTGAAACAGGTTGTCCAGGGAGGTTGTGGATTCCCCATCCCTGGCAGTGTTTAAGGCCAGGTTGGATAAAGCCTTGAACAACATGGTCTAGTGGGAGATGTCTCTGCCCATGGTAGGGGAGCTTGGGTGATCTTTAAGGTCCCTTCCAAGCCTTAACATTCTATGATTCTATGAATCTATGATTCTGGACAGGAATCTCCCTGTACTGAGACAAGTGGGAACTGTTTCATGAGTTTTCTCAGACTGGTTTGGGCCAAACCAACCCAATTATGAATCAGGCCTGTAAATTGCATGTATTCATGTGGTTTCTTCTCCTTTCAGTGATTGGACTAAGAGATAGTAAAAAAAAAAAAGGTTTGAATGTGAGTACTGGCTGCAAACTACAGAATTTCAGTTAATATACTTCTCCATTTTTCATCTCTGATGTCCACACATGATTTGTAATTGTGAGTCATAAATAGGAATGGCTGACAAAGCTTCAAAAGGCAACACATAGTGCTAGCCTTATTTAGCAAGGGGAAATGTGTACCTCCCCATGGACTGACCTCACATTATTCTGAATGTCAGAGATAATTTTAAAGCCATGGGTCTTCAAACCACTCCCATCTCATTAGTTATCACTGGCACCATGAAAAAGTGCCAGTTCCACAGATGGATGAACTCAGCCTGTCACTAGGAAGACCACACATCCAAACACAGACTACAATGCTCTGAAGTGGAGCAGTGTGGTCCTGCACTGGGCCATGGCCACGAAGAGGGTGGTTTGGTCTGCACCATTTGCCAGCAGCAGGACATATCCTGAAGCTAAGTCTATCCCTCCCCTCTTACCTAGCCCCCGTTGCTTATCAGTTCTAAGATACAAGAAGACTTTCGATGGCCTGCAGATGTAAGAGAAAATTGAGCACAGAATTGTATTGAATATGTCAAAGAAATGTAAGAAGCCAGCACAAATACTGTGTAGTTCCCCTTCCTTCAGCCTTCCTGGATGGACACTGGCTCCAAGGATCTGCATTTGCTTGTTTAAGACATTTTGTAAAAAAGGGGAAGAAAAGCTGCATGCAGCACTGAAGTTGTAGTGGCCCGATTAATGATCCAGCTTCTCTCTATAAAGCAGAGAAGCAGCTTGTCACACACTCAGTGACAAGCAATTCCCCTCTGCAGGGAATGTGGGTGTACACCCATCTGCAGACTCACGGGATCCTTCTTCATGCAAGTATCCCCAGCAACATGCCTTCTCCTGGAAGATGGCAGCCAGGAAACCATGTAGGATCTTTGAGACTTCTGTCCTCACAGCTCCAAATATAACCCCTCAAGAAAGGCAAGCAAGTGTTATCTGGTATTCTTGCCTGTGTTGTCTCTCTCTCACTCCTATTTTCAGTTCTGGTTTTGGTCTTTGCTCCTGTGAGACAGTCATTGCAAAACATGCCCAGCTATAGCAGTACATTCTCTCTACTTAGCTTATGTCTCCAGTTGCTAAATTGTTTTAGCTTCTCCTCTTACACATCTGCATTGGACAAAAATAATAAAAAAAATAAAATAGGGCTATCCTTTATTTTTTTCTTGACTGAAAGCAAAAATTCTTATTTATTTGCTGAGAAGTAGTTTCTGTAGTTGTCAGTGGCTTGGCACATGCCTTTTTATTTAGGCAGTGAATTGTGTGGTTTAATTCAGTGGAGTCTAGCTTGGGAAGAAAACCCCTTGATAACAGTTCACCACGTAGTAGGGCAGCCAGAGCAGAAAGAGAATGACCCCTGCCTACAACAATGGATTCTGCACAAGCCCTCCCTCCCTTTCCTCCTCTTCTGCTATGACAGCTGGATCACAGAAAAAACCATCTATATCCTCTGAGACATTTGGACTTCTTTTTCTCCTTTCCTAAGAAAAGGCGGGATGAACCTGGAAAAAATACAATTGATAGTTCTGTACATTACAGTACACACACAAAAAATATGTCAGTGGACTGAGTGGAATTCTGTATTAAATAGAAGAAGAGACCAGAGACCCAGGGTAAAGACCCAAGTGTACCAGCCTAAAATAAAGCATGAGGAAAAATGCGAAACTATAAGGAAACTGACAGCAGACAGCAATCCCACTGTTTTTAAGTAGTAGGACAGATGGAGAGTTTTTACATCTGCTCCAGCAAAGGAGGAGGATTCTTTGGAGCTGTTTAAAGGAGGAGAGTGAAGGATCATGGCAAGGATAGTGTGGAGGGTTCTTCCAGCTGTATGGAAAATATACACACAAATCCTACAAAGGAGCTGCTAAAATGAAAACTAGCAAATGCAGACCAGTCAGATGCAGGTGCCATTATCTCACCAGTGCATGGGAATGACATTTGGCTGTTTTTCAGGATTATAGGCCTTTATACCACATGAACCCAAGTACCCAGAGAAGTGTTTGCTTATGAGACAAATCACAGGGTTTTTTTCTTTTTTTCTAAAGAGATACCCATTTTTCTTTACCACAAACTATGTGCTGTTTAGCCTCAAATTTTAAAATCATGCAGGATTTCTCTCCGTTACCTTTTACTGTTGTGAAGGATAGATTCCTGTTACAAAACTGAAGGTCACAAACTTCATCACTTCTGGCAGCTGACATCATCATGCTGTCCCCCCCCACCTCCTCCTTCTGTGTCACCCTCTCCTCCCCCTCTACTTTCAGTTCCCCCATCTTCTTCCCACACTACCATGCTCCCCATTCCTTTTTCACCGCTTCAGGCGTTCTGAGTACTTGTTTTGCCCATTGCACCCTGTGGACTCTGTGTTCCTCCCATGGCATACACAGTCTGCAGTAATCTTGCACCACATCAGCTTCTCTGTAAACCAGAGATCTGCCATGGCATGCTTGCTAAAGGCTGGGAAGCACACAGAAGTCCTCACACCAGTCTATGCAAAAAGGTGAGACTAACTTCCTTAATACTCTCTCTCTAAAACTTTTCGGTTTACCATTTCTTTGGGAGTACTGGAGTGTTTTCAACCACTAATGTATTTCTTTCTTTCCTCCTTCTTACAGTGTCATGGCGGTCTGCATATTCTTCCTTTGTGCTATGATACCTCTCCCAGGTAAAAGGCACGTTTTTAATCATTAAAACTGTTTTGATTTTGTGTGTCCTGCTATGTGATACTTTCTCATCCGCTAAGAGGCTCATTCCTTAGTAATAATTAATCATTTACACCGCACAATCAAGGTCATACAGCCTGTGTGTCATATTTAAATTGTGTGCAGGTACTCTATAAAATATATATAGTAAGTACTTTCTCTCTTTAACTTTATATCTTTATATTACACTTATTTTATGTTGCTCTTAAATTTTCAATTTAAATCTACCTTTAAAATGTGTGTATATCACCTGTGTGTATTATAGAGAAGAGCAGTATTAAACTGAAAACTGACAGTTTGATATGGGACAACTGGAGTTTTAGACAGCTGCAGAGATCATTTTGCAGTCTGGTGCTCTGAAAGAACAGTCAAAACTTTGCAGCAGGAGAGAGACTGTAAATCTTCTCCACCTTTTGAACGCAGCAGAGATGTTTGCATCTTCTGGGACAGAGGACTGCGTTTCTTATTCCAAGGCAGTCCTCCAAGCCCTTTGCCACTCATAAAAATGGAGACGTGTGTGGATGAAAGTGGGAGAAAACTCATCCTTTGTGTAATATGGTTCATCCTTTTTTGCATGAAGGCATAATTTTGTTTACTGACCGTTTTTGTTAACAAGATCAGCAACGGAACAGTTAAATCTGACATTTAATCTGTCATTAAACTCTAGATTCATTACAGAGCAGTTAAATCTGACATTTAATTTGTCATTAAACTTTAGATTAATTCTTCATTGAGACTGAAAGCGTTCACCTGTTTCTGACCTTCTGGTCATACATTCCCTTGACACTCACATTTACCACACAGTGTATACTTCACATTTTCTTCAAAACTTCAATGCTGTGTTGTTTTATCAGGAGAGTGAACTCAACTTTTTAAACAGGAATTGTGCAGCTATCTCTTTTGGGGCAGAATTTCATTTCACTCAGGATGCTACGAACAAGAATGGTTTGGACCTTAGGTCAGCAGATAAGTCTTCTAAAATATAGATGCTCACAATATCTGTGTGGTAAACATTCCTGGGAAAGTAAAATATAGGAAGAAAAAGAAGAAACAGTTTTATGACCTGAACTCCATAAGACTATGTGTGTCAGTTTGAATAACTACGTGTCTTGTCATACCTAGAGGAAGAATTTGTGTCTAAATGCCGGTGTTTTTATTGCCACTGCCATTAAGTGTTGCTTCTGTGAGCCCAACTTGGTGTTCTTTTGTAGCTGGTGGAAATTTTAATTTTTCTCTCTCTCTGTCTAAGGTATTGCTGGCAGTGTGCATCAGGTGAAGGCATTTCTCAATCACACTGCATACCTATCCTGCTATTTTCCAAACCCTCAGAAAATTGACGCGAGGGACTTAATAGTTTTTTGGCAAAAAGACTCTGATAGCGTGGTGAACGAACTATACTACGGTGAAGAAAAATATGACCACCTCAGTCCTGAGTATATAAATCGCACAAAAGTGGATGTGGACAAATGGACTTTGCAATTGCTAAATGCAGGAGTAAAGGACGAGGGATGCTATGAGTGTATTATACAGCACAAAAAGGAAGGACCGCCGAAGGTCATACACACATCTGAGTGCTCACTGCACATCATTGGTAAGTAACCTCTTCCAACTGCCATCTGCTCCGAGGGTTTTGGGGGGATTCTCTGTGGCTTTGTTCAGTCCAGAAATATGGGTCCTGTCTCCAAGTCACTGAAAAGGTACCCGCACAGGAGCAGAATTTCTAAAGATGGATAAGAGCATTCTCAATAGGAAGTCCTTATCTGTGAATGAAAAGTACTCAGGTAAGCAGAAGAAGTAGAAAATGAGGCAATAATTTGCTCGATATTACATGATCCCTGATTTCCACCCTGTCATACTTTATTGTGAAAACCATTCTACCTTCTTCCTCTTGCCTCCTACAAGTTTTATGACTTTAAGGACTCTGGAAAATAAACTTTATTTGCATCTGATGCACTACCTTCTATTAAAAGTAGCAATAGTTATCGTCATTGGTGGTACATTAGAATTGAAACATAGCAAGATCTCTGCAAACACCCAGCTATTTTATGACCATATAAATCAAAGGGAAAATAAAGAAAAGAACACCTTGCATAGAGGGCTAGAAATTCATATGTTCAGCTAAAGGAAAACTGAAAATATCTCTGAAGAAAAAAATGCATGCATTAATGAGATTCAACCTGATTTTTTGCATCAGAGAATTTTTTGTAGTTAGAGGAAAAGACAGTAATCTTTTAACAGGGAAATAAAAATGAGGCACTAATCTTTTCCTAATATTTTCTAATATTTTTAATAATTCCTAATATATAATCATAATGGTTTTTCTATTTTAAACTAATCTGTTAGTATAACCTTTAACAATATGCCTATATTCTGTCTTCCTCCACTTTGATAGTGCTAGCCATTAATAATAGCAGCTTCTAACTTCCACAGGCTTCAGCATATTAATCTGAAAGAGAACAGGAAATGTGTAACTGCAGCCAAAAATGGAGTACCAGCACATCTGAGCCTGTTTAGCTTTGTGTTACCAGCAAGTGTTCCCTCGATCCAGAGATAGAAAACCTAGATTGTTCATTTTGATTCTCCCAGGATCTACTTGACAAGCATTTTTAGTGAAGTTTTAGAACTCAGAAACTCATAATGTGCACTAAGTATCAAGGCCTCCAATTTAAGAGATGCTTAGCATCAATTGCTTGATTAATTCAAACAGTTAAGTCAGTTATCAGCTTAGCCAATATCTGAGCAACATGTTATAGGTATCTCATATTTAAGCACTAAGACTCTCCTATACTTTGTAAGGTTTATCTCAGGAAGACTGTCTGAACTATGTGCTGCTGTTGAGTTCCTTCCAAATGGGTCTCTGTTCAGTAAAGTCCTAAACAAAGGAGCAGTATAAAACCATTAAAAATAAAATCAAAATAATTAGAAGAAAAATACAAATGTTAAAGGGGAAATACAAATGTTGAAATGTACCTGTGCTTACATGCTGTTTTTTAATTAGACACTCATACCATACATGGAGGGCTTTTTGTAGTTTGGCATGTCACACTTAAAATGGACTTAAGAAAGATTGTGTACTGTACAAGAATGATAGGGCAGTCACACAAAGCTATCTAGATCCCTTGATAACCAAGCCTATTCAGAAATACTGAAGTAGCTTCTAATATAGTTTACACAGGTTATTTTTATGTATTACATTAGTACAATATACAGATAGCGTGAAGGTGTGTCAGGGGAGGTTTAGGTTGGATATTAGGAGGTTTTTCATCCAGAGGGTGGTTGGGCACTGGAACAGGATCCCCAGGGAAATGGTCACAGCGCCAAGCCTGCCAGAGTTCAAGAACTGTTGGGACAATGCTCCCAGGCACATGATGTGATTCTTGGGGTGCAGGACAAGGAGTTGGACTTTGATGATCCTTGTGGGTCCCTTTCAACTCAGGAGATTCTATGACTCTATAATACGTATGTTGTATGCATTGTGTACAGCCAGGATGACATATAATAACAATGAACTCAGATCCTTCTCCAGAAAAAAAAGGGAAGGCTTTACAATGGAAAACTTTGGCTCTTAAAACATGGAAGGTACAGACCATGGTGACAATCTGATTAACTGGAAAAATCTGCTGCAATAGCAAGTCTGCAGTGCATCCTCTGGATGAACTAAAAAGGGAAGTAGGTGAGGCTGGGGAAGCTGTTCAAAATATGCACTAGTCAAAGTGCTGGAAATGAAGCCGATGTCAGAAAAGAGACTTACAGTGTGTGACCTCATTTTAAAAGAGATGTTGAAAAACTGTAAAGTATGAAGAAAAGCTCTACTAGAGTTATCTGAAGGCTGGAAAAAATACAGTCCAACTAAAGACATTAAAATAGCAATCTGATTACCTTATAACACAGAATAATGAGAAGAGCCTTGTTTCCAGAGTGTGGGAACCTGAAATATACATAAAATACTGGATATTAAAAAATTTTAAAAGGGCTAATGAATTCAGTGACAGTCAGTGTCTGGAAGCAAGTGAGAAGTAAGGTACATTGTCACTTGAGAAAACAGAACAAAACCAAGGAGGATGATTAAGCCATTGAGAAAAATATTAAGGGCTTGATGGATCTGCTGTCTCTTGAAGTATTGAATCTAAACCCGTAGCCTTTTTGTAAGATGCTATCTTTAACTATGAAAGATGTCCTGAAATGTGCTTTTCTATTAACAACAAAAAACTCACATATATGTAGCCCACACCCTGCATGCAACCAACATCACTTTTCAGTAAAATGAGGTTCCAGAAGCTATAAAACAGAAGTGCAGGGTATATTCCGCTATTTCCACTTGCTTACTGTCAATAAGATTGAAACCCTTAAATCACTTGGATGATGTGACAAGTTTCACAGCCATGGATTACAATCCTGCCATCTCTATAAAATACCAAGGAGAGAATAAATACTCCAGACCAGAAGTCTGACAGCAGTCAGCTAAGCAAGTCAGACCTTGAGGAAGAAGAGAAAGCTTGAGCTTTCCTGAGGGACAACTTAGCTAAATTTTGGAGTATAAAAAAGGGGGGCTTTTTCAATTTTGATTTCATATCCATGGAGTCTCTTGGGGGGATTTAAGCAACTAAACTAAATCCTATTCCCTGTGTGCTAGGATAGAGCAAATAAAAGCAACATCATGTTTCTTCATTCATGCATGTTAAGAATGCAGTAGGGCAAGGATGAGATCCTGGATCCAACACACTGAATGTCTGTTCAGAAGAGCGAGACCCTCTTAGGCATGTATTTTTCTAAGTATCCTCTCCCCCTTCTTCAATATTTCTCTGTATTTTCTTTAGTCTTATTGGCACTGAAATAATGAAACATTTTCAATTAAGTCTTGAGTCTGTTTCTTGGGGTTTATTGCTGATTTTTGGGAAGGGACTGTTGTTTGTTTGTTTGTTTTTTAACTTGCTGTATACCAACATGTAGTCAGTATTATGGCTACATTCTCTCCTTCTCCTTTTCCATCAGAGTCTACTATTTTTACTACGACCTTTTAACCAGAAAAATCCTGATTGAGAATATTTAAGAGATTATTTAAGAGAGAGTAGTGGTTAATATCTTCCATTTTTTTAATTCATATTTTATTTTTAAATGGTTTTTCCCAATCCTGTTTCACTATTTCTTGCCTGGGAAACTTGCGTTTTCATTGGCAAAGTAAAAAAACCTTATGCTATGGTCATTTCTACCTAAAAAGCTACACTAAGGGAAGCCTACTACCGAGCTCTGATGAGTGAATTACTTTATATGCTGCAAAATGTTTGCTCACATTACTGACAGACACCAAGGATATTTCTGCTCATGACAGCCCTGCACCTCAAACTTACCCCATCTGAATTCTCTCAGATGATCTCTTTCTCTACATTTCACAGTTACAAGTTTTTGTTTTTCCCCTTACCCGTTCAGGAGGTCAAAAGTAGGCAGCACTGTGTCCCCTTCCCATTTTTTGCTTAAGCCCTTACCTGTAAGCAGACCAGGTTTGGTTATTCTGAGGTGTCAATACTTCCAAAGGAGGTGGGAGAGACAGAGGCCCATTGTCTTGCTGATCAGACTTATATCTTTGAAACACCCTGAAGACAAGAAGCAACAAGTCTACATGCACACAAAAAAAACCCAACAACAAAACCCACAAACCTCACCCACACCAAAACAAAACAAAAACACCAAACCAAACAAACAAAAACCATAGAAAAAAAACCCTTCTTGGAACATCCATCTTCTTCCTCAAGAAAACTCTTCGGAGTTGTTTCTGCTTGAAAATCTTAAATAATTGGCAGGAACTGCCACAGATGTGGTATATCTGGCTCATGATGCTTTCTCATTGGTCTGTTTCAGCCAACTATAGTCAACCTGAGATAGCACAACTGCACACTGGGGAACTAAAGCCCAATGGATACTTGAATCTATCCTGTTCTTCCATTGGAGGTTATCCAGAGCCTAAGGAGATGACTTGGCTAATGTCATATGAAAACACAACAAACAGACATATGCCTCACATGGACGTCTCACAGGATGCTATAACAAAGCTGTACAATGTTACTAGCAAGCTGAATATCCCAGTTCCTACAAACAGCCTCGCTAATATTAGCTGCTTGCTTCACCTCGGAGAGCAGCTGGGAATCCTTGTCTCAGCGCCGCTACACATAGGTGAGTCTCCATTTGCCCGTTCCGATTTTTGCGTGGGTAGGAGCAGCGCATGCTGCAGTAGAGCTGTCACAGAGAGCAGCATAGCCAGGGCAGGGAACAAACCCTAACTCGTAGCAGCAGTTTGTTACAAGGGTTGTATGCTCTCCATCTGTTTGCCACTGAACTCCCTATCTTTTCCACATGGCAAATCTTACTACAGCAAGGAGAGGGCACAGAGAAGGAAGGCTAATGTTACACAATCCAGAACATATCATCCCTACTCATCCATTCCCTAGAAGATACTGCAGTAGCAACAAAGCAACCTGGATATCTGGATTAGGCAGCAACTGGTCTCCAGAGGTGAGAGCTGTTGAGAGAGGTTGACACTTCACAGAACTGTTGAGGTTGGAAGAGGCATCTGAAAATGATCTAGTTTAACCACTCTGCTCAGACTAGGGTCAATAGTTAGCACAGGGCCTTATCCAGTTGAATTTTAAATACCTCCCAGGATAAAAACTCCACAACCTCTCTCAGGACGCGTTCCAAATTTAGACTACCCTGACAGTAAAAAAAGGGTCTTTTAATTCAGGTTTAAAGTGCTTGAACTGCTATTCTTAATCGTTCCTTAGAGAAAGTCAGAAGGCAAAACAGAAGGGCCCCTTAGACCATATTTGGTTCACAAACTGCCAAATAGACTATGCTGAGTTTAAGTGTAAAGGCCATGAAACTTGGACTTGTATTAGAAGCATTCCTGGTGGTTTTCATAACATTTGGCAGAATGAAGTGCACATTCCAAAATGACTATTTGGGGATTTTTCTTCTTTGAGATTGTGTCTTTTTTGAGATACCTCTTGCAAGAAGAAGCTGGAGACCTGAGTTTCAATATGACTTTGCTGTTGGATTATCTCAGGGTTCCACATGACTGATCCTTTCTTTAAATTAAAGCATTATTTTATTTATTTTCTGGAACAGGACGACATCTTTTGGCATATTTTTGTTTGTAAGCTATGGCACAAACACATCAAAATAAAGACAATTCCCACTTTGTCATAAGTTTGTTTGGCTTGCATATGTCTCTTTTAGACAATGCTGAAGATGAAGAGCTGTGCTTCAACTGACAGGAACGGTGAGCAACGGTGAGGGAATGGAAGCATTGCAGGAAAGCCTGCCAGGGCAGTACAGACATGCACTTTCCTTCTGCTGATGTAAAAGAACCTTGCCACTTTTTCTGAAAAATTTCTACAGTGCAGTTATCTTAATATAAATTTAGCTAAAGGGTGAAGTTATCAATGGCAAACTGCCTCTAATGTCTTTAAATTCTAGGATTTTATACTAAAATACAATCCAAAAGTCTTCTAAGGTTTGTTTAGTTCTACACATTCCTCATGAATGTTGACATGGCTATATTAGCTATACTGGCTATAATGCTGTATCCTCTTCTTCTCTGTTCAATTCTTCTCTCCTCCGTAGCTTTATGAAAGCAGTCACCTGATAAGCAGAGATGGTAAGAAACCAGAAACTCCACATAAACATAAGTTTTGTTTGGTAGTAACTGAACCTCTATCAGCTGCTAAGCTTACCAACCAAAACCTCAGAAACACAGAAACCAGAAATAGGGGGAAAGTCCTTTGCATTCCCTGCTACTTTCACATCCCTTCCAGCATTTCGTTAGGCTTTGACCATCATTTGCAACAGATACCAAGTAGTAACATAACCAAGGTTCTTTGAACTTGTTCAGTAGCATTAGCACAGTAGCTTCCTCACAGGCTCTTTTATTAATTAAGTTGCTAATCCCTCACATGTTACCTAAACCTCAGAAAGAGTGCTTTGCCTTACTGTTGCTGAAGTGATGATTAAGACCTAGTAGTTTCTCTAGGTTTTGGAAATGGAAATAAAACAATATGGATAGTGATTTATTGACACTGTTAAAGCACTGTAAAAGCAAAGGATGCTGAGGGCCTTTACCTAAACTTCTAATTCACTTTACTTTGGAATAGAGTGTTTAAGCTAACTGTCACCAAATTAAATCTTTCCTGTGTGTATCTTCTCTGTTTTCTTATTCAGAGATACAGGAGCAAGGAGAGGAGAAAGTAAATATAAATTTCTCTGGCCCACTTATAGCTGTGGTTGTACTGGTGACACTTCTTCTGGGTTTTGTGATATTGAAGAACAGAAATATCTTTTCTACCAACCGGAGTAAGTCATTACTTGTCATTCTGCTCTACCATCCCTCATTTCATAGGTTTTAACCTTTGTAATCATCCCTTTACCTACTTTCCAGGTAAAGAGTTTCATGTTGGACTTAAGCTAAACTTCCTAGGACAATTTAATTCCTGTAGGACAATTTAATTCCTACAACAACTTAGTCCATCCTGCAGCAAGTCAAAACATTTGTCTTGTCCTAGGATCTACCTCTCTCTCTTGTTTGTGCTCTGTAAGGCTGCCATGGCACCAGGTCACCACCTTTTCCTGTAGTTTCAGCCTTATTTTAATGGATTTTGAGTAGATTTGGCTCCTAAAATCCTTGAACTGTATAAATCTTTCTTGTCCATCACTGCTTATAAGGTGGAACTGAGGAAGGGATGAGATGAACTTAGATGAAGTGCAAGGATCTCCATCATCACAGAGCTGAATGCTCACCACAAGCTGCCCACACACTGGACTGGAAGAATCATCTTGTACTAGGAACAGTATTTGATCTTTGTACTGCATATCTCTATTTTCTTCCAAGACTAGTTATCTTCAGTCCAGGGTTTGTTTGGCACTGAAAGGATCCTCATGCTGACATCAGAGTCTATTCTTCCTTGTAGCAAAAGGGAAATGCATTCCTCAGTCAGTCCTGTTTCCTACACAGCCAAAGGCCCTGAGCACTACCTCATTCTTTTTTCCAAATTCTAAGGTAACTGAACATTAACTATCAACTCTTTTTCAGCTCCTATTTATCACATTTCTGTAAATCACATATTCATCTATTTCAGGTCTAGCAGTATAGAAGCTATCCAGCTTGAAACTGAGGCCATCAGCCAGACTACTGACAGAGAACTGCCTCTGCACATAGCAAGGCCTGAGGTCCTATGTTTTTAGAGGCTCTGCCAGAACAAGAATCCCCCACAGATGCCCTACAGAACAACATGCAACATTTTTGTCTGATGGCTGAAACCTACTGCCCAGTGTATTATGGTTTTATTTTTGCTCCAGGAGGGTAGTAAATATGATGTAAATAGTAAATGATGGTAGTAAATACGATGCTCTGCCTCATAAGGACTACATTTTTGATGTATCTTTTATTGCGCACTTTGAAAATGTAAAATCCTGACAGTCAATGAAGAAAACAGAGCTGCAAGAGTTATGGAATGCCTCAGAAATAGAGTTAGGCCACAATCTGTGAATCATAACCATTGATGCAAATAGGCAGGCTATTAGTCACAGAATCACAGAATCACAGAATGGCTTGGGTTGGAAGGGACCTTAAAGATCACCTAGTTCTACCTCCCCTGCCTAATCATGAGGCACAAATGCTTTTGGCAGAGTCAGTGTGGCTTTGCACCAGTAACTTTCTTGTAAAGCTTCAAGCCAGAAAGAGGAACTTCAGGGCACTTCCCCACCTTCGGAGAAAAGTCGCACAATTCCTATCAGGCATTTGAAATGAAAAATATTCTTCAGGAAATACCTGCTTTAAACGTAATTTCTGATTATCTTAATTTTTTTTAATATCGTCCAAGCTTAATATGCCTGGACAGTTAGTACCTCCACACTCTGTTCTTCCCTATTCTGACTGAATGCTGCAGTAGTTGTTCAGGTGGATGCAGGGATAGAAAATGAAAGCATGAGGTATCATTCATACATGTATACATCTAAACATACAAAATTAAGCTGACCAGATAATGAAAAAATGTTACATGAGTAGATGATGTTCCAGTTTGGTTGACTATGTTCTCCCCTTGTTAATTTTGCTTCAAAATTGAAGATAGAGCAATCCATACATTCTGGTATGTTCAGCTGTAGGAGGTAGTTTTACCTTTCAGAAAAAATTCTTTTTCACTCAAAATGTGCCAGCTCTCCAATCTTGAATGACCTCTGCACCTTATATTCTTCAACAGCATTGACATCTTTTAAAAGCAAGAACACAGCAGAACCGAGACAAAAATTGTTCCGAGGTCTTGATTGTGTTTGTAGGTCTGGCATTTTCAGAAAGAGCAGGAACATCATATTCTCAAGACAAATTTCAGCTCAGAGTTGCACTTTGGGGACATAAATTCTCTACAGTTTCTCCTGCATGCAAATATTCTTTTCTGTTAAATGATATTGTGAGTTGCTAGATTCCACCTCAATTTTTACTCTTTTTTCAAGTGTGTGAGAGAAACGCATGTTCTTTTGAGTTAGCTAAACTATTTGGGAGTCAGTTTATTAAGCTATTACACTAACGTTCCAAATACTTTCATTCAGACCCATATCATTCAAATGTTATTAAAAGTCTAAGGGTTTATTTTTCTGTAAAAGTTTATACTCGCTAGCAAACTTATTTAATGATTTATTAAAACATATGTCTTTTTCTGTGTTGCTGTTTTTATTCTCCTGCCATTAAAGCAGTATACTGGGGAATACTGACATTTGGTGTTCTTTGGGAGGAAACATTTCCAGAATTACTTCTTGGAAACAAATGAATAAAATAAGTATTGATGCAATGACCAAGAATGGCACAATGGAAGGTTTTCACATGTTCATCCATGGAGCTGCCTCTATGTGCACAGCTCTGTGTGTTTTGATTCATTGACCTATACACCTCAAAGATTAGATAGAAAATAGCAGTCTGAAAATTTTGGATTCTGTGTTGGAGGTTGTCAAATATATCTCCAGTGAGTTGCATAATCTTCTCTAACTCCTGATGCCATTTGGTTCCTTAATTAGCGCATGTGTTCAACAGTCAGGTATGCTAAATCACATAGACACTCACCAGACTTGTGATGTCTCTCCTGCTTTTTTCGACACATGCTGTAATTCAGTTTTTTTTTTCAACATTTTCCTTTCCCACTCAAGTCATCCACCTCAAATGCTCACTAACACTGAGGTCAGAACAATAGTCAAACCCTACTTTGCTCCTACCCAAACAGCGAACCCCATGGATCTTTTATCTCCCATATGACTGGATCCACACATGTACATATATGCTATTCTACTCACAATCTTGGAATTCTACTACTGGTCTCTGAATCCTGGTATGCTGCTTGTCTGCTCAGCTCTGTGCACTGAGGGAAAAACCATCACCAACCTTTCATGTTTTTCTATAGGACAAAAACAATAATCAGTTCCTCTACAATGGATAAGGGTTCTGGAATTCCATGTTAAGACTCAAGAGTCCTATAGCATATTTGCTTAGCAGGAAAAAGTAATTCTTAGCACTTGAAAATTCAACAGTTTTTGCAACATGCCTTAGGACCTCTGAGGGAGCTTTTCATCCTGACAGTATTTGCTGTCACTTATCTGTAGCTGCAACTAGTGGAAAAAGTGACATGGTGAGTTAGGTTTATCCTTTGACAATTCCCTTCTATCCTTAATTTTTTCATAATTGGTGAAGTTGTTTGTTTTCCTCCTTGCCATCCATCTACTTTAGGCTGCCTTCTCCTATTATGTGCTTAATTTCTCTACCTCCTCTTATTCTTGCTCTTAAAATCAACTCTAATTCCCTCCTGCAGTTAAAGACATTTAAGGGGAAAAAAACAGATGGGCTTCAGGGAAAAATCTTAGTTTGTCTCTTTCTGTTCAAATGCATTAATCCTCTGCACTAGCAGGTGTAATGAACACAGTAGCAAGGCACAGGAAAAGCATGGCTGATGTGCTGGCATTTTTGTCCTCTATAGAGATACATTCAGATTTCCAGACTCTCTTCTCACACACTTCACTTTTTTCTTTGGCAGCTTCCTTTCAGTCATTCAGTGACTCCATAAACATGGCAAGCAAATGAATAAGCATACGCCCCTATGTACCACAGCATGTAACAGCTTCACTTAAAAACACTATTCCTTTATTTTCAGGTGGAACATTATGAATTGCAGAAAATACTAACAAAGAAATGGAAAAGGTGTGTTAAACTAGTATCCAATGCCCTAAAGTAAAATCCTGTCATCAGTTGTGATAGATTGCTTCAGGATCACTGATTAACCAGCAATGAATCACCACATAACTGAGACTGGAATGGACCTAGGCAGATTGTCCAACTCAACCCTCTTGCTCAAGCAGGGTCACCTGGAGCAAATTGTCCAGGTCCATGTCCAGACAGCCTCTGAATATCTCCTAGGAGGGAGACTCCACAACATATCCAGGCAACCTGATGCAGAGCTCAGTCACTCTTCACAGTAAAAGAGGGTTTCCTGGTGTTCAGAGGGAAACTCCTGGGTTTCAGTTTGTGCGTATTGCCTTTGGGCCTGTTACTGGGCACCACTGAGAGCCTGGCTCAGTCTCTTTTGCACCCTCCCTTCAGGCACTTACACACGCTGATGAGATCTCTCCAAGGCTTCTCTTCTCCAGGCTGAGCAGTCCCAGGGTACTCAGCCTTTGCTCAGAGGAGAAACGCTCCAGTCCTTTAATCATCTTTGTGATCCTTCACCGAACTCTCTCCAGTATGTCCATGTCTCTTGCCTACTGGGAAGCCCAAAACTGGGCACAGGACATGAGGTGGTGCCTCACCAGTGATCACCTCCCTCAGCCTGCTGGAAGTGGATGCAGCCCAGATACTGTTGGCTGCCTTTGCCACGAGGGCGCACTGCTGCCTCATCTTCAATTTGTCCACTAGGCCACTCCTGTCCTTTTCTGCAGAGCCGTTTTCCAGATGGTTTCCCCCAGTCTGTACCTGTGAATGGTGTTATTAATCCTAAGGTGCAGGACTTTGAATTTCCTTTTTTTTTGAGGTCACTCCCTGCCCATTTCTCCAGCCTCTTGAGATCCCTCTGGATGGCCATATGACTGCCTGGTATGCCACTCCTCCAGGTTTTCATCATCTTCAAAGTTGCTGAGTGTACACATGCTCCCAGCATCCAGGTCATTAGTGAAGAGGAAAATCAGTTAGTTTTACTGTAAATTCCTTAATGTCTCCAGTGCTACTGCTATGGTTAACAGGTGATGGAACAGTGGAGTGTTGCATTTCCAGAATATTCCACAGTCACTTCTGAGAAGATTGTCATTAACAAAGCATTTCATGCCAAATGGCTTTTTTTACCCTTTCACATGAATTATTTGCTACTGGAGGTTTCATTTAACCACAGAAATACAGTAATTCTAATTAAGAAATGTAGTTCTTATGACTATTACCTCTATGTTTTGGTTTCAAATTCTTTTTCTTCTTCCTTTCCAAACTCAGAAGGCAACAAGAAAAAAAATACATTAAGTACTTCCCTACACTGGAGTGCTGGGCTGTCATAATTCATAACTGATCTCTCTTTGGTTTTCCATCTTCTGCACTAGGAGGGCCATAATGCTGCGACAGGGAAGTTTAAGCAAGACATGTTTTCTGATCTCAGGATTGACTACCAGAAGGTTTTCAAGAGAAAAACTACAGTTAGACAAAAAAGTTGGTGAAAGTTGAGAAATACTTAGAAATGGAGGAGGTCTGAGAAAGTATAAGGAGAAGAGTGATATGCAGGGCTGGCCTGCACATGCATCAAGTGCAGAGCTGCTTCACAGACTCCAGGAAAGCTGGGCAAGGCTACTCTGCAGACAGCAGACATGCCACTAGCAAGGAGAGGTTCTGCACAGAAGTCCAGAAATTCAGAATACTCTTACAGATGTTGATGTGCCATACCTCCTCACGTACTTCTGACATTTATGGCAGATATGCAAGATCAAATTTTCCTGCACTTCTTGGTTTCTTGATACTGAGACATGCACATTTTTTGTCTATCACTTTTGTTAATACAACAAAGAAACTAGCAAAAATCATAAAAATTATCCCTCTCCGCCCACGTCTAATAAGCAATGTTTATTTCAGAAGAACATAGACCTAGGAAAAAACAGAAAGATGAGTTGAGAATAGCTCAGACTGCAGTTACATACCTACATGCACAGCTGAGGCACTGTGTATATTGCCTGCCCTCTTCTGAAACGTGCTTTTGATTTAACTTGTGCAAGTGTGAGAATGAGACCATTACATGGAAGCAAAGGAGAGATCTTACTTCTTTACCTTGCACTGTTAAATGCACTACTGTATCCAGAACCATAAGTCATATCTCAAAAAGATATTAAAATATTAGAATTAGAAGTGATAAAAAGTGACTAAGGCTCTAGAAAGCATGTTTACAACATGAACATGAAATTTATGGAGTTCAGCCTATACAGACAATGAAGAAAATGGAGAAGGGATCTGATGAATCTGTCTAGTATTCCAACATTTGAATTGACTGAAGATCCTTCCTACTGAGTGACTCATACTGGGGAACCCAGAACTGGACACAGTACTAGAAGTGTGGCCTCATTCAGTGCTGAGTATTGGGGAAGAATCACGTCCACTGACCTGATGGCAACACTCCTGATGCAGGCCAGGATACCATTAGCGTTCTTTGTCACTTACATTCAGCATGGTGTCCACCAGGACACCCAGGTGTATTTCTGCAAAGCTGCTTTCCAGCTTGTCACCTCCCAGCATGTGCTGATGCATGGAAAGGAGACAGAGAAGTTGAATTAAAAGAGTCAGACTAATCAGATTTCTTGAATGTATATGAAAGATCCAGTATATACATACATATATGCATCATGTTTGTACTGTGGAATAGAAAGGGACTGATTTAACAAAGTATTAGAGGAAAACCAAATTATGACACCTAACAAGAGACTCTATGTGGAAAGAAAAGCCAGGACAAACCCTTCTCAATGCTCAGTATCATATTCCTTTATCAGTAGATATCTTCTTAAAAGAATTATCAGTGGCCATGGCTTCTATTACTCAAGTTACCAATAGCAACAGAGCGTATTGTGAATGAGGTAGAAATCAAGCTTTTCCTAACAGATCAGGCACCTAGATTCAGAGGACTTTAAAACTCTGAGATCTTCTTTCTTCAGAGATTTTTCTTCCTATGCCTGGGATACTGTGCAAGATCCACTGTCCAACCACTGTTTGGAGAGTGTCTCAGATGAGGTTTGGTAAGATTGGATGGGCTGAAACTAGCAGCATTGTGCTGATGGATAACAGCAGATCATATGGCCAGTCATCTTTGTCCAGCTGTATTAGAAAAGATAATTCAAAAAGCCCTCAAAAGCAACTAATTCCTTCTTCAGCTTTAGTTAAACTACAGTTAGAGCTTATACTTAAAAGGAAAGCTATTGCTTAACATCTTTAAAATCATGAGTAAGCAGGCTAGAACTGTGCAGGAGTGAAAGCTGTTTTGCAGACCTAAGCCTTCATAGAAATTCAATTAGACTACTAGGAATTTTCTTAATTAGGTCAGTGGTTAAATCCTTAAATATTATGTATGCACCCAGAGCAGAAAATGTATAAAAACAACTCAATACAGGAACAGAGTAGGTTTTATGAAGCAAAATACCAAAATGCTCCATCAGCATAACACACTGAAACATCAAACTCCAGCTTCCCCTAAAGTAATGCAAAGCAGGCGTTTGATCCCAGAACACAGAGAGTTAGGAGGCATGGCACAAACTTATCTTTTCATATCAGCCTTACTACTCCTAAGCTTCCTCTCATGGGCAAAAAGTACACAGAAGTCTGGTTTCAAGGGTATCACATCCCAGACACTCTTCTGTGGGATAATTCTGGGGTGCTGACTGCAGCTGGCCGCTCTAAACCCCGACACAAAGAGCTGCAGTGGCCGCACACCACTTGAGAGAAAATGTAGTTATGTGTTATAATGACGGTCCTCAGTCAGACCACTTGGCTCTTTATTTCCTCTTTCTTCTCCTTTGCCCTCCTGGAACGCTTGACCAGCAGCGCCCGCAGACCCCGAGCAGCCCCGGCCGCCCTCCCTCATCGCCTCAGGCTCCCCGAGGCAGGGGAGCAGCCCCGGGCAGTCACCGCTGAGGGACGGGCCGCCCGTGCGCTCCGCTTGCACGGACACTCCGGCACCCTTTGGATTCCACATCATTTTTATTTGAATCCCTCATCAATTTCATCCCTTAGAAGCGGGAGAGGCGGCGGCGGTGGCGCGGCCGGCTGAGGCGCGGGGTCCCCCTGGCGGCTCCGGCGGCTGCTCCCGGGTCCGGCTGCCCCGGCACAGGGGCTGTGCAGGGGACTGGAGGGGCTGGAAGCGGCTCAGGAGGGCTCCGGTCCCCCCTCCGGCTCCAAACGGGGTCGGCGCTGAGGCCGGACTGAGCTGCTCTGGGCCTTGTCCTGCCAGGTCCCGTGAACACAATCACAGAAGCACAGGATCAATTAGGTTGGAAAAGACCTCCCAGATCACGGAGTCTAATGAAACACCACCTTGTCACAATTCTTTCTGTGAAGAAATTATCCCTGATGTCCCACCTAAACCTCCCCTGCTGCAGCTTAAGATAAGCTCTCATTCTGTCACTCGTTTCCTGGGAGAAGAAACTGGCCCCTACCTGGCTACAACCTCCTTCCAGGTAATTGTAGAGAGTGATAAGGTCCCCCCGAGCTTTTCTCCAGGCTAAACAATTCCAACTCCCTCATCCCATCCACTCCTCGTAGGAGTGGATATTACTCTCCTGACCCTTCCACAGCTTCATTACCCATCTCTGAACTTGAGGATGGAAATGGCACAGCCTTCCAGGGGTTACTTGGTTGCTCTACCTCTTGACTATCCTCCCAGAGAAAAAGTTTTACCTTATGCCCAGCCTGAGCTGCTCTTCTTTCAGTCTCTGATCTCTGATCCTCCCACCATGCACCACTGCAAACAGCCTGGTTCAATCATCTCAATAATCTCCATGTGGGTACTGGAAAGATGCAATTTGGTATCTCTTCTGCAGGCCAAACAAAGGGAGCTCCCTTGGCCTCTCCTCACCGTGCAAGTACTCAAGTCCCATCACACCTGGCTGGTCTCACACCAAACTTGTCCAAATATCTTCCCTGTTCTGGGGAACCCAGCACTGGACATGGTATTCTAGAGGTGGTCTAAGCAGTGCTGAGTAAAAACTGGGAGCGCTGTTCCCCTCACTCTGTCTACTGGCAGCCAATGCAGCCCCGGATAGCATCAGTCCCGTTTGCTGCCAGGGCACTCTTCTGTCATGAGCTACATCGACAAAAGTCATCTCACCAGCATCTTCCTCTTTACACCTTTTCCCCAGCATCAGCTAGAACTTTTGGAGATGAGGTATTGAGAACCTATGCTAATTGATTCACTCCGCTGATCGTTAATGTCACATTGTCATTTTCTTGTCATTTCTCTCCCTCTTCTCAGGCCTCGCTCGTGATCAATCCCACAAGCCTAGCCCACTCTCAACAAATTCTTTGCAATTTGTTCCACTCACTACTTGGGAACTTTTAATGTAAAACTAGAAGGTACTTAGAAAACACAGAGAAAAGGAGAACTATTCATGTGAACAGAATTATGAGGCAGTTGGGGCAAAAAACAAAGACCTGGGACAACAAGACTAAGGTTTAGAAAAGAGGGAAAATGAATTATAAAGTATGTTTGAAAGTGTAAAATTCCTCAGACAACTGAATGCAACAGGGAGAACTGAATTCATCCAGAAAATTGAGAATATAGATGATAACACATCAGAGGGGGGAACAGAGAGTCTCTAAGAGGAGAAGTTCCTATTTTACAAACCATGCAGGTGAAAATTGCAGTTGATAGAAAGCAGTTATCCTCCCAGAGAAATTGTTAAGAATTTAAAATATACTCTTACTCTTAAAAGGGAAATTATGAAAAAAAAAAAAAAAAAAAGGATTTGTAAAACCTGGAAAAAATCTAGTCAAAGCTTTCAATTTCAATAGTGTCAGTACTATACAATCCAATCAAAATTAGGAGCAGAATGAGAACATATGAAATACCAAAATAATCCTTTTCCAGTTTTAGTAATTCCCCCCCTCCCAACTACTTAGTGGAGTACTAAACCTTTCAGTTTACACTAGCACTCCATACTTCTGAGAAATGAAAATCCATTCTTTTACATCCCTCTAACAATTCCCAAGCTTTTAAGTAAGTTGAATAGGCACCTGTAGGGGGAAGCTCCAATGTCACTATTATTACACACCCATAATGACTCTCCCTGTACAATGTGGAATGGTACTAACAAAAGTGTTAAGCTGAGTAGGGATGACATTTTGCAAAGCATTCTTTTGCCACATCCCCTGCTGAGCTCAGCACCTTAAGGAAAGATGGTGTTATCATGTCCTTACATGGTAACACAGTATTACAGTATACAAGCAAAGAATATGAAGGGAGAAGTCCTATGATTGTGGACTTTTAGCAGCCAATTTTTGCTTTCCCTGGGCATTTTAGGAGGTAAACTGGAGAGCACATGGGACTTGAAGTCTTGGAGACATGACCATAATTATTTATTGGATTAATATAAAAATGCTACTAAATTATTACCAATCTTCTCTGAAAAAATGTACATTCCTACTATGGCTATGCAAGCAATATTAACTGAAGTTCTTGCCTTGACAAGATTTGAGAAGTACTTTAAAATCCCATTCCTTTTTCTTCTCTTCCTCCCTCTCACATGTGCAGGAAAGGGAAAAAAAAATGGAATGTCCCACTCATGGCAGCAGCTCTGTATGTTCCAAGAATACACAATACTCTGGAAGAAGGCCATCATTATCCCTTGGGCTGCTGCAGATGATACCTTGATTGTACTAGCAGCATCTTTTTTTCTACCTTTCACTGTAAATGTCTGAATAATTTGAAGTAAAATAACAATCTCTGTGCTAATGTTGCCAGCTCTTAGGCCTCTTTGCCTCAGAAACAAGTCATTGGACACTCCGTGAACTTACCTAAAATTTACCTAAAAGTCAAATTGTACAAGAAGCTTCAGAAATAACATAGACATAAGGAGGAGAACTTACCTGTGTATGTTTGGATATTTGTACCCAAATACAAAGGTTGGTGTTTTGTGCTTCTTTACATGGGAAATAGTAAGGACATTTTTTGCTTGAAGCTCCAGTGTGTTCAGCAACTTCTACTGTAGAGTGCTAGGTACAACTGATTTTCAGCAAAAGAAGCACGATTGCCCAGTGAGTCATCCAGCCTAATGTAAATTTTATAAAAGAGAATTTTTTTTATTATTAAACTAAGTAAAATTTCTTGATTCAAATAAAAGAGGAATCCGCCGCCTTTAAGTCAGAGAAAAAAGAATTACAGGATCCTTTACAAAGTCACTGATGAGAATGAAAAACAAGTTTATTGGTGTCGTGCACCTCTCAATAGAGTCTCAGACACAAGGAAATGCACCTGAGAGATTGTTACCCTCAGTGAGAGAGCCATGTGAAGGCTTGCCTAATTCTATATGTGTCTCATTCATTCTCTGTAGGACCAGATCACCACTAAAATATCTGACAAGGACCATAACAATTGTTTAACACTGCCTACAGAGAAATGGTTCAAATGAAATTAGAAGGATGCCTGACTAGCTGAAAATTCCAAAGAGCTTATTTCCTGCATTTGCAAATAGATGGGAACAAAATAAGATTACTGTTTCTATTAGTTACAATCTGATTTATAATCTAGCATAAATGAAACACTTCAGCAATAGCAAAAGCCTGGAATTGAAACAATGGAGCCAAACAGTTCCAAAAAGAAAACACTAACTTTGAAACACTGAGAAAACAATAACTTTGAGAGAAGGCATCTGTGAAGTCCTGGTATCTTTGTAGCACTGAAGTTTGTGTCAGGGCAGATACAGAAACTGGCACTGGAGTTACATTTAGGTGATTTATTTGTCAGCATCACTATAATATACAAGCATTTCCCAAGGGAAGTAGACAAGTACTGTCTACTGCTGCAGCAGCAATGGGACAACTAAAGTTGGCTAAAGTCATCATACAGGAAGGATTTGAAAGAGTAAGGCTTGATATCTGATCTCCTGAGAGTCACTCCACTGTCTGATCCACAAGGCCATTATTCCTTGATGAGCCAACTGCTCAACAACTGATCCCAGTCACTGCAGACCTCTTTTCCAACAGCAAATCCACATTCTGGGCTTTGCTTGAACTAGGTTAAAAAAGGATGTAGATGTTTCTGAATGGCAGTTGGATAACAAGCATGTTTCGAGTCCGGGCAGATTTTGATCTGCAAGGGAAAAAGAGCAGAGTGAAGAAGTAAGTCAAGTCAGAGGCTTGAAAGTAGCAGTTTGACAAACATGGACTAAAGGAAGTATTGGTTTATTGGTTTGATTACCCTATATCCTTGATGCTTTTGCACTATCTAGAGCAAATATCCCTGCTTGCCATTCATCCAAGTGAAGACACTTAATCTTTTATTAATAACCACATTTCTCAAACTAGTCATTGGCATTTCCATGGCTCCTGGATCCTAAACTATTGTACATGTGCAGTCAGTACACAGCAGTCTTAATAAATTTTCCAGAGTAATCTTTTTGTAGTTGCTCACTTCCCAGACACTTAAGGAAATGCATCTCTTTAGCAATACAATGCAGATATAGCTGGTGGGAAATGCCAGGAAGCTGTCAGTAGTCAGCAGGGACCAGCTTCCTAGCCTGATCAGGAATTTTTGAGTTTTACCATGATGGGGACAATATAGCAACAGACATATTGCCTTGCAAATAGTTTCGTGTTTCATTTGCAACCAGAGAGAACACACTTTCTTGTGTGTATATCCATGTGACTAATTGATGTCTCCAGTAATTGTAGTCTCTAAAAAAAAATAAAATAAAAAAAAGTCTTCTTCATGCTATCATCTTCTTATCATTCAGGATACCTGCATCAGCACCTTTTTTTTCTGTGCTGGTCTTGCTGACCTGTGCCTTTTGACAGCTGTTGATAAAATACTAGCTACCACCAGGTGATGATGTGTTTGTTACTGACAAGCAGTAAGTGCTCCCAGGCCCCCCATGTGAGGAGTTTTGCATCGTTTTTAAACACAGTGCTTCTTAAAACTGGTTATGGATTTTCTGAAGTAACATTGTTAGTTAGGAAAAGCTAATTCTTTGGAAACAGCCCTGCTACTGAGAAAGGGCAGCTTTTCATCAAATGACTCAGTCTGGGGAAAAAAATTATATGGTTGTATCTGAATTTAATGTTTTCAAAATTAACTCTTCTTTTTCAACTGAAATGTCTTTTGGTTTCCAACATTTCTGTTTTAAAAGAATTAAAACGTTCAGAAGATCAGATGGAAAAGGTGGTTTTCCAAATCAGCATAACAATATTTTAAATCTCCCCAATTTTCTTTTCCCACAGAACTTCCATTCACCATGTTTGACAAGCTTTGGGGTCTTTGTGACATTTCAGGAAAAAGAGATACTTCTAAATAAGACCTTCACAGAATCAAAACCTGCTTCAGACTTCTCTGTAAACTTTCTTTATTTTTTCCACATCACTGATGCCTACCCAGATACTGCAAATCAGGCACTCTTGTAAAGGAGTTCTTTCTAGGGCCTTTGCCAATAACTTTGCCTATATGCCGACCATCTGCTTGTGTTTAACGTGGTGCATTTAAAAGCACAGGCATTTGGCGACATGACTACATTCCATCATGCCCTTTCCTGTAGATCTCTTTGGTACTCTAGGTGTTATTCAGACTCTCAAGATCAAAGAAACAACCACTTCATATTTCAATTCCAGAGTCTGAAATACTGAAAGAACAGTCTGATCTATCTGTTCAGTACTGTGCTATTTCTAGTTTCATTCCTGGTTGATGAGGGTAAGTGAAGAGATATGTAAGCACTTAAAGGCATAAATTGAATTTGAACTTACAGCACTGGTGTTTAGTACAAACATGGAAAAAAACATGAACAAAATATGCCTAGCATGTTTTACCAAGTTCTGTATCCAGAAAATAACTTCTTTGATACCAACAACATCAGTACTACAATGTACGGTGTCCCAGTTAGAGATTTGACACTTAGGGCTCAGGAAGACAATCAGAGCCTGCAGTAAGGCTGAGATTTTAGCAACAGTGCTACTGCATTGTCTAACTGCATGTGTTTCAGTACCTGCACTCTTACAAAGGTAGGCAGAGTAGAGGTAGGCACACATGAAAATTTTTGCAGTTGTCATTCATTCATTAGAACACAGGACTGAGGGATGAGTATCTGATCTTTAAAATAGGCATAATAATATTTCCTTGTCTGGGTAGGCATCAGTCTCCCCTTTGGTAAATCATAGTCTTTTGGCTATGGGAAGGATTAGCCTGTTCATAATCACACTGCTAAAAATTATTTGGCCCTTTTAAAAATTAAATCCATGGCATTATAAACACAAGGTCCACAGACAAAGGCACAGTGTCTTTTGCCAGCCCTTACTTTCTGATTGTGGGACTTGACTCTGCACCTCAACTCTCTGCACATTAGTAGTGTCTCTGATTGTTAGATAAAGTAATGGTCCCCAGAGTTACAAAAAACTGTTTAGCATCCCTAGACAAAAGGAAAGGCACTGTGAGAGCACAAAGAACTGTTTACATGAGTTAAAAAATAACTTTTAACCTTTGATCTTGAAGATCTATTTCATGTGTGCACCATATGCTCAAAGGCCTGACAGCTTCAGCTTCACCTTTTTTCTGTGGGTGCACTCTTTGACTTCACAGCCCTTATGCTTTCAGCTTGATGGCATCCAAGATGTTTCTTAGCAGTCATATCCTGCCAGCAACACACATTCTTTGCTGCTTGGGATCTGGGAAATTTGCTGCATTCCTCTCTTTTCCACACTGCTCTTTAGAGAAGTTAACCTCTGAAGAAACCCAAGCAAACAAACAGAAATCCCACAAGCATAAGGGATTTGCAGCATGTTGGAAATGTATAGGGGTGGAAAAACAACTCTGTAGTTGTCAGCTGAACCTGATCCAAACAATCTGATCAAAGATGATAACTCAACTTTGTTTTGTGCAAAAAGACCTTTGTTTATACATCAGGTGCACAACAAGGGGAAACCACTAGCAACACTGAAGTAGCTGGCCTGGAATAAGAAATGTGATGGCTAGAAGAGAGGAACAGCAGCCTGCAGAAGAAATTCAATTTTTATAGGGCTTCTGGTGATAAAGGACATGGTATGGAATGTGTAAGGTTTATATCAGGGCAGGTGTTTTTTAATTGATACCTTGCCTCTAATATTTGATTTAGGAGTGTCGTAGGTCTATGAAAGGGGCAGGAATAGAAACAGGCATGGCCACATACGCTTTAGCAATATGACGACCATGTTGAAAGATTTTTTTTTTAAAAAGAGATTACTTACCAAAGCCAAAGAGTCCCAAAGAGTATGTAAACATAAGAAAGATAGGAAACAAGACAGCAGCCTCACAGTGAAAACTAAGTGAACTAAGCCACTTGAAATTATAGGACTAGGAGAGAAAAAGGGCATATTCTTGCTCTCCTCATATCTGCCTTTCCTGACTAGCAGTAAACTAGCAATGACATCACTAGCACTGTCTCACTCATGACTTGATTTCATAGCCTAATGCATTCAGGTCTCTTCTCCAACTCTCTCCCTCCCTGGTCCCAGCCTGCCAAAGCAGGTGAGAGCAGCCATCCTTAGCTGTACTAAAGGTCCACTTCAGAGGGCAGCATACTGGCTCTACACCAGTGGCACATGCTGAGGGAAGGTGTAAAGGCACAGTCCAAATGCCATGCAGTTTTCTCCCAGGTTCTAGAAATCCACCAGTTCAAGTCCTCCCTGAAAGATAAAACAGTCCTGGGTGAGACACTGAAATGGCAAGTTTTTTTTTGCTTTTTCCAAACGATTCTTGATTTTTCAGACCTCTACCATAGCATACCTCAGCTGCCTCATTTCCAAGCTGAACAGCGTATTTAGTGTCTGCCTGTGCATAAACTGTTCCAGTTCACTGATTATCCTTACTTTTTTGTGTCTCTTCAGTTCCAGTATATCCTGTTTTCAGTGGGAAAGACCTGAGCTGAGGATAGCATTCAAGATGTGGATATGTCAGGCTTTTAATCTTCATATGGTGTCTCCTAGTCTACTGTATTCAACAAGAAGCTGAAAAGTAAACAACTGGTAGCTGACAGAGAGACTGTTTGCAGAGTTACTCATTCTTTTAACTATCTGAAACTTATCACTGCAATACTGAATATGGGTATCAGTTCAGGTGAGTTGATTCCTATTTGCAAAGGAGAGGCAATACTTAACCAAGTGTGTCTTTGGAGCAAAGAGCTTTCCCAGAAGCAAAATACTTCCTTAATTGAGACTTCTTGTCATGGAAATTATTAAGACTGATGTAGAAAAAGAAAGTAGTAGGACATATAGCTAAACATGATTACCTCTTCTTCCCTTGCTCTTCAAACATGATGTCAATATTGACCAATAACTGAGTATTTAAAAGCCACGCAGAAAATTCTCATTGCATATAAAAGCCTGAAGACTACCCAAGAAGCATGTTCTAAGACCTCACAAGGGTGGGAAAGCGTATAACAAAAAGTAGGTGCAATACAATAACAGCATTTAAAATTACTTTTTATGCTTTTAAAAGAAAAAAGAATGTACTTTCTAAGCTACATTTTAGATATCGTATCATCCCATTAACAGCTGTGACACAGAACACAAGAGGAGATTAATCATTTCCTTTCTTTAATGATTAGATTTATTCAGCAATGGCTGAAAGGTACATGTGACCATTTCACAGAAAAGCAGAGGTGGTTAATGAGAGCTTTACTAAGACTGATGATCAAACAATACTGTAATGAAGGCGTAAATTCAGAGGCTGGGATGTTATAAAGAAAGGAAAAAGCATCGTGAACATGTAGTTCAACCTCCTCTGTAAGAGACTGTCGAATTTGATATTAATGTCCTGACTATTTAAAAAACTCCAGTTTCGCATTGAAAATATTTTGCATGAGTAATTGTTGGTAATTCTTCTGTCAACTATTTGTCAGCAATATTACCAAATTTACTCGATTTCAAGTCTGAATTTGCTTAAATTGGGATTTCCATAAGTGTCTCTTCCCAGGCTAGGTGCCTGGGTGTAAATGCAGGCAAATGGGTGTCTCTCCATATTTGAGGAGTTGAGAGCTTACCCATCCCTATATGCCTATTTTGAAACACCAAACAGGTAAGGTTATCTACTTTATTTCTTTTCCTACCAGAAAACTGTCCTTGACTTTGAAACTGAACTCTATTACCGCTTTCCCTACCACAATGTTGGCACTGAATGGCTGTGGTAAACTCACACCTTCATCTTCCTTTTCATAAACTAAACAAATCTGTCTCTTTCAAATTTTCACTGAAGCTTTTTTTTCCAAATCTTTAGACATTCTTATGTCCTTTTTCTTGCTCATCTCCAGTTTTAAGGCCATCTGTCTTAAAGCAAGAACATTTGCACTTGATACAACATTCCATCTGTTGCCACAGCAGTGCAAATCAGAGACAGAAGATTCCCAGTTTATAAATTAACACCTTTCTGTGCAGCATTGTTTGGATGAACCTGATGTTCATCTACACGTCCATTGAGATGTCCAACTGCTTTCATATCAGTTGAGGCTTAAGCTATAGTGAATGCATGCACAAATGTCAATGTGTGTGAATTTCTCATTATTTCATTTCTCACTCTACATTATCTGAAGTGATGAGATTGTTGTGAATGGGTAAAAGTGCAGAGAAAAGACTCATGGTACTTTCTGTGAATCTAAAAAGACAGGGACAACTACATTCATCCTGGTTTTAAGATTTTTTTTTTTTTAAATCAAATTTTAAGGTCCTGACTGAAATATTTTGTTTAGGAGCAAAAATTGCCACATGCTGACTTGCTACTTCATAGAGACAGGCAACCTTCATGGGGTTGTTCAGATCTTTTGATAGGGCCTTACACTTTCAGTCACCTTCTTATGTGTTATACAGTAAGTATCCTAAAGGATCTGTGTTACATCATTGCTCATTCCACCAGTTCTTCACTGTCTATTGTTATTACATCTAACAGAACATAGCAACTAAGTTGTAGGAAGGCAGAGCCTTGTGATTCATATGGAACAGTGCATTAGCATTCAGTCTTTACTAGAGGAAAAACTTCCCCTTAAAAAGATTGTAGGGAAAAATAGCTACTAACCTTCATCATCATGAATAATTAACCACGATAGCAGCTGAACTTAAGATTCATCTCAGTTAATGTTTGTCGAGGCAGATAACACCTGAATTGACCAAAACCAAACACAAACCCCACACCCAGTCCGTCTGTCAAAATCTGCTCACACCTGCAATCACACAAAACAGAACTGACCCTTTAAATAAAACACATTTTAAAATTATATTTGGTGTGTGAGCTAATTAAGATTCTTCTGTTCTTAGAAGGCTGTTTGCTATTCAAAGTGTAAATTCTCTGGGAATGCTACAGTTTTGGGACAGGTCATATGTGCAACTCAAAAGTGGAATAGAAATTACAGGAGAAAGGTGCTGGGAGAAGAACCCAAAAAAGCAAGCTTATGTACATATGGCTAGAAATCTGGATGAAACGTAGCACTTCTGTGACATGCACTCTTAATGGAAGGGGAGCAGATCAGGAAGAATGGGAGCTAAGGAGCTGTAGGAAACATGACAGAAGATGAAGAGCCTTCTCAAGAGTAAATGAACACTTATGGTTCAGTTTTCATCTTGAAATTTTGTAATACATACATACAGGAGCTCCAAAAGCCCTGCTAAATACAGGAGGGGAAACATCCCTGTGACTTCAAAGTCTTCTGATTTCAATGCGTTTCTGAATTCTGTGTTTGTTTTTAATCCTATGGCATAACTTTTTCATGGGTTGTCTGTGCTAAAGGGATGCTTGGAAGCCTCTTTTGAGGTCAGATTTTATGGTTTTCCATCCCAACACTTGCACTAACCTCAGACTAATACAAAGGGAATGCCATTCACAAACTTGCAGACTTAACAATCACTATTGGCTCAGACAGATGTGCTGCTTTTGTGCTTCAGCCTGAGAAAAAAATAACAGGGCAACATGTGCAAGGTTTGTCTGTGGGCCACCTGAACCAAACTTTGGAAATATAGAGAAGAAATATAGATGTGAAAATAAGGTCAGACAGCAAGAGAACTAATATCAGAAGAAAAAAAAAAAAAAAAACACGGAACAACCAAAACAAAACTGACTGAGGAAGGATCAGAGAATACAGGAGGAGCCTTGACTGAAAAATGCGGACAGCCAGACACTAGTAAATTTTGCCTTCTGTTCAGTTATTGTGCTAATGCTGGAAAGCTTCATCATCAGTGGACTGTTTTTTCGTATTAGTCTCTTTTCATTTATGAGCCAACAGAGATATTGTTCACCACACTACCTTTAAATAGTTGTTAAAAGACTCTGGAGCTGAAATGAGGAAAGCAAGTCCTACCTCTTAGATTATTTTTTGAAGCTGGCAGCTTTCTGGTTGACATATCCCTACATCCATTTTGACTGGCTCACATCTGGGAAGTTTTCTTTGCAATCATAAAATGTGGGCATGAAACTGTTATTTTGTCCATGGCTAGCTCCTAAAGCACAAGATGACTCTGTCATGAGGGAAAACAGCCAGCTCACTAAGCTGCCTCAAGTAGGCCAAATGTGACCTATAGATCAAACTAATGCAGGGACTGAATAATAAACAAAGGAACTACAATAGTTATAAATAAATCTTTAACAGAAAATTCCTTGCTGAAAAGTTTTAGCAGAATAAGATTTTAAGAAGAGTGCTCTTGGCTCCATTTAATAGAGGGACAATGTCCTCTGTGTGCTTCTGCTTTGATATTCAGCAAATACCTTGGAGATTTTGTTTTGGTTTTTCATGCTCCCCAGGACAGGATATTCCAGGGTTGCTCAACAAATAACTGCTCAAATGATATTGCTTAGGCTGCTTGTATCTGCCAGAGTAATCCTGCCCAACCGTGCAGATCCTTTCCAAAAATCTAAGGAGGGAGAAGAAACATTTAAGGATAACCAAATAAGAAATGCCTATGCCTGAAAAAGGACTACAAGAACAAAGAAGATGAAGAGGGAAAGGAGTAAGGAAAATGTGAGGATAAAGAAGATGAAGAGAGAAAGGAGTAAAGAAAATGTAAGAATGGACATCACCAGCTACTTCCAGATCTGTACACTAGGAGCTCAGACCCTCGCCAAGAAAGTAGAACATTTGAAAATGAGTTTGGAGGTGGTCCTGGAAAATATACATGCAGAACAATTCTGCAATGGCAGCAGGGGGGATGGACTGGATGTGAACTTACTGGGTCTCTTCCATCTCCAGTTTCTATGAAAACAGTCACCATTCTTTAGCAATATGATAAATATTTAAAAAAATCATAGATACAAACTAAATAAAACATATTAAATAACAAGTTCAGCCAATTTAATCATGACTTTTCAACTTCTTAAACCAAGACAGCAGGGAGGAAGAAGGAACAGGCTTGAGATTTTTAGTCCTCTTTGTTTAAGGCTAATTCACATAGGACACACCTTCATGAGACTTGTTCAATAACATTTGTGGAGCTGGGCTGGAGTTGTTGTTGGATTGTCCTCAGTCCACAGGGCTGCTGGTTTTATCCAGTGCACTCTGAGTGCTGTCTCTCTCTAGAAGCTTTTAATTCAGATTTTGCCTTGTTTATGTTTCGCTTCTAGCTGGACTAGTTGATTTGGTTTTGGGTAGTGCAATACCTGTCTAATCCCTAAGCATTTAGTTACCAAAAGCTGATTCCATTCTTCATTCCTGCACTGACCAAAACAACATGAACTGCCCTTCAAGAACAAATGTGCTCCTCTGTAAGGGATCCATGTGTTGCAGATACACAAACTTCATGGCCCTCAGTAGGGGGAGAAGAATTTTTGGCTCAATAAACATAGAGCTCATTATTTGAGCACGTGGTGTATCCATAAAGTCTAGCTGAAGAGAGGGGATTTGTGTTCCATGGGACAGCCACTAGACAGTGATATAGCCACATCTACACAGCAAAAGTATATGAGCTTCACACCCCTCTAATAGCCCCAGTCTCTTTTTAGCATTTCCTTCACAGCCTAACAGTTCAAATTTTTTCTGAATCCCTGTAAAAACTCAGCTTGCATGTGTTCCTTTTGAGCACTCATCATTCAGTCTCAGTAGAGAGGAAAGCTTTAATAAAGCCTTTTCTCCAGGCTGAAGACATGGAACATTGTAGGGTAGAGGGAGCCAGGGATATGCCTTGCCTGTGGAGCTCAGTTTGTACAATGGAAAGAAGAGCTCGGCTTTCTGGGTTGTCAGTCTTCAAACTATCAGTCTAGGTTCTTTTGTTAGCAATAAAAGTAATCTAAGAAGTTGAGGCAGACATAGTCATTCTCCTTGTCACATACTTCTCTGAACTTATATACCAGAACAAAAGCCTGATGTAGGCCTTGTTGGTATAATTTTCTTCAGCATACCAGGCCTCAGGAAAAAGATTCAATCACCAGTAATCTGGCTTAAATTTGAACTTCAGCTTCTCAGGCAACTGGCTCAGGGCACTTATATCCACACTCATGATATTAATCATACCTCTGGCAAACACCATCTACATCCTCAGAAACCTTTGTCAGAATGAACATCAAACTTTCCAGTTATCCCATCTGACTTCGCATCTTGATGTCTGACCTATATAGCTTCTTCCATGACCTTTTCTTCTTCCCCAACTACATGCACACCCTGGATAAGGGACACAGACAAACTGGAAGAGGCTAGCTTACAAGAACATCAAGCCTGTCCTAGTACCAGTCCATCCTCCTGATCAGGAACAGGTGAATCAAGAGGCTTTCCAAGCCCTTTTGCAGAGCAGCCCAACTTGAGAGACTTGAGAGCTGCAAGAGAGTTCTGTTTGGGAGCTGATCTGTCTTTGACCAGATGATGGGAAGGGCCATCCCTCTGCAAAGTTTCTGCAGGAAAATGCCTCTGTGTGATTAATTTGTCCTTCACACCTAGACGGGACTGCAGTCGGTGAACAAAATGTTCATATGCAGTGAGTAGCCTTCAATACTCTGCCTTACAAACCGTCACCTGCCTTGCTCACATCAACACATGACCTCACCACACTTTTGTGAGACTCCGTCACCTCATGACACCTGCACATTTCCTGCCCTGGCTACTCACTAGGAAAGTAACTTGGAATAGAGAAAGTCATCCACAGAGCCGGTGTGAGGTGGATGTGCAATGCCATCCACCAGAGCCATTATTCCTGACCAGGAATCACCAGAGACATAATCAAAAGAATCAGCAGCCAACATAACTTGTCCAACTGTGCCCTAAAAGACAGTCCCTGAGACCCTACTTGTCTTAATTCTGCACATAAATCCTCAGTAGGTCCAACTGATTACAGACACCAAACAATGGTCTCCTCCAGGAGTCATTCCCAAAAGTTGCCCACCTCTCTCCCAATCTGTTTTTAACTGAGTTGCTAACGTGTCTGGGCATCTGACGGTATGCAGTTGAAAACCAAACAAAACCCTTGCAAGGGGAAAGTGGCTGTTTCTGAGCATCCTTCTGTTTTTCTGAACTCTCTCCTTGTTCTGTGAGACTTTGTTTTGACTTACACACTGAATAGAGCAAAGACAAAGCCTCAAGAGGAGAATGAATACAGATGAGCAAGAGGTTATTTCATTGATAGCTCACATTCATGAGAGCTGCCCACACTTACAAGGACAAGTGCAAACACTGAGCCTGCAATCTCCCCACTGACGCCACAGGTGTCCTTCCATCACAAGGGACCTGCTGCAACTTAACAGACTGGCTTGACAATACAGCCTTTGATCCTTCGAGATCAAACCCTGGAGGCCACAGTGCAGTCAAGGTGACATTGCTATCATGGAAACCTGAGAAGTCTTTTGCCACCTCAGCTTTTCTCTCCTTTATCCTTAGGCCTGGTATTTAATCTCAGCCCTTCCAGCTTTCCCTTCTTCAACTGCTCGACTTGAGAGCTGGTTAAGGCCTTATTGGTCCAGACTGTCCTGGTATTTACAGGAAATATTCCAAAGTGGTTTTAACTTGTAGTTTTAAAGGAACTAAAGGTTGCACATTCTCTGTAGTTCTGTGTATTCCTTTTCTTTTTGCTCTCACATGTGCCTTTGAAGTAAAAGTGATCCTCAGTGTTTGTTGGTTTCCTTCTTTCCCAGGCATTGTATCACTAGTTACCAATGCCATTTAGTATTGCAATAAAGAGGGAATTAAGTAATAAAAATATTTAGGTTTACTTGTTATTTTTATGCTGTATTTTAAGTGTTTGTTCTATACAGCAAAGGCAGAGAGAAGCTGAGATATAAGGACCAGCTTCCAAATCAAGTCACTACTGAAACTGGTTTGGATCCAGAGTCTCTACTAAAACTGTCAGCTTCTTCTGCAAAGAGTGATAGAGTCAAAACTGCAATCAGCTGTCATTAGCACAGGACTCATAATGCTCATATTTCCATGGAGTAAGTAGCTTACTCTTTCTTTTTCCTTCCACCTAATTTGAAGTAAAATGAGGCCATTTGAAACAAAATGAAGGATAACATGGGTTTCAAAAGGACAGCACAGGTAATTCTTCCTCTGGATTGCTCTGTGGCCAGCTATTTAGTCTATTTCCTTGCTAAGTGAGAGATGTGGGTTCAAATCTGCTTAGACACAGGAGGAACTGAACCTTCTGCATCCTGGCTGGGCTCCCCAAAACACTTGAATCTGATGACGTGCATTACGGTATGGTCGGCTTGAACTCCGTAGGTGAGAAAGAGGAAGAAAGCCTGTCACGTTGTTCAGGCTTAAATAGAAGGGCCCTGAATGCCTGTGATTTTACTACCTTGGCTTGTGTCATTAAGCTCTAGAAAGCAGAGCTGTGCAGCAAGATCACAGACTGTCCCTATGAGCTGCTGCCTCTCCATTGTCCTATTTTTATTGGTGGAAACAATTTTTGCTCTGTTGCTACTATCATGGAGAAAGAAGCCATCATAATGTGATGGAATCACAGATAACGTGGAGCTACAATTAATACTGGGAGAAATTAAAAAATAAAACCTTCTGTCACATTGTTTCCTATTTGATACAACCATGCCTCAAGATACTGGGCCACAAAAAACCCTATGGCATAAATTGCATGGTTGGCTATGTGGGGGTAGTGCAGCAAGGAATACAGCAGTATCTGACTTACAGATTTTGTGGAAGAAGTTTTGGATGGTACCACAATCTGACATCTGACCTGGATCACCTGGATCGTCATTTTAAAGGTTTTGTTTTCTTTCATCTCTTCTGTCTTTGCCCCATAATTATATGATTACTTAAAATAATCAACTTCCCGTTCTTCTCAAGTTTCAGCACAACCAGAGAACAGCCTTAAAAAAAAAGTTTAGTTTTGTTGCTATGCTACAGCACAGTCCTGAAGAACCTGACTCCAAATACTTGATATACAAAGAAATCTCTACTGTTTCTTCAAACAAAATTTTATTTTGACTTGAGATTTGAAACATTAATACTTTTGACTGCTGCAAGGAAGTGTTAGCTTTTCTTGGGTCTGTAAATCAAACTTTCATTTAACCTTAGTAGGGAATTCTCTGAATTTGTAGACCTTATATTTGGAACCATCTCCAATGAAGCATGATTAAGAATTAAGGAAGCTATTCTTTCACCTTTGCAATCAGTAATTAATTTTTTTTTTAAATCAGAAAAGTATTTGAGGTCATTTCATTATGATTGTGCAATTATTCTGTAGTAAGTAATGTAAGGATGGTTATCGGTTTCTTAAATAATTAGTGTACTGCAGAAGAAGTAGGAAAATAAAAACAATTATTTATCAAAATAAGTTGCACCTGAAATGCTATTTGAGGACCTAGAGGACTTCAAGTCTATGGGTAGTTCTGCAATAATACATGGACTAGACGTTTACTAAAGCTCTGTCTCATGGATCTCCTTCAGAAACAAAGGTCTCTGTCACCTCTTCAAGGTGAAAATACAGAACATTTTATTATATTCTAAGTGTCACTGTCACCAATACATCACAATTCTAACAACATTTTTGTTGTTATTATTTGGCTAATGAAAATTGTATGTTTAGGACAGATCCAGACCTCTTTTATTGGGCTGTAGAATGGCACCAGAGTGTGAGTATAGGGCTACATGCTACTTTTCCTGAAAAAGGCATTTTACGAGGTTAAGAGTTTTCAGATATTAACTGTATAATGATCCCAAAAGACAGTGTTGCTCTCAAAAAACGTTGACGGACCTTTGTTTTTGGAAAGCAGTGAGTAATGTAAGTGCTAGCAAATAACAATGAAAACATTTCATCCTCTGCATTTCGATTCTTATGATCCAGATAAACTGGTGGGTACAGCAGATCTGGAGCTGTACATATCCACACAGCCACTCAACTGTACAGAGCAGGATGAGGATTTTCATCTTCAAGAGATACGGGTCTCTGGTGTCTTTACTGCGTGGACTTCAGGTACCAGGGAACAGCACATAACAGGTGGTCAGATTTTCTCGCTGAGAGCTGGAAGAAGACTCCAGTCTTGAAAAGAAAACTGAGCGATCAATGCTTTTTTGTTTTATTTTGTTTGTTTTGTTTTTCCTCCAGTAGCCTCCTGCTGCAGGGTTATGTACCCAGGGTGCCCACCTGTCGAGTGCCGCTGCATGGGGAACAATAGGACCGGGCACCAGCGCCCGCAGGGAACTCGCTGGCGGGTCAGCGCCCGAAGCCTGGCTGCGGGAAGGCTCATGGAGAGGTATCCGACTTCCCTGCGCCTCCTGGGCGGTACGCGCTGTGCCCTGCCCGGGGCCGCCGGTACCTGCGGGCGCGGCGCGGGGCGGCGCGGAGCGAGGAGCGCCCGGGCGGGTCGCCGTGGTCGCCGCCGCCGCCCGCCCCGCCTTGCGTGGCCCGTGGGAGCGGGCCCGGGTGCCGGAGGCGGCGGGGAGGGCTGGGACGGGGCCCTGGCCAGGGGTTTCTCTCTCCCCCCACCCCCTCCTCCCCTCGCCGCCGGTTCCCGTGAGGTGCAAGTGCCGCCGCGGCAGCTGGGGGGCCGGCGGGGGATGCTGCTGCCGCCGCCCTGCCCAGCGCCGGAGTAAGGGCAGGAGCTGGTGGCGGCAGGAGCAGCCCCGGCGGCGGGACGAGGTGAGCGGGGCGCGGGGCAGGTGGGTGCGCTAGTTCGGGACTGGGAGCGGGGCCGGGGCGGGCAGTGCTCCCGCCGGGACCAGCCCGCCCGCTGGGGAATGGGGGCGCACGGGGCAGGGACGGGGCGCAGCCTGCGGGGTTCGGACGGGCGGCGAGGCGGGAAGCGCTGCGGAGCGCCGGGGTCTGGCTTTGGGGGTCCCAAAACCTGGAGAAGCAGAGCCCCGGCGAGGCGGGGTGGGGAGCGAGTCGAGGGCGACGGGGAGCCGGGGGCATATCAGGCTGAGCCCGGCCGGCCATGCCAGACGCAGACGTAATTCCACGGAGGGACCCCTCCGCCTCCCCTCCCCAAATCTGGGGCAGGGTGGTTTCTGATACATGGAGGATTAGGCAAAAGGAGAAATTTCCGTAGAGGTCTGAGGTGTTTTCTCTGGCTGAAGTTACCTAGAAATAATATTGAGGGAAAGAACAGTAATTCATAACAAAACTTTAAAGAGCAACAGGTTGTTTTACTGAAATCACACGCGCTGGGAAAAAAAATCACCTCAGTGATCCTGATAAAAAACGACTAGTAGCACTATCTTGCAAACTGATTTATAACACAATTAGGAGGTTTGGAAACTCCCAGCAGTACTCAAAACAAATCTCACCGTATGTCTGAAGATAGTTTCTAAAAACTAATGAAGCTGTCCTTAAAATCTTCATTTTTACTTACGTGGATACAGGATATGATACTTAGAATCATTTTTATATGTTTGTTCGAAGTGTTGTCTTTTTTACTGATTTTTTTTTCCTACTTGAAACAGGTGTTCCATTTTGCAAAGCCCTCCTGCTCCCTGTCAGACTCTGTCCAGATATCATTTCTGTGTGCCTTTCTGTGCAGCCCTGGTGCAAACTAGAATTAACGTTGTTGGACATCTTGGGCTGGATTCAGAGGAGCAGGGGAGGAAGCTAGTAAAGGCTAGTAGCCCTCCATCTCCCAGCCGTGACTAGTGTATTGATTCTGTTTGATCATGTATCGTGGGGAATAGGGCTTTGCAGGCTTTTCCTGATTTCCCCTTTTGAGTAGCGTCTCTATCACTGTCGGGACTTTTTTACCTCCAACTCGAGTTTCACCATCTGGTGTAAATGCAGATGAGATGTGCTGGGAGGGGCAAGGTCAGGGGAGTATTAGTGAGGCGTTGCTTAGGCTATTTCCCAGGCAGTGTAGTGCCCCTGAAAGTATTTATGCTAATTGTGGAAATTAGAGCCCTTAACTCCTGATCTGGATTCAGTCCGGGGCTGGGCAACTGTGGACTCTTTTCACTTGTCCTATGTCTCTCACTTCACCACGCTGCAGAACTAAACTCCTTTCAGTGCAAGTTCCAGCCCTAGGAACATAATCCATTTCTGTTCCCTGTGCATTATCTGGGGTCTGACCATTGATCCCTGTGTTGTGAACTCCAAATCTATACCTCTCTTCTAGTTGTGAGAGTGGAAAAATTAGTAGGATTTTTATTAGGAATAAGTCTACTGAGCAGTGGTGAAGGGATCTGATGACTGTTCAGATGAAATACTATTTGAAAATCTAGTTTACATTTAATTGATGTAAACGAAGCTGTTGAAAAGTGTTTCATTTTAAAGTAGGTTGATTATGGCAGTTTAGTGATGAAAAAGCATACAGAGCACCCCAAAGCACTTCCTTTCATTCTAGGACAGGGTAAGGATGATGTTTGAAGTCAACTATAAAATTAACAGGGTTATCCCAACTCTGTATCCAAGTGTGTGCCAAATCTCATCACTGTATTTGATACCAAACTGTCCGACCTTTAAACTCTCAGAAAGGCTAATGATGGACTGGGTTGCACGCAGGTAAAACTCTGACGTAATTCTCAAAGTAGCAATAGAGCAATATTGACAGTTGTACAGTTACCTCATCTGTGCTAAATTTAATGGCTCAATGAAAGATTTCAGATCTCAGATTTGTCAGTTTGACACCCTTTCCATCATTCTCAAACCTCAGTGTTTTCTTGATATTTGGTAATCTTGTTAGAATTATCTTCTGAAATATGAGCAAAAATGTCCAATGAGACAGAGGGACCTTTTCAGTTCACTTCCATTCCATATGCATGTTGGTTGCAAATTGTTGCATCTATTATTGGTTGCAAACAACCTCTTCTGCATAAGCTGATAGGCTTTCTCAGTCACTTATTAACTGCAAGAGTGCAGAATGCTTTACCTGCACTAATTTGTGCCAACGATTTTGAGAGCATTGACACACAAGTAGATTGTGGGAGGGCATTGACAGAGAGATGGTAGCTTTTGTATCAAAATCTTCTCTGCTGATGTTTCAAGGCTAATTCTCTATAAGCATATTTTTTTTTCATCTGACAAAGGACAGATAAGCTGCTCAGATCACAAAATATGAGAGACTGTAATCTCTTCATGCATACACGAAATAATAATGAAGGCAACAGGATCTAGTGACTTAACTGTAAAGATGATTCCAGAACTTGTTCTGGGCTTGGAAACTGACCTCAAGCAAACCATTTCCTTACATTTTTCCAGTTTCAAAAGTGATGAAAATAACCATATCTAACGGGGTCTTGTTAGAAATATCTTGGTTATAAACAGGGGTTTCTGAAGCACACTGTAATTTCCACACAAAAAGCTTTGTATTGTTTTATGGTATGATTGCCATATGGGAAGAGGTGAACCAGGGGTTCAAAAGTTTCTGATCCTTTTTCCCACCACATTCAGAAAGGTTCAACAGATTGTTGTGCACAGGGTCAGTCGGCCACTGTTCTGTTCTGCAGCCTTCAGATGGTCCTTATAACTAGATCCTGTGCTCTACTGATCTAAATCCATTTTGGAGCTGGAGAGGAAACTTCATGCTACTGTACTTGATAATTTTTATTTATTAATACTTAGTTTGGGGCACTTGAGTCTGGCATATTAACCTGCCTCTGCCTGCAGTGCCTGGCACTGGGACAGAGACAGTTTGGTGCTGAATACTTTGGCAGACAAGACACTGAACACCTGGCTGAGTGTTTGATAGGGATAAGGCAGTTAGTAAGTGCCTTGGGTTCTGATTTTTGCACCTTGAAAAACACAGATGAGGAAGGGGTAACCATATTAAACAGAGCTGTGACACTGCAGATATAGATAACCCCATATTCTCTTGAGCAGAAAGTGAGGGCTGTTGTGCTGTGCCCTCCATTTGGAGACACATTTGATCCTGTGCTCCTCTGGACCTGTCAGAGTGCAAGTACTCGTGGTTAATGGTGGCACTGGGCATGCCAACAGTTCCAACACTGCACAGAGAGCTGGAATCTGCAATGACACATACAAAGAGAAGAAAAAGAAGACAAAAGAAAGAAAGAAGGGGGAAGAAAAAAAGAGAGAGGAGTCAAGGGTGGCAATAATGCTAACAAAGGGAACATTTTTCAGTAAGCACTTCTGAGTGTGATGTAAAAAATAACAACTGAAAGTTTTATCTTACTACACAGAGCCCAAATTCTTCCTTTGATCTCTGTGCAAGCTTCCTTTTGGCATCTGTGGGAGATCACTGGAGAGAGGGGAGTGTGTAGTCTTGAATTTATGATGCAGCATGTAGACAGTCATGAAATGGAATTCAGTCCTCTCAAAAAATGATTACATAGCATGAGCCAAGAAGTACACTTATGGTCCTGAAATAAATTATAAATGCTGTCAACATAAAGACATCTCACAACCAAACCAGTGGGTGAGTTATCTGAATTGGCATCTATTTTAAAAAAATTAACGTGGCAATCATGCTACTGTCTACAGGAATTCCTTGATGGACTTTTTTCTTTCTGTAATAGTTTGCACAAATACACTATTTTTGAGACTTCTAACAGTATTCAGGATCTAAAACCAGCTTAATAAATTAGGAACATTCTAATGAGTAACAAAAAATTCTCAACAACCTAAATTATGGGATCAGTTCAGTAAATTTTCCTAATTAAATTTGTTACTTGAAATTAGCAATATGGGAGCTTTAAAGGATAGATAACAGATTCACCAACCTGTCTGAGCAAACCAAATACACAAGAAGTCATTGAAGTTAAGACAGTTGATTTCAGGATTTTTTTCCAGATATTTAACACGAATAATCAACATGTAAGTCTATTCATCTACAGAAAGCTCACTTTTATTTGAAAGAATTTGACCTTTGATACTTCCATTTGCCTATTGTGCTGCTCCTATACATACTCTTGATATCTTGAATTTAAAAAGATTGGGAAACTCGGGGTTTGGAGTTTCTTTACATACATCTTATGAGAAGAAGAACATTCAAGAGCAACCCAAAGTAAAATTTAATATTGAAGTGTCACTATAAATTATTCCTGCTGTAAGCAGCTTTGCCTTCAGTCAGCAAGTCCTTCTAGCTTTACATTTAGCCTTTGAGGAGAAATTTAACTAAGCTGTACCCACTATACACCAGTGTTGCAGCTGTTCAGGTGCCATTCTTCCTATAAGAGGGGTTTGTGTTTTGAATTGTGGAGGTAGTTCTTTACAGGAACTTTGTGTTGGAAAGACAACAATCTGCTCAAAGGACAATTAATCTATGCCGTATGTAAGTCCCACTGATATTTTACGCCTTCTGCATAGCCATATATTTTGCAAGACTGTCATATTCTTGCACAAATTATAAAATGTCATACCCTGCTGATGAATTTCCTCCATTCAGTGGCCTTCAGTCTAGGAAAAATGCACAGATTTATAAACCAAGCTGTAATACTAAATCTTCTGCTGCCTGTTTTTATTATTTCAGGGAACCTGCCTACAGTCCTTATCTTACCTTAGGGAAGCAACTGTAATTCTCCTGTTTTATGTATTAGAGATTGAAGGGGCTGGATCCAGTTAGTGAATGGCAAACTCAGTATAAAAGTCTGGTTTCTAAACAACAGAAATAGGTTCCACTTGTTGTGCCACAATGTCTTTTAAGTACATTACTCCATATGATACCCTTGTCTAAAACCTTGTAATGAGGTTACAAACATTAATATAATCAATGGTGTGTGAATGTATATATGAATGTGCAAACCTGAATTCTTCATGTGATTTAGACTTCTGTCTTTAACAAACATATTGGTAACATATTTTGCTCCTTTTACTTCCTGAGATAATCTTGGGTTGAATAATTTCAGCAGCTAGCTAGAGTACAATGACTGCTGCTTCCGTTCCTCAGGAAGCAGGTTTTGCATAGTTAATGGTCTCTGATGTATCATGTCCATTTGCATGGACATTTTCATACCTAAGCCTTTGAAAACATTGGTCAATCAGAAAGCTCTGCTTAAGCTTCAAAAGAGGCCTTTACCCTCCCTCCTCTACAGCTAGATCAGGTCACGTACTTTCAGTGCTCTGCCTGGGACCTTTCAGTAGAGAGATTTGAGCAGTGTGTCTCTATGAAGTGGTGCAGGAGGCAGTGTCAGTGTGCTGACTTGCAGAGATGAGATCTCAACCCTCCAGGCTTAAGTAGCAGCTGGATGACACTTCTAGGGGTGGAAAAATCTCTGTGCCTACAGAGGATGATGAATATCTCAAGAACTTTTGAGGACCTGAGCTTTAGTTCCTCAGCATTAATAGCTGCAATCCCTTCCTCTTCTGGAACTTCTGCAACATTTGCTGTACTTGTTTTACTCTACTTAAGCACTGATGTTTTGGTTCACAGCCATGAAAGGCAGAAGTGTTTAGTTTAAATTGAAATCTGGGGTTCAAACTAAACTACATTGTACCCAATCACCAAGGTCATAGATATGTTCTTGCTCTGACTGTGGATGCATCGGTAACTCTGTGGCTGGAATCTGACACAGGCAGGATCTGTCACCATGTACTGGAAAGAGTCAGAATGAAGCAGATTAAGTTTTTGGTCGTTGTTTTGCTGTAGTTATTTTCACTTCTTTCATAGAGTCTATTTCAGTTTTCAGTTGGGGCACTGAAGTATTTTGTGAAGGACAGCAAAAATTGAACACAAGGCACTCTTAATGGGAAGAAGCTCAGTACAACCAGAAATACCTGTATTCTGGCCGTTGTCATAGGGGAACAATATGGAGAGAAGTGCAGTGTTTCTCCATGTTGTTGGACTTCCTGTGTGCAGTGAGAGTTGAAGGTATTCAGGTAGGGGCCTGATCTAGCCATTTTTTGCTACTTGTCAAACTGGATTTACTCCAGTTGAGGTAGGACATGCCTGATGTTATATCATCAACACCATAGCTGGCAGCACAGTGCGATGAGAGATGCTGCAGTGTTAGCACTGAAATCAGCAGTGGTGAGAGGGCCTGGAGCAGATGTGGAGAACTGACAAGATGCAGTGGTGGGGTGGGAGTTGAGACAGGCACAGAGCTGGCTCTATCTGCATTCTCACAGACCCACCTAAGAGAAATGCGAGAAGAACATCCTTCCTTGCACAGCTATTGGAGTGAATGGGGTCAATGAGGTGAAACAAGGGACTGTGAAGCTGAGTGCTCCCCATTTGTTGTTTGTGTGAGGATGAGACACTTTTCCTATATAATGTCTGGTTTCTTTCTCCCCTAATAACTTATTCCCTGCATTGTACATCAACATGTTATTTGTAGAAACATATTTATTGTCTGTTAATGACACTGCAGCATAGCACGTAATATCCATGACTCTGGATAGGGACTATTGTTAGTTATAGCTGCAGATGATATTCTTAAGAACCTTTAGGTTGGTGACAGTGCCTGGCAAATTACACTGAAGACCCCAATGAAATCCTGCAAGAAGATACTGTTGACAAAGATTATTACTCAGGAACAGGTTATTTTAATGCCACTATATTGAAATAATGTCAACAACTTACTCTGAAATTACTTATTTTTCCTAAAAGTTTTATAGTTTTGCCAAAATATCTTTCCTATAAGCAGTGCCATGATATTGTTAGTGTTCACAGTTTTTAAAGTGAAATCTTGCTCTGGGAGGGGATTTGTAGTAGTCTTATTTCCTTATTCAATATCTCTGTTATAATATTTATCAAGGTGATAGTTGCAGTTACTAAAGCAAATCTTGGTGCTGTAGTTTCTATTAACATTGCGAAGCCAGCAGAGTTGACACAACAATTTGTACCTTCCTCTTCACATACCTTGCCCAAAGAATTACTGACATGTAACAGAGAATTGTTGACAGTTGTGCCAACAACCTGGCTGACACAGAAGAGCATAGGTGACACTGAGAGAGAGCGCAGTTTGTTTTAACAATCTGCTGTTGCTGTTAGCAATTTGCAAACTGGCAGGTAAGTTTGGAGGGATATCCATTAAAAACAACAACATCTTGTCTATTATAAGGAATATACTTGCACGCAACACGTGTGGAGTATTAAGATTTTGTTTTTGTAGGCAGTGTTTGAAACAGCCCTACATTATATGGCTTTGTTTGAAAGCTCTGCTTGCAGTAAATCAGAACATATTGAAATAGCTGTCTCAGAAATAAGAAAAGTTGGCTTGATAGAGGCAGGATTTGAACATACCATTCCAGACAGTAAAAAAAGTTGACAACACCTTGGCATCCAGATACTTTTCATCCAAAGATCTGAAAGAGCTTTTAAAAATGTCTAATTACAGCATAACAGTTTCTCATTTTGTATCAAGTATCGTCAAAGTAGAAAAAATACACAAGTATAATTTTCAGTTCAGATTTCTTTTGTTGGGTACTTACGTTCATATTCATGTCACTGATCTAAATATAGGTTTAGATGGCAACTTGCATTCCGGTTTGAAAAATTATCTGATTTTCAGGCCCAGAGATTAAAAGGAGGACTTTTTGATGAGCATATGAAACATGTAAAAGCCTAAATATTTTGTTTCTCATTGGGATTTGTTAATTTAAGTTTCTTCATTTTTTTTCTAATTTGTCTCTGGCTTTAGCCAGTAATTACCAGTTAACGTCTCTCTGTGATGGTTACACTAATATTAGGCAACCAGCTTCAGAATCAAAGCAACAATAAAAATTATTCAAGTATAAAATAACCTTATAACTAGGAAGGAAAGACAGTTCATAATTCTTAGTTAAGCATGTAACAGGGCAGTGCTGGTGTTTACCTAACAATGCCCATTTCCTCCTAAGTGAAGTATTTTAGGTGAGCAAGAGTTCACATCCTGTTGGGGAAAGGGATTATGAGATCTATACCTCTTAATTAAGAGAACATGATTTCACTAAAGCAGCTGACAGTGGGGTTAGATACCTTGTGGCTCTCATCTTTTCATTTAGATGCTGTGGACTCATAGAAATTGAAGATGAACACAGTGGGGTCATAGAATGGTTTGGGGTGGAAGGGACCTTAGAGATAATCTAGTTCCAACCTCCCTGCCATGGACAGAGACACCTTCCACTACTCCAGGTTGCTCAAAGCCCATCCAGCCTGGTCTTGAACACTTCCAAGGGTGGGACATCCACAACTTCTTTGGGCAACCTGTTCTAGGATTCTTACCACCCTCACAGTAAAGAATGTCTTCCTAATATTCAACCTAAACCACTTTCTGTTTCAGGCCATTTCCCCTTGTCCTGTCACTACATCCCCTTGTAAAAAGTCCCTCTCCAGCTTTCTTGTAGCCCTGTTTTTACTGGAAGGCTGCTGTATGTTCTCGCCTCAGACTTCTCAAGGCTTCCTATGTTGGAGGCCCCAGGGCTGGATGTGGTACTCCAGGTGGGGTCTCATGAAAGTGGAGTAGAGGGGGAGGATCACCTCCCTTGATCTGCCAACCAGTCAGGATGTGATCATCTTTCCAGGCTGGAGGTGCACATTGCTGGATCGTGCCAGTCTTCTCATCCACCAACACCCCCAAGTCCTCCTTGAGCTGCTCTCAATTGCCTTGCCTGTACACTCTGCCTGTCTTGCCCGTATAGCCTTTCTGCTTTGCCTGTATACCTTGTCCAGTTTAAATCTAAGCACTTTAAGTTAATGTTATGGCACTGTTCCATCAAAAAAATTCAGGGAGAACAGTTTTTAAGTTGAGATGTTTCTAAAATCCAGAGACCTATTTCCTCAGTACCAGTCAGCTCTCTTAATGTTTCCTGTACCTGGGAAGAACACCTCTGAGAATTAAAATTCACCTTCTCCCAATGGTCCCCAGCTATCAAATATCCTGTTAGAACCACAGGCAGGTGCGTGATACACAGAACAGTCCTGTAGCTACATTGTGTCACGCAGGGCTGGGGCTGACCTCTGTTTGCTACTGGATTTGGGCAACTGCAAAGATGACATGAAGCTATTTTCGTTTCACCTCTGCTGGTCTTATGCCAAGAACAGCTTGGAGAACCTGGGCATGACTTGTACAGCAACATTTACTAATGTGTAATTATTCATTGCAGTGCATAGTCTCTTCTCAGTCAACTGTTTAATCTATGGGTGGTAACAGATGCTTAGATTCATTGCTTTCTGCTGTCTTTAATTCTTATTAATAAAACAATAAAATCCTTATCTGCATGGATTATGTAAATCTTAAAGAGGCAAAAAATAAACTCCTCTTCCACAGTTTATTTAGTTTGTAAAGTTCACTGTAGTCCTGACATCTGTTTAACACAGTGCATGTTTACAGTGCAACTTAAATGGTTATGAGTAATAATTATATATAAAAATATACAGATGCCCTTACTCTGAACAAAATTCATAACTATATAAAATTGCAAACCTTACTCACTATACCTCTGTTTTCCCTAAATGCCTGAAGAAACAGAAAGTATCTTGTGGTTCCTCTGTAGATTGCTAACTGAACTGTCCTTCTCACACTATTTTCTGGGACCATTTCTTCAGAAATATTCTGCATATTCCAAGACTCTACACTGATACATATAAAACTACAGTAACAGCTGCCTGGCATGATATTATTCTAGGAATACTCTATGACTGTGTAAATACAGATTGCATGATAAAGTGAACCTCAGCTAGTTGAAAAATCAAAAGGTCATTCTCGTTCATTCTATACTCAGATGAAAAATTAAAAAATGGATGAGTAGAGCACCATAGATTTGAGCTCATGTTGTGGAGCTGAGTTAATTATTTCTTCAGCTCAGTCCTAGTTCCTGTGCTGCCATGACTGAAGTTATTTTAGCTCATTTTAACAAAATAGCAAAATAATCATTCAGATTCAGCTGTGATTGAGGAAAAGCTCCTGCTCCCTGGCTACAGGGTGATTTAATAATGCATAAGTAATCAGATAATTACGAATTGAATACAGGTAATATTCAAAGCAAGTTCTGACATTTTAATTAGCTTTACACAGATTTTAGTATTTGTTTAGAAATTTGTATCAGGAACGAATTTACTTTGCAGTTTTTCTTGTAATGTTTGCTATTCTATAGTCTTAAATTATTATTAGTTTAGAAATTAGAAAGCATGTACACAACTATTGGATCTTTTTATGGTCACACAATATCAGAAGTAAGTAAGTTTCTCAAATGTTGTTTGCCTGGACAACTCTTCTGTACTCGCAAATAAGAACAGAGTTTGAACCTTTGTTCAAAGCTGTACCCTTTTAATCCACCTCCTGGTTTCTGGTGCTCTGCATTTTTCTCTCACTGCCCCTACATTTCCTGTTGTCCCATCTTTCCCACATTGGTAAATTTGATTCAAACCTCTTAATTGTGTGGTTTGCAAAGAGTGTTTGGAGGTTCACATTCTGCAGGTGAGAGATGTGTTCTCCAGCCCGACTTAAAAGCCCAGTTTTTAAGACCTGAGCTGGGCATCTGAGCAGACTGCTAGTGTGTTCACAAAAAACCCAGCAGATTCTTGTGGTTCTGTATGAATAGGGAAGAGGGAGACTGAGAATGTTTTGGATTGTACTGCTCTGAAGGAGAAATGAGGGTGGGATTTGACAGAGAAAATGAAATTGTGTAAATCAAATTGTGGAAGCATATAGAAGTTGTATCGGGAAAGTTCTTCCTTTCCGGTAATTTCTTAATTTCCCATTAGCTGTCTTTATTCAGCAATTTGTTTTGATGGAGGTGTACCAGAAACAGGTCTATGTTTATACACCTACATACTTACAGACAGGTCTAGATAAAATACTCTTAGGGAATGCTGTTCTAACTGCAGTGGGTGATCCTTTTCAACATGTGGCAAATGCATTAACAGTAAATGGTGCTTAAACAGGTTCCTGTCACAAAGCCTGAACTTTTTAAGGTGATGGACCTGTGTAACCATACTGTCTTGAAACCTGTGTGCCTGCAAATGAGACATCAGGGTTTTTTTCCTAAAAACAGTTGTTTTAAAGCTGCAAGTAAAGACTATTTTGCTTATTTTCTGGGCTGACGTGATGCAACTTGAATCAACATGGCTAGATCCCAGAGGATGCAGCAAAGGTCATTGTCTTACTAGGAAGGCCAAAACCAGGAACAGCAGGCTGATAGACACACAGACAAAGCCACACTAATGCTTTATGTGTTTTTAAATACATAAATGCATTAAATACCTGAATATAAACATATGTTTATACATTCACAAATATTAATCACACAAATACAAAAATAATAACAATAGTGGTGTCTGATTCATAGTTCTTGATAGAAGTCATGATGACAAACTCGCACGTTGAGTGAAAAATGGCTTACCTTTGGAAAAGCAAAGGGGAGAGCTGAATGTGGGTTTCTGGATTTCAGCAGAGCACTTCTCTTTTTTTTGTCTCCTAAGTACAGTTTGAGCATTGACTCTTCCTGATGGTCTTAATCTATGCACAATAATATGTTTGGGGAACTTACCCAGCTGCATGCTATAGTCAGGATAGACAGAAAATTAGTGTGGGTTTTTAAAAACACTCTGAATATGTATGTCGTTCAGTGAAAAGTTTAAACACCAGTGAAAATTTACACACCCCAAGAATAAAGCAGGATTGCAAAAATGTTTTTTTAAAAAGTAATGATGCATAGTCATAGCAGTAAGAAGATTCATTGCTAATGATGAGACATACTGTTAGAAATATGAAGTCCTTTTGCCTCAGTGCTTAAATGGCTTATAACTGTTGGAGATGATGATGGGACCTCAGGTGGGAGGTTAATTATCCCAGCTCTGTCTATCTTGTTCTGAAATGAGCAGTGATGATTTCTTTTGGAGAGAGAACTTGGTCAAGTTACATAGAGGTGTGAATCCATTTTATTTTCTGTGTCTGTACATAAATTTTGGTGTATACTGTTATACTAGGATGCTGATAACAAAAATAATATGCTCTTATAACTGTCACCTCTTAATAATCTCTCTCTAAAATAAATAATAGCATTTTTTCCCTATATCTCCCAAAAGCTCTGTGCTGGCTTCCTCTAAACCCTAAAGACACAGTCCCTTGATACTGATGTTCCAGACAGAGCCATTAGTGCTGAGCCTCCAGACAGAGAAATTGAATTTTCAGGCTCGATGTTGTAAGGCTTCAAAGAGCTGAAGGGGTGGAGAGAGACTGGCATGAAATAGTATACTTTTCCCAGTTTCACTTTTGGGAAATTAAATAAACATTTAAAATAAAATCATGAAAGCTTTTTTTATTTTTTTTTTTAAATTAGATGCGTAAGCATTAGCTGTTCATTAGTTCTCCCATTTGCAAAGAAATTGTAGCAAAGAATCATTTGTCTTCCAAGAGTGTGGTGGCAAGGATTAATTTAATGTTTATTAGGATGTCTTAGATCCTTGGAGAGAAGCTATGTGAGAAGTACACAGTATCATCATCTTCATTTTATATATAATAATATTCTTTTATTTTGCTGAGTTATTCAGTCTCAGCATCCTCCATCCTCCACAGAAGAGGTCAAAGCTAATTATTATCTGTTTACAATCTAGGGAAGCAGACACTGCACAAGTAAATGACTGAGCAAGAAATGAAGCTGACAAGAAATTAGGCATATACAGTGAGCACTCGAAATCTCACTGATGTAGTTGTTTACTGAAGTGCCTCCATTTACTGTTTTGTTAGCGGTGTGTCTATTGCTAATGGGCTGAGCTCAGAAAGAGGTTACAAATGCTAATGCAGTTTTTGTGTTCTCCTTGATTCCTAATAGGGGGTGCTTTGTTTTGTTTGAAATTGTTTCCTTCGTCTTTGCAAATAGCAAGGGAGGTGATTATGCTGTCTTCTGAAGTTTTAGGAACAGTCTGCCTTGACATTTTATAATTTGGAAAAGTGATTTTGCTGAGTCTTTAGCAAAGCTCTCTAACAGTGTTGTCCGACGTAATCAAGATCAACAACAAAAGGGTTGAATGACTTGATGAAAATTTGCTGCTCCCAGTCACTTCGTAAATGTTTGTTGCCTTGACTGTTGTGATGCTACTTTTTTAATGCCGGTCTGATGTCTTATAAGAGTTTTCTAGTTTATAGAAACCGAGATTTGCTCAAGTGCGTTTCTGTGGTACACCTTTGATCTGTCTTTTCAATATTGGGAAGGGAGATGTATTACTAGATTTAAGAGTATTTCCCTTCACTTTGTATCATATTTGCTCTTTTAGATGGCTACTGATCTGGTAGATTTTGGACTTAGCAAGGGTGCATTTTGAGTATTGAATCTGTACAGTCAAAGTAGGACATCACTGTAGTGAGAAGCCTCGAGGGTTCCAGGTTCAGTGTTTGCACTTCCCTTTGTAAGTGTGGGCAGCTCTCATGAAAGCGAGTTATCAATGAAATAACCTCTTGCTCATCTGTATTCATTCTCCTCTTGAGGCTTTGTCTTTGCTCTATTCAGTGTGTAAGCCAAAACAAAGCATCACACCGTTGCTAACACTGCAGGTTTAGCCTGCTATCTGAACATCAAGCCAGGCTTGTTCTGCTTCACTACAGTAGCACCCACAGGAAAAGGGCTCTGGATCTGGAACTTATCAGGGTTCTTTTGTTTATGCTTGAGACAAGTATACATGTGACCTAGACTTCAACTTTTACTGTGCTGACACTATAGGAAACACTTTCCTTGTCAGTAAGTTGATATGTCAACACCGAAAGTAGTTTTAAGAGTTATAACTAGTGGCTACTTTTTAGCCTGG
>NW_020955356.1:800945-805081 GCF_003031625.1 Empidonax traillii | reverse complement strand
TCTGGATCTGGAACTTATCAGGGTTCTTTTGTTTATGCTTGAGACAAGTATACATGTGACCTAGACTTCAACTTTTACTGTGCTGACACTATAGGAAACACTTTCCTTGTCAGTAAGTTGATATGTCAACACCGAAAGTAGTTTTAAGAGTTATAACTAGTGGCTACTTTTTAGCCTGGTTTCTGGGCAATTTTTTCAAATGGACTCTAAGAGCTGAAACATCACAGCTCTGCTAAGTGAATTAATTCCTCAACAACCAAAGTTTAGATGATCTGCAGCAGAATTCAGTGCCACATTGTTCTCATTTTGTGACAATGACACCTCTATGGCACCCTCTATACAACACTGGCTTTCGTTAAGTCCTGAGGCTTGACTTATGTCCCGTGGAGCTTTTAGTAAAACTGTCATGAGACATACATCACATATACCCTCTCTTTATCAAAATACTAGGCATGTCTTTTGCTCCACATAAACTCAGGAGACACGAGCCTCTTTGAGTCATGCAGTGATTGCATCCCCTGAAGAAATATGTCCTTTTTTTTTTTCTTCTTCAAGATCTTGTAAATCTATTAAATCTCTGGGTTTAAATTTGTTATTTGCATCTCCCTGCGCAAATCTAGGGAGATGAGAAGAGAAAACAGTGAGTTAGCTGCGCTTGGGATTCTCGCCAGTCTTTGTGGGATGGAAAATTCCTTCCTAATTCCATATCTGACTTTAAATTTGACCCTCAGCGTGTGAGCAAGATAGACCAACATACGCACTTAAGAAAAAATAGATCCTTTGTGTCCTAACAGGACACTGGTGCAACTTTTTCAGGGTCCCAGTTTAGCTGCTGCCAATCAGTGAAGCTTTGTCTTCCTTCAAGCATCCTAGAGTGTGGGTAAATTGGGCATCAGAAAAAAGAACTGTCCTCTCCCTCCTGCAGGCTGTCCACAGAAGCCTTGAAACATGAGCTTTAGTTATAGAGTTCATTTCAATGCAGACCCACCAGAAAGATGAGTATTTTGAGAACAGCACAGAAAATCACTGGTGCCTACGGGAGAGTTGCAGTTTTGTATATTCCAAATTAGTGATCATTCATACATTAAAGCCACCTTCTTCAGTGCTAGCTTTTGTGTTTTTCTCAGCTTTTAACAAATACAGTTTCATTTTACAATCTAGGGGACTGATTTGAAAATATAGAATAAATTCAGAATGTGATTGGTCTCTGAGTGATCTTTAGAAATTACTGCTCTCATGGATACCATCCCTTTAACAAAACCTTTGAGATCTATCCATAAATTAGTTTTGAATTTATTAATTGTAATTTTTAAACTGGTCAGTAATATGCCTTGGACATGTCCATGTTGTACTCTATATAGTTGCCTTTATCTATTTATTACCTCATAAAAAGAACAATGGAGTTTTTTAAAATATGGTTCAGATCAATAATATTTATTTCTCATTGATTTTTAGAAATAATACTGACTTAATTTCATTATCGTATCCAGATTGATATTGGGACACATATTTATCATATATAATATATTTATAATAATAAATATTATACTGGTGCCTATAATTTCCCGGGCCTTCCTTTTTTAGTAGTTATTTAATTACAAGATACACTTGCAATTCTCTGACCCTTTGAAATTTTCCCATTTTTCCATGAGTTGTTCAGTATCAACACTAGTGATTCAGAGAACTCCTCATTTAGTTTATGTAAGACTCCAGGCCTGTTGATTTGAAAACATTTAATTTTAGCAGATCTCGTCTCACATCTTTTATTACCTACAGTGATTTTTGTTGGGCTGACGTAATATGAGATGATACATTCTACAGCTTCATTCCAAGGACAAAACAGTGTGCGAAGGACAAAATGTTTATTGGATATTTCCGCCTTTTTTGATTTACAGTTTTATCACCCGCATCTAGCAATGGGCTCATGGCCAGTCTCAAGCACATGTTATATTTGTAAAAATGTCTTTTTTGCCTCTTTACCTCTGTTAACTATTTAGTACTTCCTTGATTTTATAAATTTCCCTCATAATTTCCCTGCACATTGTATCTTGGAATTTTGTTGTTAACTTTAATTTCTCCTTTCTTCCATGTTACAAATCAGTGAATTTTAGTATTTTTTATTGTCACATCTTTTATTCCAGATAGCTTCTAGTTTAGTTGAAATATTTTTGTGCTTAGAAGTGTATTTTTGGTCCATGATTGGATTGGCTTAACACTTTAATTTACATTTCCCGTTTGATTTTACACTACCAGTCAATGGGAATGATGATTGTTCCAAACTTTCAAAGTTTGTCCTGTTTAAAGCTCCAAGCCTAACCTGTGGAATGAGTCTTCTTGTATTGGTTGATGCCACATTCTGCTTGCATATCCTAATTGTAAACACATCACCAGTATTGGTACCTAGGCAATTGCCAGATTGAGGCAAGCACTTAAAATTTCTGATTAATCAGAAACAATTCTGTGGCTGAGTTTTATTGAGCTTCCACAGGGAAATTTTTATGTTACCACTAGAGCCCTGGGAAACTCAACCATCATTTTCTTACTGGCCCCTTGACAGGTACAGCACATCCCCCATGACACAGTTTACTTCAAGTTAGCATGGAAACTGTAATAAGAAAAAGGCAGGAAGTGTGAGTAAAGAGTTATTAGGAAAAATTCCAGTGAGTTTCCCAAAGGAAGTATGAGGGGTTGCCTGAAAATCCCTGATTTTTTTCCCTCCCACTTGCTGCTTGTGCTTGCTCCATGCTGTTTGCTGCCCCCGTTGTTGCTCTAGGGGGAATGCTTATAGGGCTGTGATGTAAATAAGGGCACCAAAACACAATCAGATTTTTAAGATGTCACCCGTGAGAATGTGTTCTGATTTACAGAAGGGTCCCCTGTAAATTTTATCAGCCAAATATCAGTTCTTGGAAGTTTTAATACTAGAGCGAACAAAACACAGGGTATATTGTACCACCAGTCCTCAAGGTGGAAAGCTGAAAAGGATATAGGTTGTCCTTTACACAGTGGCAAGTATAGAGCACTTTTGTAACTTCAATGCTGTTATGAGCAGTTTTGGCTCCAGCTCCATTCTGAGATAACATAGGACTCCCCCTCAGAGAGAAAAGGGAGGGGAAAAAAATCAGTTAAATAGCTGGGATCCTGTTGGGGAAGGTGAAAGCACATTTAAAAAGGACCATCACACTTTCCACTGTGAAGTACACTTTTGGTTTATTTTTATCACTTCAGGTAAAGGGGAGTCTGGTTCAGCCCCTGGTATTGCACTCTTGTTGTTGCTGGAGAACAGATGCCTAAATGAAGTGATTCCTCACCTTTTGAAACTTATAAATGTTTTGTATTTCCTCCCTCCAGTTCTTTTTCTGAGATTTCCCAAGGGTAAGGGTAGCATTTCTTTCTTTGGGCAGTTTATAGGGTGCCAGGATAAACTATGGGAGAAGCTCAAGAGTGAGCAGAATGGTTTTCTTTTCGTAGGTAGCAAGATTCCTCCTAGGAGATGGTAAAGTATGGCTGAGAAATGGTGAATGAACATTTGGTTCATGGCATGAGCTCCTTCCATCCCTGTTCCTGAAAGAGTCACTCTTGTCACCTACCTTTCCTCTCACACCTTTTCTCCCACTCCCTTTCTCCTCCCATACAGATAACAAAAGCACCAATTATCTCAGCCCTTACTAAGAACCATGTGGGGACGAAATGAAGCCCTGGGGGTGAGGGGCTGTTTCCTGTGGAAAAGATTACTGGAATTGGGCACACTCATCCAAGACTGGCACTCTCATGGTATTCCTTCATTTGACATATGAATTCTCAGAACAGCACAACCAGGCAGCATAACGCCCCATTATAAACCAGCTACATACATAAATATCTAGTCAAGGTAGAAATCACAGGTTTTCTTGAGTTGGTTTTTTTTTTTCCCTTTTTCCTTTTTTCCTTTCTCCTTTCTCCTTTCTCTCTTCTCTTCTCTTCTCTTCTCTTCTCTTCTCTTCTCTTCTCTTCTCTTCTCTTCTCTTCTCTTCTCTTCTCTTCTCTTCTCTTCTCTTCTCTTCTCTTCTCTTCTCTTCTCTTCTCTTCTCTTCTCTTCTCTTCTCTTCTCTTCTCTTCTCTTCTCTTCTCTTCTCTTCTCTTCTCTTCTCTTTTCT